>NW_011494700.1:3092325-3126976 GCF_000754665.1 Bison bison bison
GACAGATTGAGTGCAGCACTTTCACAGCATCAGCTTTCAGGATTTGAAATAGCTCAACTGGAATTCCATCACCTCCACTAGCTTTGTTCGTAGTGATGCTTTCTAAGGCCCACTTGACTTCACATTCCAGGATGTCTGGCTCTAGGTCAGTGATCACACCATTGTGATTATCTAGGTCGTGAAGATCTTTTTTGTACAGTTCTTCTGTGTATTCTTGCCATCTCTTCTTAATATCTTTTGCTTCTGTTAGGTCCATACCATTTCTGTCCTTTATCGAGCCCATCTTTGCATGAAGTGTTCCTTTGGTATCTCTGATTTTCTTGAAGAGATCTCTAGTCTTTCCCATTCTGTTGTTTTCCTCTATTTCTTTGCATTGATCACTGAAGAAGGCTTTCTTTTCTCTTCTTGCTATTCTTTGGAACTCTGCATTCAGATGTTTATATCTTTCCTTTTCTCCTTTGCTTTTCGCTTCTCTTCTTTTCACAGCCATTTGTAAGGCCTCCCCAGACAGCCATTTTGCTTTTTTGCATTTCTTTTCCATTGGGATGGTCTTGATCCCTGTCTCCTGTACAACATCACAAACCTCATTCCATAGCTCATCAGGCACTCTATCTATCAGATCTAAGCCCTTAAATCTATTTCTCACTTCCACTGTATAATCATAAGGGATTTGATTTAGGTCATACCTGAATGGTCTAGTGGTTTTCCCTACTTTCTTCAATTTCAGTCTGAATTTGGCAATAAGGAGTTCATGGTCTGAGCCACAGTCAGCTCCTGGTCTTGTTTTTGCTGACTGTATAGAGCTTCTCCATCTTTGGCTGCAAAGAATATAATCAATCTGATTTTGGTATTGACCATCTGGTGATGTCCACGTATAGAGTCTTCTCTTGTGTTGTTGGAAGAGGGTGTTTGTTATGACCAGTGCATTTTCTTGGCAAAACTCTATTAGTCTTTGCCCTGCTTCACTGCGTATTCCAAGGCCAAATTTGCCTGTTACTCCAGGTGTTTCTTGACTTCCTACTTTTGCATTCCAGTCCCCTATAATGAAAAGGACATCTTTTTTGGGTGTTAGTTCTAAAAGGTCTTGTAGGTCTTCATAGAACCATTCAACTTCAGCTTCTTCAGCATTACTGGTTGGGGCATAGACTTGGATTACTGTGATATTGAATGGTTTGCCTTGGAAATGAACAGAGATCATTCTGTCGTTTTTGAGTTTGCATCCAAGTACTGCATTTCGGACTCTTTTGTTGACCATGATGGCTACTCCATTTCTTCTGAGGGATTCCTGCCCACAGTAGTAGATATAATGGTCATAAAAAATGGTAGGGGGACCTAAATAGACATTTCTCCAAAGAAGACATATGGATGGCCAATAAACACATGGAAAGATGCTCAGCATCACTAATTATTAGACAAATGCAAATCGAAACTACAATGAAGTATCACTTCACACCAGTCAGAATGGCCATCATCAAAAAATCTACAAACAATAAATGCTGAAGAAGGTGTGGAAAAAAGGGAACCTCTTACACTTTTGGTGGAAATGCAAACTAGTACAGCCACTATGGAGAACAGTAGCTAACATATGACTCAGCAGTCTTCTTCCTCCCAGGCATATATCTGGAGATGAAAGGTTGTTGCTGAACCACAAAAGATGACAGGATTCTTGGCCTCTGGAGGAGAAGCATTCAATCCAGGGCCAGAGATGAGGCTTGATTGCAGAGCTTTTGTGTAATGAAGTTTTATTACTGTACAAAAGAGATAGGGAAAGCTACTGACATAGACATTAGAAGAGGGCAGAAAGAATACCCCCATGTCAGTCTTTAGCTGGATGTTATATAGCTACTGCTGCTGCTGCTGCTGCTGCTAAGTCGCTTCAGTCGTGTCCGACTCTGTGCGACTCCATAGACGGCAGCCCACCAGGCTCCCCCATCCCTGGGATTCTCCAGACAAGATATATAGCTACTAGCAGTCTGCTAATCAAAGAAAGGAAATGTCTCAAAACTCAGAGAATGGCACCAGGCCCCTCACCCACAAGATGCATTTTGAGATAATCTTGGCACCAGGTGAGTCCTCTATGGCCATAAAATGATTGACAGGAATCTTGAAGAAAGGCAGATTTCCATACAAATATATAGTTTCATTAACATAGATTAGGAGGACAATGTAAGTGTATAACATACTGGTTTGTTAAGTCGGTTCTGAGACTTGAAGACAGAGGCTGGGATAAATGCATAGTACATTAACATAGCTTAAGACAACCATGTCCATAAGAAAAATGTTTTGGTTAGCTCAAGGTTTGAGAAAAGTTGAGTTCTGTGGTGTTGGAGAAGACTCTTGAGAGTCCCTTGGACTGCAAGGAGATCCAACCAGTCCACCCTAAGGGAGATCAGTCCTGGTTGTTCATTGGAAGGACTGATGCTGAAGTTGAAACTCCAATACTTTGGCTACCTGATGCAAAGAGCTGATTCATTGGAAAAGACCCTGATGCTGGGAAAGATTGAGGGCAGAAGGAGAAGGGGACGACAGAGGATGAGATGGTCGGATGGCATCACCAACTCAATGAACATGAGTTTGAGTAATCTCCAGGAGTTGGTGATGGACAGGGAGGCCTGGTGTGCTGCAATTCATGGGGTCGCAAAGAGTTGGACAAGACTGAGCGACTGAACTGAACTGAACTCAGCTGAAGTTCAGGTGGAATCAGGTGTCATTGTGGCAACACAGAATTTTAAGAGAAACCTCTTTTTAAATTTGTATAAAGAAGGGGAAAAAATGTAACACTAATTTGTTTCCTCCTGACACTTAAGAGAGAGATGAAAAATGTCTGACACTTGCAGCCTATTTCCTCCATTTGGAGACCCCTGGCCTTCCTGCCTGTTACCCTCTCAGAGAAAATAAAACCATGATTCAAAAAGATGTAAACCTGAACGTTTTTTCTACCACAGATTTCCAATCATCTAAAGCCATCACTTATTAAGGATCAAGAGGACCAAGGTTTTGGTTAGAGAATGCTCCAATCCTTTAATAAACTTCACATTTTGCTAAATTTTTGTCCTAAAATATATTATACTATTTGATTTTTGAATACAATAAGCACATGTAGATTATATGGATGAATAATAGTGCTCTAGGAGCTTATAAGCACACATATACAAATGCAAGACTAGTCTGTCCACAGAGAGATGGTAGATGGATTAAACTTAATTATGAATAGCTTCTTGGAGGAGAAATAATTTAAGCAAATTTCCAAAGTTCTAGCACCACACAATAATGTATTTCCCCTGCTAAATTGAGGGAATCATGTGTGTAAAGTTTATACTGAATATTTAAGACTCACAGGACACAATCAGAATATAAATATGTTTTTCTTTTGAAAGTGAAAGTTGCTCAGTCCTGTCAGACTCTTTGCAACCCCATGGACTGTAGTCCATGGAATTTTCCAGGCCAGAATACTGGAGTGGGTAGCCTTTCCCTTCTCCAGGGGATCTTCCCAACCCAGGGATTGAACCCAGGTCCCCCACATTGCAGGTGGATTGTTTACCAGCTGAGCCACAAGGGAAGCCCAATAATACTAGAGTAGGTAGCCTATCCCTTCTCCAGTGGATCTTCCCCACCCAGGAATCGAACCAGGATCTCCTTCATTGCAGGCCGATTCTTTACCAACTGAGCTATTGTTCCTTTATTGACTGTTAAAATCAATCCTGTGGGATTGTTATTTCTACCTCTTCTATAAAACTTTGGAGTGGTCCCATAACTTTAGGGGCCTTTAAGAAAATCAGAGTCCTGTGGTCAGGTCAGTTGCCTAAAAAGAGATAGTCTCAATTTCATAATTGAAATGTTCAGTCTGGAATAATAACTGAAACTCTGAGCTCTATTGCAAAGTCAAGTTTCTCCTTGCCCTGAGTAGGGCTAGATTAGGGTTGAACTCCTGCAGGTGAGAAAGAGAGCCTGTTAAGCTCATCTCGAAATCCTCACCTTCCTGCATACTTCTTCCCATGCTGCTTGCCTATTCTTTGACTGCCTCTGACTCTTTCTTGAACTTCTCAGGTGGCATTAGTGGTGAAAAATCTGCCTGCCTATGCAGGAGATGTAAGAGACACAGGTTCAATCCTTGGATCGGGAAGATACTCTGGAGGAGGGCATGCAACCCACTCCAGTATTCTTGCCTGGAGAATCCCATGGACAGAGGAGCCCCGAGGGCTACAGTCCATAGGGTTGCAGAGAGTCAGACATGACTGAAGCGACATTGCACGCGTGCACATGGGCCTCTTCTTGGTTGAAGACTGCCAAGGACGGATTTAACTCGACTGAAACCCATGAATCTGGCATTGAATGTCCTTGGCTATAGTGGATTCTTGAACTGAACCCTGCGCAGTGAGGTCCTTCATAGTTGCCTCTTGGTGTATCTGACTTCAGGGTTCTTGATCTGAGGGGTGTTGTGCCTTTGGTTGGCATTAGGAGACCTATCACTCTAATATTATGCCTTCTTTAGCTGATGTCTTCTTCCTCTGTACAGGAAGTGTATCATTTATTTATTTATCAATCATTTAAAAAACATTTATTCATTTGGCTGTGCCTAGTCTTAGTTGCTGCACGTGAGATCTTTTAGTTGTAAGGTGTAAATTCTTAATTACAGTATGCGGGATCTAGTTCCTCAACCAGGGATTGAACCCAGCCCCCTGCACTGGGAATGGGGAGTCTTAGATACTGGACCACCCAGGGAAGTCCCGAGATTATTATTTAAAACAACCTTGAGCTGACATTCCTCCTGCAGGTTGCACATCTGGTCAATAGACACCTTGGCCCTGCCCTTGTGGAGATGCAGTTATTATACAAACAGAGTCCTCTGCTTTGGTGCCTCTCATGACCCACCCAAGTCAGATATTCCTCCTCTGTGTCCTCAAAATCCAGGGGCCACAAATCCCTTTCTCCAAGTGATTTCCTTGAGAGGAAAGTCCTCCTTCCCCTCCCCATGGGCTGTGATGAAAAACCCTTACAACTCTCTCCCAAGTAAAGCTCTCCTTCATTTCCAACTTTCTCTACTCTTCTGCTTCAGTTCTTAAATAGTCTTAATGTGACTTTAAGGGGCTATGATCAGAGAAATTAGAATTTTTTATTGCTTTTTATAAATGTCCTATTAAGGTGGTTTGGGAAGGCTAGGATAGTAAAGAATCTGCCTGCAATACAGGAGACCCAGGCTAGATCTCTGGGTTGGGAAGATCCCCTGGAGAAGAGAATGGCAACCCATTCCAGTATTCTTGCCTGGAGAATTGCATGGACAGAGGAGCCTGGTGGGCTACAGCCCATGGGGTCACAAAGGGTAGGACACAACTGAGTATCTAACACTTTCACTTTCAGGAAGTCGTTGCCAGCTATTATCTTAAGGTTTCAGCTAAAACTGGGTGAGAAAGTTCTGTATTGTAATATACTGTTATAAAAGAAGGAGAAGGAAATGGCAACCCACTCCAGTATTCTTGCCTAGAGAATCCTGTGGACCGAGGAGCCTGGTAGGCTGCTGTCCATAGGGTCACACAGAGTCAGACACGACTGAAGCAACTTAGCATGTATGCATGCAATGGAGAAGGAAATGGCAACCCACTCCAGTATTCTTGCCTGGAGAATCCCAGGGACAGAGGCGCCTGGTGGGCTGCCGTCTATGGGGTTGCACAGAGTTGGACACTACTGAAGCAACTTAGCGGCAGCAACAGCAGTTATAAAATAAATATATTTGTCTGGATTGTTATGTAATGAGTGCACATGTGTATGAGTATGAATATGTAAATGTATATACACCTCCTTTCTCTTTGTCACACACATACTCAGACACAATTGTGTTTATATCAGTACATTCTCTTACTCTATAGGACTTTATGGAGGTTTTCTCAATGTAAACCCTTAGGCACTGGGCATGAGATAGACTGGCTTCCCTCCACAGGGAATCTGAGTGGGGTCAGAGTAATAGAGAAAAAAAAGCAGATAAATCCATTGTAAAGTGAGAAATGCTACTCTCAGGCTGTCAGCTGCTTGAAGGACAAGGAGAATTGGCTATGATGGAGCAGATGATGTGACCAAACAAGCACCATAATCCAGGGTAAGGACCTTCAAGTTAATGGATGGTAACTAGAACTTCATCCTATAAATTGCAAGGCATTCCTGGAGCTGCTGAAGAAAATGTGCATGTAAAGTCAATTTCATGTCATGATATCAATCCAACATTTAGGGTTTCCTGCTTCTTATCTACCCTTCTGCTACTCCCTTTAAGTGTGAGTATCCTTGGAACATGTCTCCCTTTCCATCTCCTACCGTCAAGGAGACTGACTTTCAGAAACCAGCCTAATCAGACAGCTGTATATGTTAATCAAGAATGAAATTGTTCCCTAGAATACAGCCTGCTTTTAGTAAAACTGTATTGTAGAGACAACTTCGTTCAAGTCTCCACATAAAAATGTTTTGTTTTTCATCAAAATTCAGTAAAAAGGGAATCTGAATTGTGTGCTTATGACTATGCAGATGAAACTCTGCAGACTCCATGAAATTTCATCTTGAAAAATCAGTGCAATTGTCAGGAAAATGCTTAGATCTCAAGAAGCTCCTCAGAAATGGAGCAAAATTCAGGGTCAACATATTATTTGAGTAAATAAAACATTGATTTAAAAAAATGTTTCTTAGTTTCTATATGTCAAAGGCTGAGTCAAACTGTTTATTTCTGAACTTTAAAAATACTGTTCTCAATGAGTTGAAATGGAAATTCAGTGGAAATTTTCCATGGGCTGTACTACTTAAAACATATTACATATGTTAATTATAAATGCCACTAACTCCTGATATTGTTGTTACATATGTACCTGTTGACTAATATCAACACTGTAAAATTTGGTATTATTAATCTTTCATTAAGAATGGTATCCTATGGTATACTTTTTATATGTTTTAATTGGAGGATAACTACTTTATAATCCTGTGTTGGTTTCTGCCATCTATGGTACACTTTTTATCAAGGAGGCTATTATCAATGGTTCATAGCGTAACGAAATTTAAAAAAATTTGCAGCCAATGTTTTAAGTTTACTTTAGGTTTAAGGGTGAATTTAGTATGTTTATTGTCCTAACTTGAACTGATTTGGTTGTCTAGGGACTTGTTGGAGAATTCACAGGACTTTTCCAGATATTTTAGGGTTGACTGCAAATTAAAACCATATTTGTTTATATATCCTAAAATTACCTTTTAATAGGAGCTCCAGGAGAACAGCTTCTGGAAATGAGAAATACATGAGAGTTTAAAATAAACTATGAAACCTGGTTGGATAGCATCCTGATTCAATGGACATGAACTTATGTGAACTCCGGGAGATGGTGAGGGACAGGGAGGCCTGGTGTGCTGCAGTCCATGAGGTTGCAAAGAGTCAGACATGACTTAGTGACTCAATAACAACAACAAATGTAACCTGAGAGACGGTGCTTACAGACGCCGCACAGGCTGGTTTGCCTACTAACCTCTAATGGTACCCTCAGAGCTCCCCTAGAATATTCCATATCCAACCACCAGTATGTACAACCTGAAACCAAAATTTCTTCAGGTTTTAATCCATAAGTCAAAATATGTTGCAGAAGGTGAGATGGCTTTTCTTTGTAAACTAAGAAATACAGCAGAAGATGAATTCCTATTGTACTCTGTCATGTGTAAATGTTCATGCTGACATTTCAGAATCTTTTTGCAAGATTCTTAAGGTTACACATGCTGAAGTGCAATCCTCTAATACAGATCACTGTGTCATGTTTGCTGAAGTGACATGATCTGGCCAAATTCAGCCCAGCATTTCTAGATAACCCACTTGGTCCCCAAATGGAACAAGCGACAGCTAAATCAATGCAACAAGACTAGCCAAATCTCACTTCAAACATAGGATGACAATTTAACTTTTGCTAAGGGCAGGTTGGGGCTTCCCAGGTGGCTCAGTGGTAAAGAATCTGCCTGCCAATGCAAGAGACATGGGTTTGATCTCTAGGTTGGAAAGATCCCCTGGAGAAGGAAATGGCATCTCATTCCAGAATGCTTGCTTGGGAAATCTCATGGACAGAGCATCCTGGTGGGCTACACAAAGAGCTGGACATGACTTAGCAACTAAACGACAATAAGGAAAGTTTAGGACAAAATGGAGACAGTGATTCCTAATTATCTATCTATGTACTGCTGCTGCTGCTGTGTCGCTTCAGTCGTGTCTGACTCTGTGCGACCCCGTGGACTGAAGCCTACCAGGCTCCTCCGTCCACGGGATTTTCTAGGCAAAAGTACGGGAGTGGGGTGCCATTGCCTTCTCTGATCTATGTACTAGTTACTCCTAAGTACTTAAAACAAGTTTCTTTTCATTCACTTTTTTTTAAGGCTTACTTATTCTCCTGTCAAACTCACCTTAGCCTTTTAGCTTTGTATCACTGAGTGAAGAGGCAGATTTTGAAACCAATCTTCCAGTATTTCTCCTACTTCATTTTTCCTACCTTTTTTCTTTTATTTTGCTTATCACATATATGTTCATGTCTTGCAGCCTTCTTTCCTTGGTTCTTTTCTCTC
The DNA here is from genome assembly GCF_000754665.1 of Bison bison bison. Taxonomy (NCBI): domain Eukaryota; kingdom Metazoa; phylum Chordata; class Mammalia; order Artiodactyla; family Bovidae; genus Bison; species Bison bison. The sequence continues at coordinate 3,100,894 of NW_011494700.1, forward strand.
CCAGATCTGTATATTTTCCCATATGGATCTCGTTTATCCTCCTAAAATGCAACAGCTATATCTGTGTTGTAAATTTCTATAATTCTATTGTAATTATCTCATCTGAACACTGGTGCTGTTTATCCAGCTTCCTCCTAGACATCTCTATCAGGAGGTCTCACGGGTGCCTCATCAGCACAAATGATATGATGAACAGACTGTCGTTCCTCCCACCCTTGCTCTCACTGTATGGAACCAATCTCCTTTAAAAGAGAACAACCCTGTGTCTGTCTATACACCCCCATTCCTATGACTAACTGAACTGAACTGTTAGTGCTTCTGTCAATAGTCTCCTGTCTCCCAACATCTACATCCTCATTATCAACCTTTGATTTGGGGATTTTGACATTCATACTAATGACTCCTCAAATACAAACTTGAATCCTTCAATATACTTCCAGATCCTTGATTTGTTCTTTGAAGATTGTATCCTCCATCCTGAGATACCTACTCCCATGATCAGCCTAAACCTTACCATACTTTAACAAATACCTCTCATCCTTTTAGTTTTCTTTCTTTACAGCCCCAACTCCAATGATTTCACAAAGCCCTTAGGACCATTCCACAAAATATTGATCCCACGTGACTTCTCATTACTCTTCATCCCTCTGGTATTTTCATTCCCTGCTTATCCAGTTGAGTCATTAACTTATTCAAGGTCAGTCATTACAGTCATATCTCGTACATACCCCAAATTCTCCTTCCCTGTAGGCTGGCAAACAAAACCCAGTTAAATATGGTCTTTCATTTATATTGCGGCTGCACCAGAGCGGGTGACTGTGGTGAGAAAAATATGACACAAATGTTCTGACAAGTCTTTAAATCTAGGATGACTGACTTCAAGTAGACCCCAGTGTTACCTAAAAATTCTCTGCTATTTTCAGTCTAATGGAAGATGTTTCTAGATACACACTTCCCTTGATAGAAAGCACAACAGCAAAGGAAATATAGCACTGTGCTCTGGATCTTTAAGGATTCTCATGTCAATAATCTAAAACGCTGTCTGCTCACATTCACTGGGGAGAATATTTAATGGCTAGCTACATGAGGGAGGAAGTATCAGAGAAATGTTTTACCTTCCCATGCTTGTGGGTCATCAGGGCATACTTTCTCTCCCACTCTGATCTCCGCTACCTTATTTGCATTCTAATTCTCAGCTGGAAACTTTGTTTCTTATTGCAGGAAGAAAATAAACACTACCAGATAAAAAGGTCTATCTTCTCTTTCAAACAAATCTAGAAAGTTTCTGCATTCATAACTGAATACTCATTCTTATTTCTTTCTCACCTCACTCCTCGCCCAACCTCCTTTTCCTACTTTTAGATGTTGAGGGGTCTCAATTCTAGCATCTCACTGCTTTGGTGATGTCACCTAGCCCCGTAGGTTTAAATACCATTCACATGCTGCTGCTGCTGCTAAGTCGCTTCAGTCGTGTCTGACTCTGTGCGACCCCATAGACGGCAGCCCAACAGGCTCCCCCGTCCCTAGGATTCTCCAGGCAAGAACACTGGAGTGGGTTGCCATTTCCTTCTCCAGTTCGCATGCTAACTGGCCACAAATATACATATTGCCAGCCTGACCTCTCTCCTTGATTCCTGACTCAAATATCCATTAGCTTACTCAGCATTTCCACTTAGAAATTGTAAAGTTTGTTAGGGTGATTCATAAACAGTCACTTTTGCCACAAGGTAGAATTGCATTTCTCTGATACTTCCTCCCTCATGTAGCTAGCGATATGCATATTTTCCCCAGTGATATGTGAGATTGAGTGTTTCAGGTCATTTATATGAGAAGGCTTAAAGATCCAGGGCATAGTGACCATGTTTCCTTTGCTCTCATGCTTTCTCTCAGGGGAAGAGTGTGTCTAGAAATATTTTCCATTAGAGGATGTTAGAGAGCCTGAGTGACTGAAGTAGGCAACACTGCTGTTGACTTTTGCTGGCCTTGTAGCAAGATTAAGAAATAATTCTATACTTTTTAACCCAAATATATTTGGAGCTGTTGGTTCCACATCTTAACCTAGCCTATCCTGACTGATCACATTTCTGTTATGCACGTCAATTTTAACATATTTAAACAAACGTGTGCCTTTTCTCTTCCAACCAGATTGGCTCCTAGTTTTTCCCACGTCATCAGCAGTCTTCCAGTCTCTATGTCAAAAACATCCTTTGTCTGACAATCATATCCAGTTCAACAACAAATCCTGTTGGCTCTGCTTTCAAAGTGTAGCCAGATGTGAGCACCAGCACCTACCGCATGAGCACTCTGCTCCAAGCCTGACTTCTGCAGTGATCTCCTAACCTGTCTCCTTGCTTCCCCATTTACACCGCTGCAGTCACCTCTCTGCATAGCATCAAGAGTGATCTTTTACAAAAATTACAGCAGATTCAGTTGTTCCTCTGCCCTCAGTTTTTCAATAGCTTTCTACTGCAGGCAAAGTAAAACCTAAAGTTCTTTCCTACATGGCAAGATCCATATCGTCACTTCTAGTTTCCTGATTTCACTTCTTCTTAACACTCTTCTTTCTCTCAACTCAGTGCTTCAGACACTTGGCTCTTTCTACCATTCAAACTCATTGTGTAAGCTACTCATCAACTTTTTTTTCTTGCCATTCCCTTGCTTACATACCAATTACCATACATTTAAGCTAAATCAGTACTATCTTGTCATAAGAGGGTTAAGTTTCTGGCTAAGACTGATTGCCAAGTACAACAAAGAGCATTCTACATTATTCGGAAATGTTTGTTTTACACTTTCTGCCATCTGTTGACTTGTGACCTTGAGACTGTTAAATAATTATTATAAGAAACTATATTTGTTTCATTTTTTATTTATATACTTTTGACTGTGCTGAGTCTTAGTTGCTGTGAGCAGGCTTTCTCTAGTTGCAGCAAGCGGAGGCTACGGGCTACTCAATGTGGTGGCTTCTCTTGTTGTAGACCATGGGCTCTAGGGTGCTCTGGCTTCAGTAGCTGCAACATGTGGACTTCAACAGCTGTGGCTTGAGGACTCTAGAGCAGCAGCTCAGTAGTCATGGTGCATGGGTTCGGTTGCTCTGCGTAATGTGGGATCTTCCCAGTCCAGGAATTGAACCTGTGTCCCCTGCATTGGCAGGCAAATTCTCAACCACTGGACCACTAGGGAAGTCTATAACTATATTTGCTAGAACTTTTTTTTTTTGTTTTAAAGAATTGTTTGTTCAATTAAAGTTGTAAATGAATTGTCATGGATTTAAAATATGTCCATAAATTCTTAGATAGTCCTCCTTTCATTAGGTGGAAGCTAATAATCCCTACTTTGAGTGGGCTGTACGTAGTGACTCACATCTGTAGAGTAAAATGTGGCAAAAGTGATGGTGTGGTTTTCAAGACCAGATCATGAAAGACTTCATGGCTTGTGTGTGTGTGTGTGTGTGTGTGTGTGTGTGTGTGTGTGTGTGTTGTCACTCTCTTGGATCACTTATTCTGGGGAAAGTTAGTTGCCACATCATGAGGATACTCAAGCAGTCCTATGGAGAGGTCCACCTGATTGGAAATTTAGACCTCCTGTCAAGTGAGAGAGCTTTCTGTGCAAGTAATCCTCCAGCATCAGTCCAGGCTTCAGCTGACTGCAGTCCTGGCCACCCTGTTGACTAACATGTGAGACATGGGGTCAGGAGCATTCATCTAAGCCCCTCCTTTACTTTCAGAAACTGTGTGAAATAACAAATGTTTATTATGTTAATCTGCAAAGTTTTGAGTAAGTCACAATGCAAAAACATAAATACACCCCATTATATTTGCCATAGAGGTTGAATTTTAATAAAATATAGTCAATGTGAAAACTGACCTCTTTAATATGATCTTACTGATTTTGTTGTAAAAAATTAAAATGGTAAAAAATAATGTATAGATTACCTTAAATTGAAGTACATATGTAAAGTTCTTTGCAAAATTACTCAGAGTGATTACTCATAGAATAATTTTGACTATCAAATTAATTATAAAATGCCATGCACAATCTCTTCCATGGGAATGAAAGTACGGGATAGTCAAGGAGTGAAAACATAGCATATGTTGAGTAGGGTGGATGACAGCTTGTCTAGAGTGGAAGGTACAAAATGGGGACAAATGCAAGTACTGTGTTTCCAGGTAATCAGTTTCTTTTGGAATTTATATTTTTTGAAAAACTACTTCTAAGTTTAATTAAGTTAAAAATGTTATTGATCACATACTATTTGCCAGGAACCAGGCTAAAGATTCAAAGATAAGCAAGCCTTGGTCCTTTTCTTGGAAGAGTAGACTCTTCTAGTAGGAGAGTGATAGAATCTGGGGGTACCACATCATGTATGGGGTCGAATGGAGGCACGTTTAGAGCACCTTCAGGTTGCTTCTGGACCATTGAAATAGGTTGCATAAGTCTTGGATTGTGTTATTGTTTATTTGCTAAGTTGTGTCCGACTCTGTGACCCCATGGACTGTAGCCCACCAAGCTCCTCTGTTCCTGGGATTTCCCAGGCAAGAATATTGAAGTAGGTTGCCATTTCCATCTCTAGGGGATCTTCCCAATCCAGGGATTGAACCCAAGTCTCCTGCATCGACAGGCAGATTCTATACCCCTGAGCCACCTGGAAAGTCCCAAGTCTTGGATAGAAGGCACAACAAAAATCAACTTGAAATGTTCTTATCACAAGAAAAGAAAGAAAAAAATGGAAAGAAAGAAAGAGAGGAAGAAGGGAGGGGGAGGAAGAAAACATTAAACATTCTTTCATTAAATTCATAGGAAATGAACCTTATGGTTTCAGGGTTCTCATGAGGTCACCCTCACCCATCCCTTAAATATCAAGAATAACTTTGCTTTTCAACTCTTGGTGTTCTCTCTCCATCCATGAAAACAGCTGAGGACATGGTAGAAACTTCAGTAAATTGTTTTGCTAGCCTGCAGGAAAAAAAATCTCACTTTGATGACAGAACAGACTTATAATCACAGCTGTCAGATTAGGTCTGTAAACAGCACTGGTGCCTGCGTGTCAAACTGTCATCAGACCACCTGAGACCCTTCAAGAAAAGGAGGTTTGGGAACTGTCTCCTAGCAACACCAAACAGAATCATTTAATACCAAACATTTATTTTCTTTGCGTGTCATTCGACTTCGTGACATCCAGAGAGAAGGTTGGGTGAAAGAAGGACAGAGAGCAGTGAAACAAAGGGGAAAGCGGAGTGGGGAGAGGACTAGTAAAGCAGGAATGGAAAGAGGGCATGGAAACTTGAGGTAGAAGATGCAGGACACTTGGGGAACACTGAAAGCTATTTCCTTAGGTAAATAACTTTTTGCTATTTCAGTCTCAACTAGGATAATTGGTGAAACTTGATTTCCCCAAGACAATTTTGTCTCCCGTGGGGTTCTTACGGGGCTTAAGAATTGTTCCTAAGGCAGCTGTCAATCCTGCCAACTATTTTCTTCATAGCGTGAAGCACTCCGTGAGCGGAGTGCTTCATGCTATTCCTGATTCTACGCATGGCTCTCTTCCAACCTGCCGGTTTGCTGTCCCCTGAAATTGTTAATGAAGCAGAGAGTGGGAAGCCGATCCTCACGGTGTCTCCAGCAGAGCACGGTCCTTTTCTGTATTCTCCATCCCTGTGGCCTGTGTGCTAGCTCTGAAGCTGTACCACGTAGGACAGAGGACTGGAGAGTTGCCGTGTGGCAAGGCCTTCCCTATATCGCACACTCTCTAGCACAGAAGCTGGCATGAGTCTGGGGTGGTCACTTCCTCCATGGCATTGTTCTGCTATGGTAGCAGGATTTATGGTGCTAAGCTAAGCCTAAGCTGTGGAGTAGGAAATGGTAACCCACACCAATTTTCTCACCTGAAAAAGTCCATGGACAGAGGAGCCTGGCAGGCTATACAATCCATGAGGTTGCACAGAGACAGACGCGACTGAGCAATGGCACACAAACCCAAGCTGGCTCAAACTGGACCATGTATCTGAATTACCTGCTAGAGTTATTAAAACTCAGATAGATTGCTGGTCCTCATCCTCAGAGTATCTCATTCAGTAGACCTGGCGCTGATTCAGGAACGTGCATTTCCCATCAGTGACCAGGAGATGGTGACACTGTAAATCCAGACCTCTAACTATAGTGTTTCTCACCTTGACTCTCACTGGATTAAGACACAACAATAAGCTGGTTGTTCTCTATGCTTTGGATTAATGACATCATAGCTTTCTTCTCTTTTCTTCTGTGGGGGTTATGTGGATGTTGCAGCTGTCAAAGGCAATAGAAAAAATAGGAAGTGGTCAGAATGAGTGCTATATTAGAGATAGAGCCCGTTGATACTAGGGAATTAAATGAGGGATGGAAGGAAAAAGAGAAATTATGGATAATTTATAAGGGTTGGCTCTGAGCAATGGTGAATCATGCTATTTGCAGAGATGAGGAAGGAGGTCAGAAGAGCAGATTAGGGGAAAGAGAATTCACATTGGTGAGCAGAGGTTGGAAATAAGTTCAGTTTAATATTAATTTGAGATGTCCCTTCAAAAACCAGAATAGAGATCTCAAGTACAGAATTGATAGGTGAATCTTGAATTCAGGGAAGAGAGACAAATTCTGGGATCAACAGAAGTCAAATGATATTAATGCCACCGGTGTTAGAGAGAGGTACAGACATGGAAAAATAAGAGTTGAAAAAATAGCTCTGGAGCACCGAGACTTTGAGTCCTTTGACTTCATTATCTCATGCAAAGCCTCCAAATGCTCTTATGTTAAATGAAAATAGAGACCTGGGAAAAAGAGGAAGCTTGACCTACAGTTTGTAACTGAGCAGGGCAAAGATCTTGTCTGCTGAGTACAAAAGGCTATGGTCTTAACTTCTGTACTACAATGGAATATGTCATTATGTAATGGCTAAATAGTAATCCTAACTAAAATATTTTTTGATCATCATATAAAAAACATATTACAAAGAATAATGGGAAACATGGACTAAGGATCTAAAGAGTGAAGACAGTGTGTTGTAATGTATTTTTACTTGATCTTTGATAGGTCTTAGCAGTAATAAAGATTATGTCATTTAGATCTTAAAAGATTTATCTTCAGGCTTTGATAAATGCCAAGTCCATGATTGCAGTTGTCTTAAAATAACTCACACAATTAATTTTAAGTGAGCAAAGAGGGGGCAGAGTATAGAAACGAGATGGTTCTGCATGAATGATGGATAGTTTTAGGCGTGCTAACAAGAGCTATAAAGTAGGAATGGAGAGTGTCAGCATGCACACTCACCACAGCACAGCTGCCTCTTGCAAATTGGAAAGAAAAATAACTCCAGGCCAGCACCAGCAAGGTTAAACCAGAACTCAGAATTGCCAAAAGCCTAGAAAATCCTCAGAGAGAAAAGGAAGAAAGAAATGAACCCAGAACTAAGTATTTGAGGGCAGAATTCTATGAAAAAGATTGAATGCCTAAAAAGATTGATTTAAAACATTTATAATTGGAAATAAAATGTTCTTATAAAATTCTGAGCTTAACTATTGAAAGTGTTTTTATCTCAGACAAAATCAAGACTCCAGCCATATTTTATTATCATATGGCTCATTCTAGCCAAAATTGTTTATTTAAAAAAAAAGATACATTTCTATAGCAATCACATTTTATTATTCAGTTTCTCCCCATGGTGATATTGGGAGAGAGGGAAATTTTCTGCCATTAGTGCGTTTATTCTGACAGAAGTACTGATTCCAACCCCTGCTTCTCCTGACCATCTTTAAACTTGAACAAGACTGTCAGCCAAATAGAATGGCCAATGACGGAGTAGAAAGACTCTGAGTTCACCTCCTGCCATGGGCATATAAAAGCTATAATTATTTACAGAGCATCTATCGATGAGGATGAACCTGAAGACTAACAGAAAAGCTTGTCAACAGCTAAAGATATAAAGAAGAAAACACAACAATATGGGTAGGAGGTGCAGTACAGCTAAGACCCACAGCCTTAGTAGGTGACCCACAAATGGAAGGATAATCACAATTGCAGAGGTTCTCTTCCCAAACCTAGAGGTCCATGCCCCACACTGAGTTCCCCATCCTGCACCGGAAAGGAAAACCCAGAATATCTGGCTTCGAAAGCCAGCAGGGCTTGCATATGGGAGAACTGGAGGGCTGTAAGGAATAGAGTTCCCACTCATAAAGAGTGCAGGCAAAAATCTCAAAAGCTCCAAGACACAACATAGAGGCAGTAATTTGAGAGATGCCTGAAGCAGACCCATTTGCTGACCTTAGAGATCCTCCTGGAAAGTCAGGAGGCAGCTGCGAGTCCCCATGGGAACATCAATGTTAACAGCAGTGAATTTGGGGGAGCTTGTTTTACCCTGAGGGCACGGGTGCTGCCAGGCTCCCTTTCTGGCATCCTCTTTCTAACCTATTAGTTCTGAGGGCTTACCTGCTCACCAGCTAGTTGGCACAGTCCAGGGAGCCCCTGGGCCAAACAGCTAGCCATGTTGGGGACCCAATCCCCTCTCCAGTGGGTATGCACCAGCCCTGGTTTCCCCGGGTCTCAGAGTCAGCAACACTGGGACCTAGGCCCACTGGTCCACCACTGGGCCATCAGAGATTACTAAGCTCTTTCTCTGATTTACCAGTGTCATCAGTTCAGTTCAGTTCGGTTGCTCAGTCATGTCCGACTCTTTGCACCTCCATGAACTGCAGTCTGCAGGGCTTCCCTGTCCATCACCAACTCCTGGAGTTTGCTCAAAGTCATGTCCATCGAATCGGTGATGCCATCCAACCATCTCATCCTCTGTCATCCCCTTCTCCTCCTGCCTTCAATCTTTCACAGCACCAGGGTCTTTTCTTTTTTTTTTTTTTAATTTTATTTTATTTTTAAACTTTACAATATTGTATTAGTTTTGCCAAATATAGAAATGAATCTGCCACAGGTATACCCGCGTTCCCCATCCTGAACCCTCCTCCCTCCTCCCTCCCCTACTCTCCCTCTGGGTCGTCCCAGTGCACCAGCCCCAAGCATCCAGTACCGTGCATCAAACCTGGACTGGCAACTCGTTTCATACATGATATTATACATGTTTCAATGCTATTCTCCCAAATCTCCCCACCCTCTCCCTCTCCCACAGAGTCCATAAGACTGATCTATACATCGGTGTCTCTTTTGCAGTCTTGTACACAGGGTTATTGTTACCATCTTTCTAAATTCCATATATATGCGTTAGTATACTGTATTGGTGTTTTTCTTTCTGGCTTACTTCACTCTGTATAATAGGTTCCAGTTTCATCTGGTCTTTTCTAATGAGTCATTTCTTTGCATCAGGTGGCCAAAGTATTGGAACATCAGCTTTAATATCAGTTCTTCCAATGAATATTCAGGATTGATTTCCTTTAAGATTGACTGGATTGTTCTCCTTGCAGTCCAAGGGACTCTCAAGAGTCTTCTCCAACAACACAGTTCAAAACCATCAATTCTTTGGTGCTCAGCTGTCTTTATGGGTCAACTCTCACATCCATACATGACTACTGGGAAAACCCATAGCAGCAGACCTTTGTTGGCAAAGTAATGTCTCAGCTTTTTAATATGCTGTCTAGGTTTGTCATAGCTTTCCTTCCAAGGAGCAAGTGTCTTTTAATTTCATGGCTGCAGTTTGACATAACCTCTTTTGTCTAAATCAATATTTAGACCTCGTGGACTGTAACCCACTAGGTTCCTTCTGTCCATGGAATTCTCGACACAAGAATACTGGAGTGGGTAGCTATTTCTTTCTCCAGGGGATCTTCCCAACCCAGCCCAACCCAGGAATCAAACCTGGGTCTCCTGCACTGCAGGAAGATTCCTTACCATCTGATGCACAGGGAAGCCCCAAACCAATATTAACACCTTTAATTACCAATATATTCTTTTTTCTTGGTAGCTACAGTCCATCTGGCTGATCATTGAAAACCTATTCCAGACTTTTGCCTATTGTTGAAATGAGCTACGTTTTCTTAAATTATCCTTTATCTTTTTCAAAATAGGGCCAGCACTTGCTCATATTTTTATGTTTGACACAATTACTTTAATATTGCCAGTGAAGTCTGAAATATAAGTGGCCTATTGATATACATTCATATAAAATGCTTGGACAGTCTTGCCAGTTAACTCTTTTGCTTTCCACTCTATCTTATTTGGTTTATTATTTCTAGTTTGAAGATTTTTCTCTTAGGTAGAGAAAAGTAGACTTCTTTTGTCTTCTCTTTATCATCTGATAGCATGAGGCCATCTGTTTCAAACACTGCAGCTATACCCTTTTTATTCTTTCCCAAAATGTAGTTAAAATAAAGTGCTTTTAGTTCTCTGCCATTCCTTTCAAGTTTTAGTTCATTCTGGGTGTCAACCTTCCTCAGAGCTCAGAATATCCTAATACTCCTGTGCGTTCATTCCTGGGTGCAGAGTTCTCTTTTCATCTTTTGTACACATGCTTTAAAAACCAATCCATCTAACCAGAATGACTTTTGTGCCACTCTGGCTTTCTCTTTTTCTTCATTTGTATTTATGTATTCAGAATTTAAGATTTAAAAAATAAATTTAGATTGTCTCTTGAGAATCATAGAGTCTTCTTTGAATCTGAACATAGGATCTTGGCTTTCTCTGATAGGCACCAAGCTGTGTGAGTTAATTCCTAGGGAAGTTATACACCTGATAGTTATTTTGTATATTTCTATTTCTCACATTGGACTCAAGCCTCCTTGGTGACAGGAACAAGGGTTCTTTTTTTTAAATTTTTTTTTTTCCAGAATGTGAAATCTTCTGAGGCATGTGGAATCTAGTTCCCTGACTAGGTTTTGAACCCATGCCCCTTGCATTAGGAGCACAGAGCCTTAGCCACTGGGCCACAAAGGAAGTTCTGAGAAGGGTGGCTTTCTTGCTTACCATAGTTTTCTCAGCAACTCACACAGAGTCTAGAACATGAAAGAATGTCGTTATTAAATACATATCAGCTCTGAGTGTTTGCTTGCCCGCAGAACTGCACAGAGCTCAGATGCTTGAGTTTTGTGAATACTAACAGTGGGCTGAGAGCCCAACATAATAGATGGTTTTCTTTGTTTCAATTAGAGAAAGGTTCAACAAGCTGGCACTAGAGTTGTTTCCTTTCCCTCACTCAGTCTCCACTAGACCGCTAAAATGTCCACAAACTTCTGCTTTCAGAGCAAGGTCAAAGAATACCCCTGTTTAACTTACATATTTCTTTTTTCAACTCATGAATCAGTTATCTCAAACCAAGCCCGAAGCAGCAACACAAAATCATATTCCGAGCTCACAGGCATTGGCCGATCAATTTATGTTGACCAGATGGATTCAGTCAGTAATTCAATCCAGTAAGACAGTATTCCAACCCAGTCTTATGGACATTGTTCAGAAAGGTCCAGATGTCACCGACACACAATGATTTTCAGAGGGCTGGGCATGAGAGAAGAGCTGGAGTTACCGTGACCAATTGACTTGGAGAGACTGCTTACACTTCTCTTGTTATTTCTTTCTGTTGATCTTAAACCAGGAATGTTTTCAAAACGAAGAGGAAGGGGAAAGAAAAATATTGCTGAGTATAATGTTAAAGTATTTCAGTAGATTTTGCATAACTTTATCCATGTGCAAGGAATTAGCCTGTAAGGCAGTAGAACTGGAGATGAAGTGAAAGATGCTGCTCACCCCTGAACCACAATAAACAACGTGTGGAGTGTGGGGTTGAACTTGAAACCATATCTGGGGCCTGTCAAAACATGGCAGGCTGAGCTGAAGCTTTCATCCAAGCACATTATGTTGAATAAAGTAATAAAAAATAACACATATGAGCGCCAAAGAAAAGATATTCCCAGGAACATGGGTAAGAGGAACCTCTGGTGCATGGTTGCTCTGTGGTGCAGGTTGGGAGTTTCTGACCCAGGTTGAAGGTCCAGAAGCCACTGAGGGACTGGATTTGGGCTCTGTCTTCCATGAAGGCTGCTCTCCACGTTACACTCTCTGTATCTCTAAACAGTCAGCAAAGTGTCTTAAAAAGCCACAGACTGATTCGTGCTAGGCTCTGGGGAATCAGGGGAGCAGTGCTCCCTGCATTAAGTGAGGGTAGGGCTTGGAAGCTATTCACAGTGGAAGACTGGGGTCAGAGCAGCTGTGACGGCCTGAGAGCATGGCGAACTGAGGTACCACTGCAGAGCCATACCAGGGGGCTTGGTGTGGGGCGCTTAGCAGGGAAGACACATCCTCTTTATTTGCCAAGTGGATTATGAGCTCATCCCATAAAGTGGCGCAAGTGGCAAAAAAAATCCCCCTGCCAATGCAGGAGACGTAAGAGATGCAGGTTCAATCTCTGGGTGGGGAAGATCCCTTAGAGGAGGGCATGTCAACCCACTCCAGTATTCTTGCCTGGAGAATCCCGTGGATATAGGAGCCTGGCAGGCAGCAGGCCATAGGGTTGCAAAGAGTCAGATGTGACTGAAGCGACTTAGCACAGCACACATGTGCTTTATTTTGAAGCCAAAAACAAATGAGACTTTTGATATAGGACTTTTGATAACCTGAAATAGAAAGAGGCTTGCCATGCCATGCTCAGTAGGTCCAACCCTTTGCGACCCCATGGACTGTAGCCCACCAGGCTCCTCTGTCCATGGGATTTCCCAGGCAAAGCACTGGAGTGGGTTGCCATGCCCTCCTCCAGGGGATCTCCCTGACCCAGGGATTGACCCTAGGTGACCTGTTTCCTGCATTGACAGGCGGCTGCTTTCCCTCTGTACCACCTGAGAAAGCTGGAAAGAGCCTTAGCAGTTTTCTATGGGGTTGGCCAAAATGTCCCTCTGGTTTTGAAGTAAAAATGAAGACTATTTTTCATTTTTCTAAGAATTTTATTGAACAACATATTCATTATTTGTTCCACTCCCTTCTGCCATTTTCCCCAGAGACTATAATCCCATCTTTCCAAAACTTTTTATCTTTTTGATAAAAAGATAAAAGAACTTTTCCAAATGTCTTTTACAGTCTTCCAGGGAACTGAAATTTTTTTCCATTAAGCAAATGTTGTGAAGACCGAAATAAATGGAAATTCAAAGGTTCAATGTCTGGTGAATATGGCAGATTAAAAAGAACTTTATAACTAGTGGAACTGAGGACTACAAAGGTCCCTGTACATTATGGAAAAGCTGATGCCATGAGATGGAATTCTAGCTTTTCATCCAGTCTTTCCTCTACTCTGCACTGCTTTGAAGCTAAATGATTGCAGGGATAAGATGGGGATTTAGCATGGTCTGAAGCAAACAGATAGGGCTTTGGAGCCAGATGACCTTAGTTGGAATCCAGCCCCTCCCTAAAAGAGCAAGTGACCCTGGGCAAAGTATTTAACTCTCTGTGCTTCAGTTTCTCATCTGTAAAATGGGAGCAGTAAAAATACTAAACTTACGTGGATGCTGAGAAATTTAAGTGAGCTGATCCATGTACTTTGATGTGAACATCATTAAGTATTTGGAAGATATTACTATGATACTGCTATAATTTGGCCCCAATCTACCTTTCTAGTCTCATATTGCCAACATGCCCTTCCCCCATTACTCATTGTTTTGCCAGGGTTCCCTTCTGGCTGTTTCCAGAAAAACCCAGATTTTTCATGCCCACATGTGATTCTCTCTGCCTGAAATGATTTCTGCTACCTTCTACATACCTCAGTTTTGAGATTAAAATCTTTTACTTCAAAATCTTCAGGAACCTTCTCTCTCATCCTTACTAACACAGTCAAATGTTCTGTCTGTTCACTGTCCTTTTCCAGTGGCAGCTTTCTGTTCCTGTTGAGGCTGGTTGTGACCCCAGAACCCTTGTCACACTCTATTATAGCAGCAAGTCTCCATCACTCAGTCAGCATGCAAGCATGAGCCGCTGGTCCTCCTGTGATGACCCCCCATCCTTTCCTGGTTCATCATTCTCTATGTTACAAATAAAGAACACAGAGCAAAATCATGTCCTTTTATCCACTGGATCCACAGGCTTCCACTCACAGCTTCTCACTGGATTCTCCTAAAATATATTTTAGCACAATCCTCTCTCTAAAACTGCCTATATAGCATTTTCTCAACAGCATGCTGTCGGACTGAGGGTAAATGCCACATCTGAGGATAAATGACGAATGTGTCTCTATCTCAGGGAATTTTCTCCCTAGAAGAAAATATAAAGTTTACTCTGCTTGTTTTCGAAGATCCAGAAGCTGGGCCACAGTGTGCTCAAGACAGTTTTCCTTGCAGAAAGAAATCCTTAGGTTCCATCTTTCTCTATAAAGTCTTGGAAGATATTGATTTCTTTCATCAAACTTGTGTCATGGAGGTGCTGTGAAGATTAATGAGCTGATGCTTATGAAGTGCTATCCTCTACCTCAAAAAAAAAAAAAAAAAAAAGGAGATAAAAAGAACTCACCAAGCCCCCTTCATTTCAAGTAAATCTTTCCTGACCCACTCACTGAAGTTCACTTTCAGCACTGGGCTTCTTGAAATTCTTTATGAACAACTTGCAATTTACCAGTGGTTTTATTTTCATATTTGGGAATAGAGAATAGTGAGTTTTCTCTCTAGTTCTTAGTTTTCAATATGTGCTTCCTTACAGGATTTCATATTTGTTAGTACCAATGAGGGGGTGGAAACTGAAAATGAATGTTCTGAGAGCTACAGCATGCCAGCCAGCAAGCCAGGAGTCACTAGCTGCCTCCACCAACAAGAAAACAAGAGGCAAACATTTCAATTAATTTTATTTCACCAAAGAAGAACCTATAAGGGAAAAAAATTGGAAAAAATTGTTATAAATGTATGTATAACTGAATCACTCTGTTGTATACCTGACACGCAACATTGTAAATTAACTAAATTTCAATAAAAAATAAAATAAAAATCAATCAATTCAATCAAAATGTTTAAAAAAGAACTATATTTACCCAGAAATCTAGAAAAAAATACAGTGAGGGAAGCTCTTCTTGAATAAACTTTGAGTAGCTTTGTAGGAAACTCTCATTCAGTCAGTCACAGGCTATTCTATGATACTAAATTCAATAAATCCTCTCTCTTTCCTCGAATTGAATTTCATAGGCACATCTGTTACATAATGTATTGTGATTACACATGACTGCTAAAATTGTTTACAGAGAGCTTGGCACATCTGTTGGAATGGCTGCATCACACAGAACCTATGTGGAGAATTAGTTATGGTCTGTAAATGCTACCGCAGCACTAATTCATTATTGTGATCATCAAGGCTCTGAGCTTTGCCATGCAGTTTTCTGAGGGGAAAAAATTCCAGAGGAGGTTCTGGTCCAAGAGGAAACCCAACCCAACCAGATCTCTTATCTTGCATTATTTCATCCAGCTGAGTCACTTGTAGCTCCTGGGTCCCTCTCCTACCTTAGTTCCTCTTCCCAATATGAAAAATTACATAAAGGATCACTGAGGTTTCAGAAGGCATTGTGATGCTGAAAGCTCTGTATACCAGTGATGAAACAAACCATGGAAACAGGGTTCTGGGTGAAGTAGGAAAGAATGCATAGCTTTAATGCTTTGCCAGGCAAAGGGGGACACAGCGGGCTCATACCCTCAAAATCATGTGTCCCCACTCGGGGAAGATAATGACAAGTTTTGGCAAAAGAAGGCACACTCAGCTCATGGATGTTCTTGCAATGGGTTGGTGGTGAGATAAGTAGGAGTCAACACCATCACCTTCAGGTCCGATTGATCTCGGGTCTACATGCTTGTCAGCAGCATACCATAACTTTTCCCACCTGAACAGGGTTTCAGCATCTGCAAAATAGCTCAAAGATATTGTATGTATCCATTGATGGAGATACAGGACCCTGCCCCAAGGCTGCTCTTGACTATTTATCCCTGGTCTTGCATCCCCTCCCTTCCACAATTAACAACTGCTTGGGTCTGCGCACTGGAACTCAGGGAAGGTCATGGAGGCTGAATGAAGGCTGTTTCCTATAATCGAAGAAATGAGGTGTACAGAGGCCCTATGCCCAGGAGCCCCAGAGCAGCCCTGCCTGGTATCAATTGTGATAGTTACAACTCCTGGAGGAAAAATTATCCTTAGCTATAACAATATTCTCAATATTAGCCACATTGAAATTATATTATATATGTATTAATAATATCATCACCAACTCCAAATTGGCACTTGCTCTCTACCTCTATGGGCTTCCCAGGAGGCTCAGTGGTAAAGAGTCTGCTCCCTAATTCAGGAGACAAAGGAGACATGGGTTCGATCCCTGGGTCAGAAAGATCCCCTGGAGGAGAAAATGACAACACACTCCAGTTTTCTTGGCTGGAGAATCACATGGACAGAGGAGCCTGGAGGGCTTACAGTCCATGGAGTCACAGAGAGTCAGAAATGACTGGCGATTGAGCAGGACCAAGCAGGCAATCTACCTCTATAAGGATTAAATCATGAGCTGCTGCAGCTGCTGGCATTCAACATCCAGTGGAAGGAGTTCTGGATGGAGGTCAGGAATGAGGTTCTCTGTGCCCTCAGAAAAACTGGCAGAACAGTCTTTCAGATAGATGTTTTTCAGGAGATTTTATGAGCCCAATTCTTGCATCTCCTCATATCTAGAAAAACACTCAGATCATTCTCAGTGACATCTGTTCCTCATGACTAACAGCAAGACTCTACCAAAATGTGTGCTTAATCACACATACCCCACTTCATTAAGTCGTGTATAGCACTGACCCTTCCCCCTACCTCTTTGGAGCAGTTTCTCGGAGCTATCTGAAATGCTCTCCCCTGGGCTGTAGTTCTCATTTTGTTTCAAATGAAACTTAATTCACAACTCTCACATTGTGTCTTTTTTCAATTAACACCATCATATTCATATGATGTATGTATATCAATTGATTAATAGATAAATTGAGCTTACCTAATTTTAATTGAACTCTAAAAATATTCCTGAAATAATGATCTGATAAAATAAAGGATAATAAACTCTACTTAACTCATTGTAAAAGGGGAAAAGCAACATGGCAAAATTAATTGATATATAAATGTTTACTATGCACACGGTATTTCTGTTATAACCTGAATGATTTAAGTTAGAATAATTAGAATAAATTCACATATTTAATGGTCTCCCCAAAAGGAAGGAGAAAAAACATATGTGCACAACTAACAATGTTGATGTTGTTCAGTCCAAGTCGTGTCCAACTCTTTCCAAATCCATAGACTGTAGCACCCCAGGCTTCCCTGTCCTTCACCTTCTCCTGGAGTTTGCCCGTTTATGTCCATTGAATCAGTGATGTCATCCAATCATCTCATTCTCTCTTGCCCTCTTCTCCTCTTGCCCTTAATCTTCCCCAGCATCAGGATCTTTTCCAATGAGTTGGCTCTTCGCATCAGGTGGCCAAAGTACTGGGGCTTCAGCTTCAGCATCAGTCCTTTCAATGAGTATTTAGGGTTGAGTTCCTTTAAGATTGACTGGTTTGATCTCCTTGCTGCCCAAATATAACTTCATCCAGAGAAGAAGAAACCCTCTCAATGTGTAGGAGAAGGACAGAGGTTGTTTTTGTTTGATAAGGAAAAGGGAAGATTTCATAGAAGTATCACTAAGCTAGATCTTAAATAAGGGGTGAACTTTGCTGGTGAACATGCAAGGAACAGACATTGTAAGTAGAATGAACAGCAAGGGTAAAGTTATGGGGACAGAAACCCTCTACATATTGAAAACATGTTTCAGTGTAATATAAAAAGCAAGCAAAGAGGTAGTGGGAGATAACATAGAAACATTATTTTTTAAACTTACCTTAGGGTTTCTTATCTGTAAAATAGGCATAAAATAATCCGCCTATTTGTGAAACTGTAGGAGTCGATGCATGTGAATTTCTTGGTGCCAAACACATGAAAAGCACTTGATAAATGGTAGCAACTGCTTCTGCATTATAAATTTTTAATAAATATTCCACAGAACTTAGAAGAAATCATACTCTCTGTAAATATGAAATTGTGATTAATTTACTTCAATTAGATCAGTCTTATACTTTTCAGTACTTGTATTTATTTACTTAGTTGATCATTTGTGGTCTACAGCAGGAGTTGGCAAATTACAGACAATGGGCAAACCCCCCTGCAGCGGCATGTTTTTTAAATAAAGTATTCTTGAAACACAGTCGCAGCGGCTTATTTATATGATGTCTCTGGCAGAGCTGCAGATTTGTGACAGAAACCATGGCCCTCAGAGTCTAAGATATTTAGTATCAGACCCTTTCCAGAAAAAGTTTTCCAACCTTTGGTCTAGAAAGAGGCAAAATTCCATTTCTTGTTACAATTTTTTTTCTAAATTTCTTCTAATACTTACAGCAATTTTCAATACTGATATTTTTGGTTCTACATTTCCTGATGCTTAGGATTCACTGTGATATATTTAATTTGTATCATTTTCAAGTGCCTTATGTTTTGCAGTTCTTTAATAGATATCTATATTAACTCCTGATATCTCTTTGTTTGTATCTCTCAAGTTAAGTCTTTTTCCTTGTTATGATTGCATCTCTTTCAATATATTTTTAAAATTTAATACAAGGTGAATTTATCCCATTGGCCTATATTTTTAAAATTACTTGTCCTTAATACTATCTTTTTATGTTATATTTTCCTTTGTACCTACATTTTGTTCTGTGGGATGCATGTATTGCGTCTCTGTATGTGTGTATGAGAGAGAGATGAAAAGGTTGTAGGATAGAAATGAAAAAGAGAGAGAAAGGAGAGAATCCAACTGCAGATAACAAAATCCACTGTAGATAGTTTAAGCAGAATAGGATTTTCTACCAGGCATGTATTTCAGTGGTTTGTGAAATTGGTGGAAAGGCTGGAAGAGCAGTGTCTGGGCAGAGTTCCTTTCTCCTGGATTTGCACTGCTCAGCCATGATTGTGGTTGAGAAGCTGGAGGTCATGGACAGGAACTGTTGAAACCGAGAGCTGTGGCCAAGACCCTCAGTTTGTCACATCAGGAACACTGCCATTCCCATTGTGGCTGATGCTTTTTTCTGGGCCACGATGCTTCCACTGCGATCTCTATCAGGAAATGAATGCTTGGTGCTCCACCTTCCTCTGTCTCATGTTCAAGTTCAAATCGGAGTGAATACATGTGATGGGTTTCCTAAAACCCATCAGGAACCCCAGTGCATGGATGTCTGGGAAATGTATATTTTAGCTCTCTGTTCTCTGCAATATATAATTGTTGAGCAAGCCAATCTACCATATCCATCACCTCCTATTCTTCCCTGCTTTGAATAGTTTGCATAGCTTTGAATAATACACATGAGTTTAAATAGTGCACATATATTTCTGTTTCTTAATTTATCAATATTAATCGGGATCTATTGCCTCTCAAATATGAAATATGAAGTATCCAACTCTATTTTCTGTTAAATATGAAAGATAAGGCAATAAACTCACATATCCATTTTTTTTCATCTTTGTCATACTTTATATAAACCTTTCTCAAGGTTTATAGCATTTACATTCTGTCCTATAACTGTATTTCACTCAGCGACTGGCATTTGTTCTACACTTTTATAGATTTAATTATACTGAAAATCTTTTCTTACTATGGCATTTCCTTTCTTGACATTAATTTGATATATCTCATGCTTGGCTGTATTTCATTAACAGATATGTCTACCTTGCAGCATATTAGTAAAAATTGAAATAATGTGCATAGAACTCCTGGTGCATAGTAGTGCCCAATATGAGGTCATTCCTATTGCTTTTATTTTTTATTAATAAACAAAAATTAATTGAAAAGACAATCTGAGAATGTAATTAAGATAGAGGCAGAACATAATTCACATCATATGAATAAATTTTGGACCCTATTTTTTTCTAAGTGACTGCTTGATTTCAGTCTTTCCTCTGATACTATATTATGACATTAAACTAGATAACTTTTTCAAGGGCACAGAGTCATCAGTTTTCTGAAATATGACCCAAGAAATTTTAAAGAGTCATCTGTGACCTTGGACAAGTTATCTAGTTTAGTGGGTCTCAGTTCAGCAATGTTCATAATCCCTTCAGCCTCTTACCACTCTATATTGTATTTTCCTGACTCTTGGTGGATTACCTGTAACTATTTTTAGAATCTGTTTGCCTTCTTCCAGGTGTTCTGAATGCTCCTTGACATATTTTCTTCTCAGTCAGTTGATGTGTGTGACAAGGAATGCCAACTAATTTTAGTAATAATCTAAAAAGTCTATCACTGAAAAAGAAATTTATATAATGCTTATCAAAATCCAAGGGTAGTGATCTTTTGCTTATCTACTGATCATATCAAATAAATGTATGCAATATGTAAAATAAAAATGTGACTTTATTTGTATTCAAGTCCCAAGTAGAATTTTTGGAAATTCTGGAGCTATTTTGGATATTTATTTGAAAAAAAATCCAAATATCATTGGGGAAAAAACATATAATGACTTCCAGTGGGCTGAAAGTCTCATTAAAATGAGGGATATTGTTGAAACAAAAATTAAAAAAAAGAAAAACCTCATGACTTCATGAATGTGGGTTTTTTTTTTTTTTATGATTGCAGGGTGGTCACAGGCTTCTAAAGCTGTGGTCTAGAATATTCAATTAAAATATCATAACTGGATATCATGATATTGATTTTCAGAAATATGATCCAGGAAAATGTAAAACTCTTAAGAATTAACACAGCAATGATTTCTCAAAACACTCATATTGTTGAAATTGGAGATGATAGGAGAACATATCTATGAAAGCACAATATTAACATTTAGTGGGAAGACATTTTTTGAGTCTGTAACATGGAATAGAAATTTCAGTAAGAGGCAACTTCGCACTGGTTAGTCTTAACCAAGGTTATCATGGAAAAGTTAATAATTGCATCTGCATATTCTCACTAAGTCTATGTTTAGCGTCTGGAATTATGGCACCCCACTCCAGTACTCTTGCCTGGAAAATCCCATGGACGGAGGAGCCTAGTGGGCTGCAGTCCACGCGGTCGCCAAGAGTCGGACACGACTGAGCGACTTCACTTTCACTTTTCACTTTCATGCATTGGAGAAGGAAATGGCAACCCACT
Organism: Bison bison bison; assembly: GCF_000754665.1. Lineage (NCBI taxonomy): Eukaryota > Metazoa > Chordata > Mammalia > Artiodactyla > Bovidae > Bison > Bison bison. The sequence goes on from NW_011494700.1 coordinate 3,122,000, forward strand.
CCAATGTTCTTGCCTGGAGAATCCCAGGGATGGGGGAGCCTAGTGGGCTACCATCTATGGGGTAACACAGAGTCAGACACGACTGAAGTGACTTAGCAGTATCAGCAGCAGCAAGTAACTATAAATAAAAAAACTAGCAGCTACCTAGGCCCTTCTGACTTTGGACTTGCGCACAAAAGAAGTGTTAACGGGAACCCATTTGCAAAATTTGAAAATGAATCCTGAATTTTTTTGCAGAACAGTGAATTTTGTGAATTGTTTTAGCACAGAGACACCACCATACACAATCATAGCAACCAGCTCAGAAAAGTCAGAGTCTTTGAGACCCCATGGACTGTACAGTCCATGGAATTCTCCAGGCCAGAATAATGGAGGAGGCAGCATTCCCTTCTCCAGGGGATCTTCCCAACCTAGGGATCTAACCCAGGTCTCCTGCATCACAGGCAGATTGTTTACCAGCTGAGCCACAAGGGAAGCCCTGTATATATGTTGGTATTGCATGAATTCTTTCACCTTCCAGCTTTGTGACTTTGGGAAAGTGGTTTCCTCTCCCTGAGCTACCAAGGTTGTTTAGAGATTTACAGCAGGAAATTCATGGGAAATGATAAAACTCTATACAGACATTACATTATTGCATAATTACATTTTGAAAAGCATGACATCAAGAATTATTTAAGCACAGATCAATTAATCAGAGAAGAAATTTTTAAAGCAACATTTAAATCCAATGCAATGCCTTAATATCCAAGCATTAATAATTCTTACCACTGTTTTCTTAACTATAGTTAACTTTTAATTATCTGCAATACAGAGCAATTTATCAACAGTGAAACTTCATCTCCTCTACAGAAGCATTGTGCTAAGATTTGATTACTGATCAGCGGGATTTTTAATTAAAATACAATATGTGATGCTGGAGGAATCTGCAAGGTGAAACTGGCTTTCGTTTTTCTTCACCAGCCCAGAAAAGGATATTTAAAACATAATTGCAGTTTTATTCCCTATCTCAACACCCTAGAGACTGTGAAAAAAAAAGTGCCACAGAATCTCAAATCATATCTTGATTATTGAATGCTTATTTACTTAACCAGTGAATCTCATTAGCTCTTGTAAACTGCAGGAAGAGTCTCAAGGGAGAGCTTTGCTTTCCTTCCAGATTTCAACACAGGCTCTAGAGCTCCCTTGCTGGACGCCACTCTGAATTTCCGATTCAGTAGATCTGGGCTAGGGACCAAGAATCTGCCTTTCCAATTCATTCCAAATGATGCTGAGGCTGCAGGTCTGGGAACAAGCTGAGAACCAATACTTAGTCAAAGGGACACTGAAAAGAGAGGATTCAGACCTGGATTCTTGTGCTCTGGTGATGGATAGCAGTCTAAGCAATATTGTGTAACTTCTGGGCTTCTTGAGGTTAGGAAGCCATTTCTGCTCCATTTGGACCAACTGATCCTGAGAGAATACTGCCTCCTTGACAGAGGAGAGTGGGCAAGGACAATGTTTACCTTACCGACCGTCTCAGGTTGCTGGACTGTCTCCTAGGGAGACAATTAGTAGTCCTCAAGGCAGGGATTAGCCTGTCATGAGACACCTGGAAGCTGGTTCCTAAATGACTTCATTTCTCTGTTCTTATCTATAGTGTGGTGATTTCTTCCAACAATTTCATTTCTGTTTTCAAGTTCTTGAGGACATATCTCCCAGTTATCCTAATATATTGCTTGTAATTTTTTTCTTTTTTATAAACAAGTAGATTCGCATTGTTTATAAGAAAAGAACAACTCTCTTACCTTCCTTGTTGGGTTAATTGAGACAATCAAATAAGAAGAGCTCTATATGAATAGAGCTCTATATTCATAAGCTATTTATGTGGTTGAACAAAAGCCAGATGGGTATGACTTACATCAAGGAGTTAATCCATAACAACAAAAAGAAGAGAAAAAACAGGCAAGCCCAAGGGTTGTAGCTAAGAGTGGCTCTGAACCTTAACACAAGCTATCTAGAGAGGGTTGCATCGCATTTTGGTGGACAAGTTTTATAACTCCTTGGTGAATACAAGATTGAAAGGAGGATGATTGACTTTGTATAGATGTGCCTGGACATCCTGGTAATCCAAGAGGCAATATTATTTCAGTAAATCTGGTTTTGATTTAAATAGTTCTTATTCATATAAACAAGATTCTGCTGACTGCATACTGTATGTCACGATGTGAGCTCCCCTGCTCACACTTTTAGTGGTGGTTAATAATTCCAATGTGCACATGGATGATGATTGGTAGGTAAGCTGGAGTTGGCTCCTCACCCTTTTCTTCCCCACATTCCAGTTCCTCTATTGCCAATCAAAACTTCAGCAGAAAGGATGCTCTTAGCCAGAATCAAGTTACTATAATGGAGACAAAGTAAAAATGACCAGAGAAATGAAAAGATTGAGAAGTGAAACAATAGTCTCCCCCTAAAACCCAATAACCTCTCTCAGAGAGGAAGTCACCCCATTCTGTCATAGTTCTAGTTTCCTAGGGTTGGGTTAGGATGGGGATGCTTTGGTTGGGGAAATACAGAAATGTTAAAGCTAAACCTTGTGAAAGGGGCATATCCTGGTGATTTTTTATGTAAGAGACCATTGGGGCACATTCTCTCTCTCTTTTTTCTCTCATCTTGTTGAGGTGCTACAAATGGGCTGGCTGTGATTTACAATTTAAAAAATATTCTTATTCCTAAAGAACAAAGGGATCAAGATTGTTAAGGCAAGTTTGTGTGCCCATTACATGGTGAGGCCAAACAATCTGAAATGACAGAGTTTGGAGCAGAGAAAGTTTTGTTGCAAGGTTATGCAAGGAGCCAAGCTCCCAGAAGGGTGTTGGCAAAGAACTTTAACAAGTCTGATGAGGAAGCGGTCTCAGGGTCTGTGATCAGTGCGTGCACAATTCTCTGATTGGCTGATGGTGAGCTAGCTGGGTGATGTAACGGGAGTTGTCATTATCTGTCCAGGAGTCCTGAAGCTATGTGTTCATGGTCCTCAAGTAGTTAACATCTTTCTTTTGTTGCAGAAGGGGAGGTTTTTACATTCTGCAAAACAACTCAGAAAATGTGAGTTGTTAGATTATCTAGGTACTTCAGAGAGGAGCTAAAGCAGAGGATAAGGCGGAAGGTTTCCGCCAACGCCCAGCCCACCCCAAGGCCCCATGGGGTCTTGTTCTCAGGATATCCTGAGAGAAATTTTGGACTAATATTTAAGGGAAAAGAGAATGGATTTCATGACATAATTAGTCTTATCCAAGTCTTACCCAGTAGCTTAACTGGTAAAGGATCCGCCTGAAATGTAGGAGACCCTAGTTTGATTCCTGGGTCGGGAAGATCCCCTGAAAAAGGGAAAGGCTACGCACTCCAGTACTCTGGCCTGGAGAATTCCATGGATTGTATAGTCCATGGGGTCTCAAAGAGTCTGACAAGACTGAGTGACGTTCAAAAAACATCGTCTTACCCAGACTAGTTCACTAAGGGAGAAAAGCTAAAAGGGATGCAGGGGGAAGAATTCCTGTATTTTGCTGGAGTGAGTCCTCTGTTGTATTGTTCACAAATTTAAGAAAAATGTTAGATTTATAGATGCATTTGTAGAATTCCTGGTATTTGCTTTGTGTGTGTGTGTGTGTGTGTGTGTGTTGCTTAGTCATGTCCAACTCTTTGCAACCCAGTAGACTGTAGCCCACCAGGCTCCTCTGTCCATGGGATTCTCCAGGCAAGAACACTGGAGTGGGTTGCCACTTGCTTCTCCAAAAGGAACTATAGAAAGAAAGAAAGTGAAGTTGCTCAGTCGTGTCTGACTCTTTGTGACCAATTGGACTGTAGCCTACCAGGCTCCTCCATCCATGGAATTTTCCAGGCAGGAGTACTGGAGTGGGTTGCCATTTCCTTCTCCAGGTATTTGCTTTAAAGTACCTTAATGGAATGAAAAGACACTTACTCCTTGGAAGGAAAGTTATGACCAACTTAGATAGCATGTTAAAAAGCAGAGACATTACTTTGTCAACAAAGGTCTGTCTAGTCAAGGCTATGGTTTTTCCAGTGGTCATGTATGAATGTGAGAATTGGACTGTGAAGAAAGCTGAGTGCCAAAGAATTGATGTTTTTGAACTGTGGTGTTGGAGAAGACTCTTGAGGGTCCCTTGGACTGCAAGACATCCAACCAGTCCATTCTAAAGATCAGTCCTGGGTGTTCATTGGAAGGACTGATGCTAAAGCTGAAACTCCAATACTTTGGCCACCTCATGTGAAGAGTTGACCATTGGAAAAGCCCCTGATGCTGGGAGGGATTGGGGGCAGGAGGAGAAGAGGACGACAGAGGATGAGATGGTTGGATGGTATCACTGACTCAATGGACATGAGTTTGAGTGAACTCCAGGAGTTGGTGATGGACAGGGAGGCCTGGCATGCTGCAGGCCATGGGGTCGCAAAAAGTCATACACGACTGAACGACTGAACTGAATTGAACTGAACCCTAATGGAGGCAGGGAGGGAAATGTGTATGTGTGAATATTATCTGTGAGGCAGCAGTGAGCAGTGGCATGAAGCGAAATCTTCATTCTCTGCCCAGTAATTGAACCTGGGCAGCCTGGAAGAAAACCAGGAATCCTAGTCACAAGACCAGAAAGGGCTAGAGGCTAGAAGTTATTATTTCCCTGGATCTCTGCCCCCAGTGAAAAGTGCACTTCTCACGGAGACAAAATCTATAAAATGCAGGTACAAAGTTTATTACTTAGAGACCTAGTACAACAACAGTGGGAAGCGATTCATTCAGTTAAAATAGAAGCAAACTAGGAGAGAATGGGTGTGGGTGTCTCTCATAGTGAGGAGGAGAGCAATAAAGAAGTTCAGTTCAGGTCAGTTCAGTCACTCAGTCGTGTCCGACTCTTTGCCATCCCATGAATCACAGCACGCCAGGCCTCCCTGTCCATCACCAACTCCCGGAGTTCACTCAGACTCACG
>NW_011494700.1:3127076-3127380 GCF_000754665.1 Bison bison bison
TCAAAGAGTCTGACAAGACTGAGTGACGTTCAAAAAACATCGTCTTACCCAGACTAGTTCACTAAGGGAGAAAAGCTAAAAGGGATGCAGGGGGAAGAATTCCTGTATTTTGCTGGAGTGAGTCCTCTGTTGTATTGTTCACAAATTTAAGAAAAATGTTAGATTTATAGATGCATTTGTAGAATTCCTGGTATTTGCTTTGTGTGTGTGTGTGTGTGTGTGTGTGTGTTGCTTAGTCATGTCCAACTCTTTGCAACCCAGTAGACTGTAGCCCACCAGGCTCCTCTGTCCATGGGATTCTCCA
>NW_011494700.1:3127480-3152938 GCF_000754665.1 Bison bison bison
TCAGCTTTCTTCACAGTCCAACTCTCACATCCATACATGACCACTGGAAAAACCATAGCCTTGACTAGATGGACCTTTGTTGGCAAAGTAATGTCTCTGCTTTTCAATATGCTATCTAGGTTGGTCATAACTTTCCTTCCAAGGAGTAAGTGTCTTTTAATTTCATGGCTGCAATCACTATCTGCAGTGATTTTGGAGCCCAAAAAAATAAAGACTGACACTGTTTCCACTGCTTCCCCATCTATTTGCCATGAAGTGATGGGACCAGATGCCATGATCTTCATTTTCTGAATATTGAGTTTTAAGCCAACTTTTTCACTCTCCTCTTTCACCTTCATCAAGAGGCTTTGTAGTTCCTCTTCACTTTCTGCCATAAGGGTGGTGTCATCTGCATATCTGAGGTTATTGATATTTCTCCCGGCAATCTTGATTCCAGCTTGTGCTTCTTCCAGCCCAGCGTTTCTCATGATGTACTCTGCATAGAAGTTAAATAAGCAGGGTGACAGTACACAGCCTTGACGTACTCCTTTTCCTATTGCAACCAGTCTGTTGTTCCATGTCCAGTTCTAACTGTTGCTTCCTGACCTGCATACAAATTTCTCAGGAGGCAGATCAGGTGGTCTGGTATTCCCATCTCTTGAAGAATTTTCCACAGTTTATTGTGATCCACACAGTCAAAGGCTTTGGCATAGTCAATAAAGCAGTTAAGTCATTTATATAGGGCAGTTCTTCCAGTTTTGTTTACCTTTAGCCTACAGTCTGCTTTCTTTCTCCACGCCTGACCTTACCCTGGGACCCTGCCTGACATGCATGTGCAACTTTTTTCCAAGATGGATTCCAGCCCAGAGGCCTATGGGATCATATATTAACATCCCATATTATGGGTTGACCCCTCCTTTTCGACCCCAAGGAGCTTTTCTGCACACATACCATGTCTCCCTTGCCCCAAGAATGGGAAATATGTAACCACCTGATCAATTACTCAGACAGGGTTTAGCCCATCTCTGTTTCTACCATGATGGTTATCTTAAAGTGCCCACAGGAGACAAATCCTGACTATTTACCCTGTTTTGGTTGTTACTTCCATTGTAGAGAGCAGAGAGGAGGCTGGTTGTGATGTAGGGGATAGATGGGCTCCAGATTAGACGTTTACAACTGGCCTCTTCTTTATATTTCATGAGACATGAAAAACTGGGCTTCAGGCATTTACAAGTTAGGCATTTACAATCAGCCTCCTGTTTGCCCTCTGAAATGGCAGTAACAACAGAAACAGAGTCAGGGTTTGTCTCTCATAAACATCTTAAGGTAGTCATCATGTCAAGGACAAAGAGGGGCAAAAGCTTGTTTGAGTAAAGGATTAAGGGATCTCCACTCCCCCCTCTTTTGGGACAGGGGAGACACTACACATGTGCAGAAAGGCTCCTTGTGGGTCAAAGTCAGGGGATACTTCCAGGCCATAATGAGTCTGGCTTCCCTCAGAAGCCTTCACTTAGAGATCCAACTTAGCTGAGGGGTACCATGCACCCCAAGGGAGGGTCTCAGGGTAGGTCAGGTATGGAAAAAGAAACCAGGTACTTGGCCTGAAGAAAGACAAAGACTCAGAAGAACTGCCCTATGTAAATGACTTTACCTTTTTACTGCTCTCCTCCTCACTGATGGGGGACACCCACACCCTTTCTCTGTGGGTGTGCATCTCTGCCTTGCCTCTTTCTTAACTAAACAAACTGTTTGTCCATGTGCTCTCCCACTTCTTGTGCTATGTCTCTAATAATAAACTTTGTACCTGCATTTACAGTTTCTAACTCTATGACAAATGAATTATTCACTGGAGGCAAAGATCCAGAGAAAATTAGCTTCTAGCTTCTATCCCTTGCTGGTCTTGTGACTAGGACTCCGGGTTCTCATCCAGGCTACCCAGGTTCAATTCCTGGGCAAGGAAGAAGATCTTGCTTCATGCCATCTCTCACTGCTTCCTCCATGGTGATAAGTCGTAAATATCTAAAGTGGAGCCCACCTACCCCATTTCAGGGGATGAAACAGGAGGCTAGTTGTAAGTTTCCAGCATGAAGCCTGTCTTTTTCTCACTCCAGGAAATGTAAACAGGAGGCCAATTGTAGGTGCCTAGCCTGGGGCCCATCTACCCCCTGCCTCAAATATACCTAAAACAAGTTTTACATGTACTTTTTTTCCTGTAAATTGGAGAAGAGGTTCATTTTACTCTACTTTTAAATTCTATGTCCAAACTTCAATAATAATAATAATATGCCTAATAATGAAAAAAGAGAAAATTGTTAAGTGATTTGGTGATTTATAGATTCAATGGAAGAAAATAAAACCCACTAGTTAGCATGGTATGCATTTCACTCAAGTAGGTTTTAAAAGCATTTATTTTATCAATGTTTCAAAGCATTGTATTAACTCACTATTCTTTCAGATTGTAATGTTGTCAGTTTTATGATGCCGACAATGGCTTCTCTCTCTATTATGGAAATAACTAGCAGTTTGTAGTATTTGATCCTAACTTCTTGGTCATTACCATGGTTTTAAGTCATTATGGCACTGAAGTTATAAGTACAGGCTATTAGATGTGAAAATCACATCTAAAACCATAGCTTGTCATTTAGATATTTCTGAATATTTTGTTATTGGACAAAATAAATATAAATCTGTTTCTATCAGAGTTTTTAGAATCCAGGAATTAGTAGGAAATGTGAAGAAACAACTATAGAATATTCTAGTAGAAATGACTATAAACGGCTTGTTGGATCTGCAAAGACAAGAACTGACAATTAAACATATAATTTGAGAAATTGGGCCTTTAATATAAATTCCTTTGATTGGATCTTCATGTTAACTGAATTCCCTGAATAAACTCATTTTCCTTTACCTTTGTGAATGCTGTCTTCCTTAATTTCATGTGATAGAGATCAAGTGAGGCTTTTCTAGCACTAAGCTTCAGCTTAAAATAAGCACTAATTTCAAGTGAAAGTGTGGAGTAATTTGGGAACATTTTTTCGGCTGCTTTATTTGTGTGCAGACTGATTACAAAATGACAAAAGCAGTCAGGTGGCTTAGTTGGATGCAATAGTGCTCACTGGGGCAAAACTGGGAGTCTGTTCATGTCTGTAATGCACTTTCATATTTTGCACAATATCTAGACATCCTCCTGAAGTGGGTTCCTCATAATTCTTCTGCCGGGTTCTTAGTTTGAAAGCTGGTCCTACACATTAGTGTTATCTGGACAAACATGCATATCACATTCTTGGCATCCACCAGAATTTAGGAAACATAGAAATCAGATGCAACAGTATAACCTGATTCTGCTTATGTATCAGATCTCATTCTGTTCTCCTTTGCATCAAAAGTTCTCTCACTTTTGGATCTTTGTATTGGTAACTCTCAGTCACATATTTGACTACTAAGGGTCAGTTCCAAGGGCTTCCCAGGTGGTGCTATTTTCCTGCCAATGCAGGAGACATAAGAGAGGCTGGTTTGATCCCTTGGTCAGGAAGATCCCCTGAAGGAAGGCATGACAACGCATGCCAGTATTCTTGCCTGGAGAATCCCATGGACAGAGGAGCCTGGTGGGCTAGAGTCCATAGGGTTGCACAGAGTCAGACATGATTGAAACAAGTTAACATGCACGCATGCATGCACAATCAGTTCTAAGCTAAATACTGTCCTTTCAGAGAGGCCTTTTGAGGCCATTCCATCTAAAGTGCCCCTTTGCTGAGCATTTCTCCAATGAATTCACTTGTGTCATTTACTTCATTTCATTTTCCACTATTGGAAATTGTCTCATTCAATTATTTCTACATTTATCTTCTACCTCCTTTCACTAGAAGGTAATCTTCCTGAAGATAGATTTCATTTTTCTAGCACAATGGTTAGAACACCATCTGGCATATGATCCGTGCCCCAAAAGATATTTGTTAAATGAATAAATGACTCACTAACCAAATGGATGAATGACTGACATTTATGTATGACTTTTCTTTCCAAATCATGGAGTCAAATATTTAGAAGGAATTGGTCATCAACATAAAATCACCACTTTCATTAGGATGACTTACTAAATAAGGTCCTATATTAAATAAATTAGTAAAACAAGAGCAAAGTTGTGTGACATATCACATATGGTTGAATCATCTATTGTAATAGCAAAACTCCAGTGCTTGGTTACATTGAATCTAAACTACTGAGCATACAATTCTTCATTTGTCCCAGAGATCAATCTAGCAAGGTGAAGTACTGGCAGAGGACTGCGATTAGAACCAGCCACAATGGCACCCCACTCCAGTACTCTTGCCTGGAAAACCCCATGGACGGAGGAGCCTGGTAGGCTGCAGTCCATGGGATTGCTAAGAGTCGGACACGACTGAGTGACTTCACTTTCACTTTTCACTTTCACGCATTGGAGAAGGAAATGGCAACCCACTCCAGTGTTCTTGCCTGGAGAATCCCAGGGATGGGGGAGCCTGGTGGGCTGCCATCTCTGGGGTCGCACAGAGTCAGACACGACTGAAGCGACTTAGCAGCAGCAGCAGCAGTAAATTTGGCTTCCCAGGTGACACTAGTGGTAAAGAATCTGCTTGCCAGTGCAGGAGACATAAGGATGTGGGTTCTATCCCTGGGTCGTGAAGATCCCCTGGAGTAGGGCATGGCAACCTAATCCAGTATTTTTGCCTAGAGAATTCCATGGACAGAGGAGCCTGGAAGGCTACAGTCCATAGGGTTGAAAAGAGTCTGAAAGGACTGAGCAACGTAACACCTATACACGCACAGTAAATTTGGAAAGATATTAATAGCATTCTCAAACTTAAATGGTGACTCCAAAGCTCACCAGATTTAGCAGATTCAAAAGGTGAGGTTGCCCTTGATGACGGAGAAGGATAAAGAATCCTAGGGTAAACCAGAAGTTGTACTCATGGGCTCTACTCTAATTCATATTATTTCAGGTGAGCTTGCTTTAAGATAGACTGTTTTCTCTTAATAGGGAACTCTATCAGATACTTCAGAAATCTCTATCCCTGGATATCCATGACACCACATTTCACTGACAAAGATGCACACGGTTCCTTCAGCCAGGCTCTCCAATTGTGCCCCAAGCATCTATCACTGTTCCTCTAGATTTAGTTCCAGACAAAAATTCTCTTGTTAGTGGCTCTGTCCTTATACTTTCTCTGACAGTGTTACTCCTGTCAGGAATGCTCTACTTATTATGTCCACTATTTGTCCTCCATATGTCAATTCAAGTATCAGTTATTTCATGAGTATTTGTTGATGTGGCTACCTTAAAAAAAAAAAGAAAAGAAAAGAAAAAACTTTCCAAGTGGTGGAACATTTACTAAATCTGGAGAAAGAGCAAATATATATATATATATACACACATATATATATATATATATATAAAATCTAGAAAAATGGTACCGGTGAACCTACTTACAGGGAAGGAATCAGTTCAGTTCAGTCGCTCAGTGATGTCTGACTCTTTGCAACCCCGTGAATCACAACACGCCAGGCCTCCCTGTCCATCACCAATTCCTGGAGTTCACTCAGAGTCACGTGCATTGAGTCGGTGATGCCATCCAGCCATCTCATCCTCTCCCTTGAATGGAGATGCACATATAGGGAATGGACTAGTGGACCCAGTAGGGGAAGGACAGGGTGGGATGAATGGAGAAAGTAGCATCAACATACACATACTCTCATGTGTAAAGTGAATAGTCATAACACAGGTAGCCCAGTCTGGTGCTCTCTGATGACCTATAGAAATGCGGTGGAGAAGGGGAGAGAGGCTCGAGAGGGAGGAAACGTATGTATAGTTAGGGCCGATTTACCTTGTTGTACAAAAGAAACTAACACAACACTGTAAAAATTAAAAAACAAAAAAGAAATATTTAGGAGCCAAAATATGTAGAAATCTGGGAACCTATTAGATACAGGGAGAAAGGTTGAATCTTCTTTTTCTTGTCTGTTAAGATGTTGTCATTCAGGTGCTAAGTTGTCTCTGACTCTTTGCGACCCCATGGACTGGAGCACACCAGGCTTCCTAGTCCCTCACTATCTCCCCGGAGTTTGCTCAAATGCGCGTGCTTTGTGTCAGCGATGCTATCTATCCATCTCAGCCTCTTTTAACATTTCTGTTAAATTTAAGCTAGAATTCCTTATAGCTTTTGAGTGTTGGAAATGATATTGCTAACAAAATTGGAAAGAGAGGAAGCACAAAGAGTAGAATAGAACTGTTGCTATTAATGGGGATACAGGTAATGGCGTGTCTATTTTTAAAAGTGTCATTATTAAGGTATAATTTACATACAATAAAGTTTCCACATATTAAGAACAAAGAGCAAATGAGCTCTCCGGTGCCTCTTCTTATAAGGACAGTAAATCCTATTGGATCAGGGCTCTTTTAACCTCATTTAACTTTAATTACTTCCATAAAAGCCCATCTCCAAGTATTACACTTCAGGGTAGGGCTTCAAAGCAAAAAAAAAGGAGGGTGGGGGAAACATGGCATTCAGTCCATGATAGGCATGGTATATTACTGGTAGCACTGGAACTACTCACTGATATTTTATTTGGAATTTTTGCAACACTTATAAGTAATATTAGTCTGTAATTTCTTTGTTGTCCACTATCTTTATCAGGCTATATGTCAATATTATTTTTGCTTAAAAAAATGAATTTACAATGTTCTCCATTGTTTATGAGCTAGAAGAAAAGAAAATGTTAGTAACTTAGTGTGTGTGACTCTGTGGCCCCATGGACTGCAGCCTACCAGGCTCCTCTGTCTATGGAATTCTCCAGGCAAGAATACTGGAGTAGGTTGCTATTCCCTTCTCCAGGGGATCTTCCTGACCCAGGGACTGAACCTGGGTCTCTTGCATTGCAGGCAGATTCTTTACCATCTGAGCCAACAGAGACGCCCTTGCTAACTGGTCTCTAAATATTTGATAGAATTATTTAGTGAAAACAGTTGTCCCAACTGTTTTTCTGAAGCAGTTCCTTTACAACTTTATTGCTTCTGTGAAAATGTATCTATTTAATCCTCCCAGCCTTATCAGGGTTAATTTTGGTAAAATAAATTTCTCTGTAAAAATATCTCTTTCTTGTATAGATATGTGCTTGAATTCCCAGTAAACAGGTTACTGATCTAGATTTAGTCTAATTTTGAAAAATAGAGACTAGATTTTGACTAATTCTAGAAAAATAAAGATACCTGATTTTTTCTTATATTCAAAAATCAGGAAATATATGCATCATAGTGCTTTTTCATTGGAATAATCACTGTTTCTATTTATTTGCATCTTATTTATCTTTTTTCTACTTTTTTAGTGCTGTTCCTTTACTATTATCCTGCCAGGAGGTTGATGACAGACTCCTGAAGGTCAGGAATTTGTTCTCTCCACACTGTATACTGCTATTATCTATAATACAGTGCAATACAGTAGATGTTTAATAAATATACATTGTTATGAAAAGCATCATGAACCCTAATACATGTGTGACATTTCGTAATAATCTTCTAGTAACATGTTATATATAATGCAGTGCCTGTATAAAACTTTTAATAGAATTGTAGCTATCCCATTTTGCTACACTCTGCAAATGACTCTAAATAATATATTTAGAGAGTAGCAATTGTCAAGAAGTATGAATAAAAAATGATAATTTGACATTTACAAGAGTGAAAGTTTTGGACCATTAACCACAAGCAGAGAAATATGTGACAATGAAAAAATATCTGTCAAAGGAAATATTTATGAAATAGTTGGAGTTCAAGGGCAAATACATTGAACAGCTGAGAGAAGTTTTCTGTTTTTTGCACATCCGTGTCAAAGATTGACGGTCACCTATTTTCCTTCAGCAAGTGAGTGGCAATTTGGCTATTACTTGGGTTGGAATTCAGGGATCCATTAAAGCTTTCAAAATATCATTAATGGCAAGATCAGACATTTTTATGGAGGTAATCATTTCTTCAGATGGATCTTGTTAGCGCATTTTCACACTGTATATTAGCATCATTATTGAACATGAAAACCAGGTAGATGCATCACCTTTAGGGTATCAAGTCAACACCAGCACAGCAGTTTTATGAGTCACTGATCTGCTGTCGGCACTGAGCAGTCTAACAGTGGGAAAGTGACCTTGAGATAAACTTCACATTTATCTGTAATGTTTCATTCATTATAGGCTCCGTAAAGTCTAAGATATACAATGGAGACACCTTCTGTTGAAAACATCACAAATAATTTGACATACTATGGCTTAAGAGCAAAAAAATCATTGGAAAATAATGAAGCATTTATTTCAACAGAAAGGAAGAATTTAGTCCCACTCTGTTAATTTATGTTTGGTCTATATTCACAGTTTTCTTGCCGGCTATATTTAAATAGTAACCAGACAGTTGAAATTAGTATGCCATTAAACTTTTAGACACATTTGCACAAGAAAATGAAATTTGCAAGGTAAGATTTAGAGTAACCGAGTCTGACTGTACCAAAAGTAACAAATTACATTGAGCAAGCTCTTTAGAAATGTTTCTTTTAACATATGAGATCCTCTGCAATGAATTATTTACATCCTTTGTGCCAAGAAAAGGAAAGCTTTCTGGGTCAGCATTAATTGTTCTGGATAGCTGTGTAGATGTATGTATGACAGTAATCAGGAGACATGAATAAATGTTATAGTTTTGATATATACACAAAAATACTTTAATAACTTGCATTTCACTTGGACAGCTCAAATTTCTTTTTTACTTTTTTTTGTTTCTGTGTGGCATGCTTGTGTGCTGACTGTAGCCCGCCAGGCTCCTCTATCCATGGGATTCTCCAGGCAAGAATACTATAATGGGTTGCCATTTCCTCCTCCAGGGGATCTTTCTGACTCTGGGATTGACCCTCGTCTCTTGTCTGTTACATTGGCACGTGGATTCTTTTACCACTAGCACCACCTGGGAAGCCCAAGACATACACATGAAAATACTTTAATAGCTTACATTTCACGTGGGCAACATAGATACAAAAACCAAGGTATCTAGATAATTCATAAATAAATTCATAGGTATCTCAAGACTGTCATCTAGCTGCCTGTGTACTGTGGGAGACAGTCAAGAGGAAAAATATACTCCTACTTTTGTCTGAAATATTTTATAATCAAGGAAAAATGTTTGAGATTTGTTTTTCTAGAATTTATTTTTTATATTTACAATTCTTTTTTTATTGGGGTTGACTTTGTTTTATATTCGTGGGCTCAGCCAGAGCCTAATCACAGTCAGGTAGTAACTAAGGATTATTAGACCATTTCTGTAGTGCACTGATTTTATTGAGCTGAAATGTTCCATTGAGTCTTTTATCGAGGATAAGATCCATACTTTATAGATAAATTATTCAGGTGATTTTTTTTGATTCTTTTACCTTTACATAATATGCTTCATATGATTCCTTGCATACATTTTTTTTGTTTTGTTTTTTACAAACAGCTTATTGACCCAAACACACAGATATATTGGAACCTTTATGCATTGCTATTTTTAGGAGCCAAGTAGTGAAAACATTTCTGGTGAGATAGTGTTGGTATTATAGCAGTGAAATCTTGGCAATTCGTTATAACTAAAATTGAATTCATCTCTTTACCCATCCCCCCACCAATAGAATCTCATTTATTCCCTATCTCAATTCATGAGTTCACTGATTACCTGGTCTCTCAGATTGGAAATCCTGTTGTCATTCTTGACAGCTCTTCCTTCCTCAAACTTTATTTTCTCCCAATCTGTCAATTCCCCCTACGGGGTAACTCCCAAACCACTCAGCTCCATTCTTTCCTCAGTTTTAAAGCTATATCCACCTCCAGGTTTCATGTGTGATTTTGGGGCCTTCATTTTTATGCCATGAAAGAGTATCTTCATGCAAGAGTGGGAAGAGGTCATTAGCATGGGGACAGGATTAACTGCTTTAATTAATTGAAATAAAATATTTACTAAAAATACATCTCAAAATGGATCCTTGCACATCACTGGCTTTTGGCAGCATGGTTGAGAAATAAAAATGCTCTAAAGTATTCCCCACTCTATTTCCAGTTATTGAAAACTATTTTGATTATGTCAGTCTTTTTCACACACACTTTACAGTTCTGCATTGCATGAGGATAAGGTCCAAACTCCTTGACAACTTATTCGAAACTCATCCACATAATTCTTTGCACAATGAAGGATATCTATCTATATACATACCTATATATCTACCTATCTATCCCTGTGAATAAATAAATATGTATGAAATATATCATATAGGGCTTCCCTGGTGGCTCAGATGGTAAAGAATCTGCCTGCAATGCAGGAGATCTGGTTTGATCTCCGGGTCAGGAAGATCCCCTGGAGAAGGGAATGGCAACCACTCCAGTATTCTTGCCTGGAGAATTCCATGGACTGAGGAGCCTGGAAGGCTACAGCCCATGGGGTCACAGAGTCGGACACAACTGAGTGACTAATACTTTCGCTTTCACTTTCTTTCATATATTATATATTTGCATATTTGGCATATGTAGATATATACACGGTTACATGCATTTGTACATTGTAGGATATACATATATGTATAGTGGAGTATCAATGTATTGCATTTAGTTTTGTTGACTATGAACTAGATAAGTATGAGAGGTTGGCATGAAACTGATTGTTGTCCATTTTAGTTAAATCAGAATGTTGCAGAGACAAAAATCAAAATTATACCACAACCATTTTGACTTTGCTTCAACTGCACTGTGGGAAGATATCTATCCACAGAATAATTTGTGAAACATTTTACTTTCAATCTATTACAGTCCTTTTTTTTACTTTATAAATCTAATTTTATATTTTATTAATTTCAATAAAATGAGAAAAAAAAGGTGGAGGTGTAAACAAAAAATAAGGGAGTCAAGGTAAAAACCGGAGCAGAGAGGGATGAAGGAGACATTGTAGAAATATCAATGCAAAAATATCATTGCAATCCAAGGCTTCTGGCTATAGGCTAAATTTGTAATTCTGTTTTATTTTCTTTCTGAATTCTCTTTCCTGCCAAGTACTTTTCTCAATTCTAATAAAATATTTCTTTTTAATAATTTAATATATTAAAATAATAGTTAATAATTAAATTAATAATTAATTAAATTTAATAATTTAATATATTAAAATTTAAAGGTGAAACCCAGCTAAAGTTAATTCAACAATTTAAAGATCATTTATTTAACATTTATTGTCTTTTTGCTTAGATATTCTTATTTATTTTTATTGAAGTATAGTTGATGCACAGTAACAGTATATGAGGTGTACAGTATAGTGATTCACAATTTTTAAAGGTTAAACTCTATTAATAGCTACATTGTAAAATCTTGGCTATATTCCCTATGTTGTATAGAATATCCTTGTAGCTTATTTTATGCCTAACATTTTGTACCTCTTAATCCTCCACCACTCGATTACCCCTTCCTGCTTCCCTCTCCCCTCTGGTAACTACTAATTTGTTCCCTATATCCATGAGTATGCTTCTTTTCATTTCATTTACTAATTTGTTGCATTTTTAAGATTCTACATATAAGTGCTCTCATACAGTATTTGTCTTTATTTGTCTAACCTTTCATTTAGCATAATGCCCTCTAATTCCATGTATGTTGCTGCAAGTGGCAAAATTTCATTTTTTATGATTGAGTAGTATTCCATTCTGTGTGTGTGTGTGCATGCATGTGCATAACCACATCTTCTTTATCCATTCATCTGTTGATGAACACTTAGGTTGCTCCCATATCATCAGTTCAGTTCAGTCACTCAGTCGTGTCCCACTCTTTGTGACCCCATGGACTATAGCACATCAGGCTTTCCTGTCCATCACCAACTCCCAGAGCTTGCTCAAACTCATTTACATTGAGTTAGTGATGCCATCCAACCATCTCATCCTCTGCCATCCCCTCTTCTCCTGCCTTCAATCTTTCCCAGCATCAGGGTCTTTTCTAATGAGTCAGCTCTTCAAATCAGGTGGCCAAAGTATTGGAGTTTCAGCTTCATCATCAATCCTTCCAATGAATATTTAAAATTGATTTCCTTAGGATTAACTGGTTTGATCTCCTTGCAGTCCAAAGGACTCTCAAGAGGCTTATGGACTCTGTGGGAGAGGGAGAGGGTGGGAAGATTTGGGAGAATGGCATTGAAACATGTATAATATCATGTATGAAACGAGTTGCCAGTCCAGGTTCGATGCACAATACTGGATGCTTGGGGCTAGTGCACTGGGACGACCCAGAGGGATGGTATGGGGAGGGAGGAAGGAGGAGGGTTCAGGATGGGGAACACATGTATACCTGTGGCGGATTCATTTTGATATTTGGCAAAACTAATACAATTTGAAAAGTTTAAAAAAAAAAAGAAAAGAGTCTTCTCCAACAACACAGTTCAAAAGCATCAGTTCTTTGGTGCTGAACCTTCTGCATGGTTCAACTCTTACATTCATATTGACTTGCAAAAAACCATAGCTTTGACTAGACAGACTTTTGCCAGCAAAGTAATGTCTCTGTTTTTTAACGTGCTGTATAGGTTTGTCATCGGAGAAGGCAATGGCACCCCACTTCTGGAAAATCCCATGGACGGAGGAGCCTGGTGGATTGCAGTCCATGGGGTCGCTAAGAGTCGGACACGACTGAGCGACTTCACTTTCACTTTTCACTTTCATGCATTGGAGAAGGAAATGGCGACCCACTCCAGTGTTCTTGCCTGGAGAATCCCAGAGACGGGGGAGCCTGGTTGGCTGCCGTCTATGGGGTTTCAGAGTCTGACACGACTGAAGCGACTTAGCAGCAGCAGCAGCAGCAGCATAGGTTTGTCATAGCTTTTCTTCCAATGAGCAAGCATCTTTTAATTTCATGACTGCAGTTACCATCTACAGTGATTCTGCGGCCGAAGAAAATAAAGTCTGTCACTGTTTCCCCATCTATTTGCCATGAACTGATGGGACCAGATGCCATGATCTTTGTTTTTTGAATGTTGAGTTTCAAGCCAGCTTTTTTGCTTTCCTCTTTCACTTTCATCAAGAGGCTCTTTAGTTCCTCTTGGCTTTCTGTCATAAGGGTGGTGTCATCTTCATTATCTAAGGTTATTGATATTTATTCTGGCAATCCTGATTCCAGGTTGTGCTTTACCTAGCCTGGCATTTGAATGATGTACACTGTATATAAGTTAATTAAGCAAAATGACAATATACATCCTTGACACTCTCCTTTCCCAATTTGGAACCAGTCTGTTTTTCCATGTCTGGTTCTAACTGTTGTTTCTTGACCTACATGAAAGTTTCTCAAGACACAGGTAAGGTGTTCTGATATTCCCATCTTTTTAAGAATTTTCCACAATTTTCCCATTTCTTTAAGAATTTTCCATGGTTTGTTGTGAGCCACACAGTCAAAAGCTTTAGCGTAGTCAATGAAGCAGAAGTAGATGTCTTTCTGGAATTCTCTTGCTTTTTCTATGATCCAATGGATGGTGCCAGTTTGATCTCTGGTTCTTTTGCCTTTCCTAAATCCAGCTTGAACGTCTTGAAGTTCTTGGTTCACATACTGCTGAAGCCTAGCTTGGAGAATTTTGAGCATTACTTTGCTAGCATGTGAGAAGAGTGTAATTGTGTGGTAGTTTGAACATTCTTTGGCATTGCCTTTCTTTGGGACTGGAATGGAAACTGACCTTTTCCAGTCCTGTGGCCACTGCTGAGTTTTCCAAATTTGCTGGTATATTGAGTGCAGCACTTTCACATCATCATCTTTTAGGATTTGAAATAGTTCAACTGAAATTCCATCACCACCACTAGCTTTGTTCATAGTGAGGCTTCCTAAGTTCCTCTTGAGTTCACATTCTAGAATGTCTGGCTCTAGGTGAATGATCACACCATCGTGGCTATCTGTGTCATTAAGATCACTTTTGTATAGTTCTTCTGTAATATTTTGCCGCCTCCTCTTAATATCTTCTTTTTCTGTTAGGTCCATATCATTTCTGTCCTTTATTTTGCCCATTTGTGCATGAAATATTCCCTTGGTATCTCTGATTTTCTTGAAGAGGTCTCTAGTCATTCCCATTTTATTGTTTTCCTTTATTTCTTTACATTGACCACTTAGGGAGGCTTTCTTATCTCTTCTTGCTATTCTTTGGAACTCTGCATTCAGACAGATATATCTTTCTTTTTCTCCTTTGCCTTTCACTCCTCTTTTTTCATAGCTGTTTGTAAGGCTTCCTCAGACAACCATTTTGCTTTTTGCATTTCTTTTTCTTGGGGATGGTTTTGATCACTGCCTCCTGTACAATGTCACGAAGCTCTGTCCATAGTTCTTCAGGCACTTTGTTTATCAAATCTGATCCCTTCAATCTATTTGTCATTTCCACTGTACACTCATAAGGGATTTGATTTAGGTCATACCTGAATGGTCTAGTGGTTTTCCCTACTTTCTTCAATTTAAGTCTGAATTTTGCAGTAGGAAGTTCATGATCTAAGCCACAGTCAGCTCCTGGTCTTATTTTTGCTGACTGTATAGAGTTTCTTCATCTTTGGCTGCAAAGAATATAATCAATCTGATTTCTGTATTGACCATCTGGTGATGGCCATGTATAGAGTCTTTTCTTGTGTTGTTGGATGAGGGTGTTTACTATGATATAACTCCTTATTGGTCATAGCATTTGCAAATATTTTCTTCCAGTCCATTGGTTGTCTTTCCATTTTGCTTATGGTTTCCTTTACTATGTGAAAGTTTTTAAGTTTAATTAGGTCCAGTTTGTTTATATTTACTTTCATTTCCTTTGTTTTAGGAGACA
Source organism: Bison bison bison (assembly GCF_000754665.1). Classification (NCBI taxonomy): domain Eukaryota; kingdom Metazoa; phylum Chordata; class Mammalia; order Artiodactyla; family Bovidae; genus Bison; species Bison bison. Next base: position 3,142,305 of record NW_011494700.1, read on the forward strand.
GAGCAAAAATATATCACTGCAATTTCTGACATTTATTATTTACAAAGCAGTGTTCTAGGAGCTAACAATTATAATTCCAACAATTCATGCAATAGTTTTAAAGGTATATACATAAACATCTCTGTGAAAAACAGGGAGACAGTGATTCATCCTCCTCCTGTTCTCTGAGTTTTAGGGAATGGACCCTTAGCCACTCAGGGACCAACTTATAAATCTGGAAGATTAATTTACCTGTTTTCTCCTATTTTCTACTTTAAAAACAGTCACCAAATCCTGTGAACCCTAGTTTCTATCATTAACCTGTGCTGTTTCCTGGCATCCTCTATCTACCTAGCTACCTACCCTCATATTTATACATGAATAAATTCTTATTCCTTATTTCTTTATTTTTTAACCCATCATCATATATCATTGACTTTGTCACCAAAATCAAATGTATCTTACCATTACTGTAATTATTAACTCTAGAAAACACCAGAGTAGGTGTCTTAAAAAGCATATTGAATCATGTCCACTTTGGGGTTGAATGCAAACTTTTCACCATTACCTGTAAGAATCTGCATGGTTTTACCTCTTCTGTTACTCATCTAATTAGCACATATATTTTGAGGACTCATGGTATGCCAAGTTAGACATACAAGAGTAAGACATCTATGCATAGTTAGACATACAAGAGTAAGACGTCTATGCTTTATGTTAACCATTTCTTTGGAAGGAATGATGCTAAAGCTGAAACTCCAGTACTTTGGCCACCTCATGTGAAGAGTTGACTCATTGGAAAATACTCTGATGCTGGGAGGGATTGGGGGCAGGAGGAGAAGGGGACGACAGAGGATGAGATGGCTGGATGGCATCACTGACTCGATGGACGTGAGTGAGTGAACTGAGTGAACTCCGTTCTGAGTGAACTCCGGGAGTTGGTGATGGACAGGGAGGCCTGGCGTGCTGCGATTCATGGGGTGGCAAAGAGTCGGACACGACTGAGCGACTGATCTGATCTGATCTGATCCTAGTGGAAGATTTAGAAATAAGTATTTTAAATTACAAATAAGTAACTACATTGTGATACATTTTACGAATGTCATAAAAGAAGTAAGTTTAATTCTAAGCCATAATATGGAGAGGGAATACCCATTTGAGATAGAGTATCAGCTGGTGAGGGATCACACAAGGTGAAAAGATATAAAAATGAGATGGAGCCAATCACAGAATGGGTGAGGACAAAGTGTTCCAAACGAAAGGATCTAAATGTGCAAAATCCCTAAAATGAGGATCAAAAAGAGGACTGGGGTGTCCGGATCAAAGTGATATAATGGGAGAAGTTCAGAGAAAGTGATAGAGATGTAGGTAAGAAATTGTATTCATTTTCTATTTTGCTGACAAAGGTCTGTACAGTCAAAGCTATTATTTTTCTAGTAGTCAAGTAGGGATATGAGAGTTGGGACTATATAAAAAAGTCTGAGTGCCAAGAATTAATACAGTTGAATTGTAGTACTGGAGAAGACTCTTGAGAGTCCCTTGGACAGCAAGGAGATCAAACTAGTCAATTCTAAAGGAAATTAAGTCTGAATAGTCATTGGAAGGACTGATGCTGAAGCTCCAAAACTTGGCCACCTGATGAAATGAACCATCTCATTGGAAAAGACCCTGATGCTGGGAAAGATTGAAGACAAAAGGATAAGGGGGCTGTAGAGAAAGATGGTTAGATAGCACCACTGATTCAATGGATATGAGTTCGAGCAAACTCTGGGAGATAGTGAAGGACAGGTAATCCTGGCATGTTGTAGTTCATGGGGTCGCAAAGAATTGGACATGATTTAGAGACTGAACAACAATAACAACAAAAATTTATGTAAAACAAATTGTCATAAAGTTAGTGGCTTAAAACAATGTACATTTATTATCTAATTCACAGTTAGTCTTAAGAGGCTGCACTCCTGCCACTGACCAATGTTTTCCTTCGGGAGCTCAGCTCACATGGCTGTTTGCAAATTTCATTTCCATGTTCTGGGACTGAGACCCTTATTTTCTAAGGCCAGAGGCCACCCTAGCTCCGAGATGACCCCCAAAGTTCTTTGCCATATGGCCTTCACAAGGCTGTCTCATTACATGGAACCTGACTTCTTCAAGGACAGTAAGGGCATCTCTCATTCTAGACTGCAATGATAAGAGTGTTACAGAACGTAATGTAATGATGGAATGACTGTTGTATTATCTTTGCCAGATTCCACTGGTAGAAGAAAATCACAGTTTGTACCAAAGGGTTCAGTTGTGTAAGTTTTGGTAAGGAATTCGAATTTGTTCTAAGTAAAATGGGATTTTACAGAAAAGAAGGAGGAAAGAAAGACAAAAGCATGTTTCAGGGAATTATGACAAAAGAAGGAGCTAATTCTGTTTTGTGGCTAAGAGAAGATTTCTTGGAGAAGGTGGCTCTTCGGTAATAGAATAGTGGGCAAATACAAAAAGAGATGACATCAGAGGAAGATAATATCTGTGTAAGGACTGCAGGTAGATTGAGGGAGAGCAAGTAGCACACACACATGGAGTATTCAGGATGAAATGTGAAAGTGCTAGTCGCTCAGTGGTGGCCGACTCTTTCTGACCCCACGTTGCAGTCTGCCAGGCTCCTCTGTCTGTGGGATTCTCCAGACAAGAATACTGGAGTAGGTTGCCATTCCCTTTTCCAGGGAATATTCCTGACCCAGGGATCAAACCCAAGTCTCCTGTACTGCAGACAGATTCTTTACCATCTGGCCCACGAAGGAAGCCCCAGTATTCAAGATGCACAATTTCAAACGTGAACAGAAACCAAGTGAAATTGAATGCAGTTGGTAATTTTGTATGGTTTAAAAGGAATCTATATTATTAGACATGCTAGTCTGGAAGATAAGCCTGGAGTTGACTATAGGGAGAATGAATTGAAGAAAGAACTTGAAACTGGTAAGGAAACCACTACTTCTGGTGAATTTTTAAGAAAATTTTTAATACATTTTGAAATTGTTGAACTACACAACATGTGCACTGTCAGAAAAACTGTATTTCTTTCTTTTCTAACCACTTTAATTGAGGTATGATTGACATAAAAAGAACTGTAGATACTTCACATATATAGCTTTATGTGTTTGGAGAAGTGTGCAACCATGAAACCATTATCACGATCAGTGTCATAAACATATTTATTCATCATCTCCAAAACTTTCTTCCCACCATCTTTTCTTTTTTTGAACAATTTTCTTTAAAAAGGGCTGCAGCCTAAAAAGAGCTGTAACTGGAATAAAACTTTCCTTAGTTTGCCTGCATGGATTCTTTTGAAGGACCGTGGTTTTAAGGGCATGTCAAAAAACTAGGTGCCCTACCTTTAATTGGAAATTTTCAATTTTAGGTGAAAGGAAGTGGAGTAAGAAACTAGGACTTGTTTTTATGCTAGGTAGAAAATGCTGAATTTCTTTGGGACTAGAGGCCTGGGTGCCCTGCTTATCTTTGCATCCTCAGTCATTAACATATTCTCGATGATTCCAAAATATTTAAAAAATAGACAAATAATTAAATAGGATGTAATATCAAAGTTCCAGTCGATAAAGCATCTGCCTGCAATACGGGAGACCTGGGTTCAATTCTTGTGTCGGGAAGATCCCCTGGAGAAAGAAATGGCAACCCACTCCAGTATTCTTGCCTGGAGAATCCCACGGACAGAGAAGCCTGGCGGGCTGCAGCTCCTGGATCGCAAGAGTTGGACATGACTTAGCGGGATCTTTCTTTCTTTCTAATATCAAACAAATATTTCAGCCATCAGGCCACTACCACTTTCCACTCTGCTCTCTCTCCTTTGCCTTTCTTTTCCTTCCTAATATCCAAATTCATTATTAAGTTTCCAGTCTCAAAATCTTGATGCATTAATTTTCATCTTGTTTAATGTTTGAATGAAATTATATAGACTGCCTTATCCACAGACCCTATGTAATGTGTGAGATCATTCACAGTATGTAAGGCAAGCTCATGTCAATTGCTTCAGTACTAATGATGATTATACTCGGATTTGCACTGTCTTTGAAACTAAATTTAGATGATTCCTCATCTCACAACTATTTAATGCCAAACTGATTACTACATTCTGGATTATGAAAGAATACACCCTAGGATATTATTTCTGAGCTACTAAGTAATGATTGTGAGATAAGATAAAAGGTGAAACCAATGTTTACTAGTGATGATTAAAGGTATGTTTGATATTTTATTCATTACAAATATTTGAATATCCTTTCTGGGATTTTCTAAATAAACAGCATATTAGCATTTAGAATTGTTTAGAATATGTATGTGTACTCCTTCATTCATTTTCATTAATATTAACAAGGAATGAGGCTATTTTTTTCACTTCATGGAATTCTGGCAAATAAGATGTTTCTCTTCCCTTATCTCTGTGTTTGCCATCTAAGAATAATAAATAATTGTTAAACAACTGTGCATGCTCAGTTGCTTCAGTCGTGTCTGGCTCTTTGCGACCCCATGGACTATAGACTGCCAGGCTCCTCTGCCCATGTGACTTCCCAGGCAAGAATAATGGAGTGGGTTGCCATTTCCCTCTCCAGGGGATCTTTCCAATCCAGGGACTGAACCCATGTCTCCCTCATTGGCAGGTGGTTTTTTTACCACTGAGCCACCTGGGAAATCCTAATAATTCAAATGAATCTGTATTTCTCTGTCACTGTGGGTTGATAAAATTACTCAGAATTAATAATACAGACTTCACAGCAACTGCTTCACTCTGGATAGTTTAATATTTAAATGAATAGTTTATATATGTAAACATTGTGTAATATTCAGTATCTGCCTTGATAATGGAGAAGGCAATGGCACCCCACTCCAGTACTCTTGCCTGGAAAATCTCATGGACGGAGGAGCCTCGTGAGCTGCAGTCCATGGGGTCGCTAATAGTTGGACACGACTGAGCGACTTCACTTTCACTTTTCACTTTCATGCATTGGAGAAGGAAATGGCAACCCACCCCAGTGTCCTTACCTGGAGAATCCCAGAGACAGGGGAGCCTGGTTGGCTGCCGTCTATGGGGTTGCACAGAGTCAGACACGACTGAAGCGACTTAGCAGCAGCAGCAGCCTTGATAAATTATTTCCTTTGTAAGAAAATTAAGATTATATGTGAGAAAGATGGTTTAAGTAGAATTCAGTCAAAATACAGGACATTTGTGATTTGAAAATCCTTGAGAATTTTTTAATGTGATTTAGTGTACTAGGAGGTTTGACACTGTAAAAATGTTTAGCACCTGGGTTAACCGCAGAAAACTGGAAGCCAACCCAAAGACTGCCATGACACCCAGAGCTTTATCAGCTTCTGAATGTGGACATGTGTGAAGGGCGTTCTGCTGAAAGTTACTTACCATGAGTAAATTTTGTGATGATAAGCTGTAATTATTTTTATTAAAAATAAGGATTTTTCATCACAAAAAGATATTCTGCTTATGAATAATTTGAACAATTCAGAATTAGATAAAATTGAAGAAAAACTCATCTATAGCCTTACCATCTGGGTATAAGCACTCTAACTTTGCTTACCTTTCTTTTCAGTATTTCTATGCACCATTTTTTTCATACAGCTGTGTTTATATATATATGAATAGGTTTATAGGAATCTAGGGGAAAGCCATAAAATTTGAAAAACATGCACAGGATAAGGAAGAAAACCCAGAATTCTATAAACAGATATAGCCTCTTAATGAGTTTTCTGATTTTCTTTTTCCCCCCCTATGCCGATGGACCTCATCTTTTATATTCTGATTGTGAAGATTAGTAATCAGAGGGATATTTTTGATAGAAGAAACTATCCTCTGAGACTTGTTGAGAGAGGATATTTCTGTGAGTAGGTTGATTTATTAGTTTTTCTTGATGAACAGAAATAAGGATAAGTTTAAAACACAAGATTTAAAAATATGAAACAACATAAGATTTAAAAATATGAAAAATGTTTTCCCAGGGTCCTTGGGAATGAAAATTATTCCTGTATACAATCTGACTTTGTTAAGAAAAACTCTTTCAGTGTCCCAACCAGTTTAATGAAAATAATATTACATAGGGGCTTAAGATCAAATCCAGGGTCTACCATTTGGTAGCTGAGTGACCGTGGACAAGACACTCTGTCTGCGCTTCATGTTTACATCGATAAAGTGGGGGTTATGAGTCAGTACGTGTGAACTGCTTAGAAGAGTGCTTGCCACTTCATAAGTGCTATATACAGGCTAGTAAGTTTGGAGAAAGAGCAGTAACCTTTCCTGTTTAAATGAGTTGTACTTGGCAGTAGGGGGCTTCCCAGGTGGTGCTAGCGGTAAAGAAGCCATCTGCCAATGCAAGAGACGTAAAGAGACATGGGTTCAATCCCTCAGTTGGGAAGATCCCTTGGAGGAGCTCATGGAAACCCACTTCAGTATTCTTGCCCGGAGAATTCTCATGGACAGAGGATCCTGGCAGGCTACAGTTCATAGGGCTACACAAAGAGTAGGACACAACTGAGGCGACTTAGCACCCACACACACAACAGTAGACATTGTATGGACTGTGAATATGAAGCATACAAAGGAAAACATTTTGTTGGGGACTAGCAAAGGAGGAAAAATAGAAAAGGAACCGCTGAACCTTGTTTTGATACCAGGCTATTTTGATACCAGGCTCCTCCCTCCATGAGATTCTCCAGGCAAGTGTACTGGAGTGGGTTGCCATTTTCTTCTCCAGGGGATCTTCCTGACCCAGGGATCAAACCCAGGTCTCCTGCATTCCAGGCAGACACGTTAACCTCTGAGCCACCAGGGAAGTCCAAGCAAAGGAGTAAAAATAGAAAAGAAACAGCTGAACCTAGTTTTGATACCAGGCTATTGTAATTAACCAAACTGGATGTGTCAGTTCAAACACAGAAAGGAAAGGCTTTAAATGATTAAAATTGTGATTGTAAGGATTAAATTATGAGTCTAAATTTATGCAAGACATTTAGAACCTGTAGCAGTCTTGAGGAAGAATCCCCACTGACAGAGGAGACTGGTGGGCTAGAGTTCATGGGGTCCCAAAGAGTCAGACAAGACTGAATGGCTAAGCACGAGCCTCAGTACTGTAAATAATCACTTCGATGTTAAAGGTCTTTGTAAAGATGAGATTTACAAGTGCTCAGCCACTCAGTTGTGTCCAACTCTTTGTGACCCCATGGATCGTAGCCTGCCAGGCTCCTCTGTCCATAGAATTTCCCAGGCAAAAATATTGGAGTGTTGCCATTTCCTTCTCCAAGGGATCTTCCCCACCCAGGGATAGAAGCTGCATCACCTGCATTGGCAGGCGGATTCTTTACTACTGTGCCACCATGATTTACACGAAATACTGGACCCGAACTAAGCACCTAAGAAGTGATAACTGCTATTATTGTAAAGAGTAATAATAATAATTTTTAATAATTCTAAAACTCTCTGTATCTTTGAGTTCTTAAATTTGTCTTACCTCTAACACATCTGAAGTAGGTTTAAATCTTTGGTTTCAAACAAAGATTCGTGATGATGTTTTTTGAGTTTTTCTGTACCTGAGAATCTATTTCTGATTCTTTTTCAGATGAAAGACCATCTGAATGTGCAAGTATTTCCTCTCTCCCAACTCATTTTCTCAAAGTATTATAACTATGTTTCCACTCTTTCCTTTTTGAAAGAGAAGTCTGAGGTTTGATTTTTGTCAGGCATCTTCATAAGAATGACCTTTATACCTTTTTCCTTTGGCTGCCCTTGTTTGAGTTAATAGCTTTCTCAAGTTATTCCTTTGATTTATATATTTAATTTTCCTTGCTGTCATAAAAAATGTAAATTTAACATATTGTATTATTATTTCTCTTTCTGACTCTTCCTTATCTCACTCTTCTCTCTTTAAATCCCTTATGTTCATTTTAGCTTCTTATTTCCATATAGCTTTCTATTGATCTTGCATTGAGGTCATCGTGTCTTCTGGCTTCCTAATATAGATGTCAAACCCTACAGCTTTTTGTTCCTTAAATTACTTTTTAATGAGTATTTTTTTTTCTTTTTAAAATGTTTATTTATTTATTTGGCTCTGCTGGGTTTTAGTTGCAGCTTATGGGATCTAGTTCTCTGACCAATGATTGAACCTGGGCCTCCTGCATTGGGAGCACAGAGGCTAAGCCACTGGATCACCAGGGAAGTCCCATTGATAAGCAATGTTTTATTCCTAAAGAAGAAGTAACACTGATTCTGATTCTAAAGGATGGGTTTCTTTTTTTTTTTTCCACTGGAGGAATTTGTTTTACAGTCTTTATTTTATTCTCTCTGACCATGGAATTTTCCAGGCAAGAATACTGGAGTGGGTAGCCATTCCCTTCTCTCAGTTCAGTTCAGTTCAGTCGCTCAGTCCTGTCTGACTCTTTGAGACCCCATGAATCGCAGCACGCCAGGCCTCCCTGTCCATCACCAACTTCCAGAGTTCACCCAAACTCCTGTTCATCGAGTCGGTGATGCCATCCAGCCATCTCATCCTCTGTCATCTCCTTCTCCTCCTGCCCCCAATCCCTCCCAGCATCAGAGTCTTTTCCAATGAGTCAACTCTTCGCATGAGGTAGCCAAAGTATTGGAGTTTCAGCTTTAGCATCATTCCTTCCAATGAACACCCAGGACTGATCTCCTTTAGAATGGACTAGTTGGATCTCCTTGGACTGGTTGGAGTCTCCAAGGGACTCTCATGAGTTTTCTCCAACACCACAGTTCAAAAGCATCAATTCTTTGGCACTCAGCCTTCTTCACAGTCCAACTCTCACACCCATACATGACCACTGGAAAAACCATAGCCTTAACTAGACAGACCTTTGTTGGCAAAGTAATGTCTCTGCTTTTTAACATGCTATCTAGGTTGGTCATAACTTTCCTTCCAAGGAGTAAGCATCTTTTAATTTCATGGCTGCAGTCACCATCTGCAGTGATTTTGGAGCCCAGAAAAATAAAGTCTGACGCTGTTTCCACTGTTTCCCTATCTATTTCCCATGAAGTGATGGGACCAGATGCCATGATCTTAGTTTTCTAAATGTTGAGCTTTAGGCCAACTTTTTCACTCCCCACTTACACTTTCATCAAGAGGCTTTTTAGTTCCTCTTCACTTTCTGCCATAAGGGTGTTGTCATCTGCATATCTGAGGTTATTGATATTTCTCCCAGCAATCTTGATTCCAGCTTGTGCTTCTTCCAGCCCAGCATTTCTCATGATGTACTCTGCATAGAAGTTAAATAAGCAGGGTGACAATATACAGCCTTGACGTACTCCTTTTCCTATTTGGAACCAGTCTGTTGTTCCATGGCCAGTTCTAACTGTTGCTTCCTGACCTGCATACATATTTCTCAAGAGGCAGGTCAGGTGCTCTGGTATTCCCATCTCTTTCAGAATTTTCCACAGTTTATTGTGATCCACACAGTCAAAGGCTTTGCCATAGTCAATAAAGCAGAAATAGATGTTTTTCTGGAACTCTCTTGCTTTTTTTGATGATCCAGCAGATATTGGCAATTTGACCTCTGGTTTCTCCGCCTTTTCTGAAACCAGCTTGAACATCTGGAAGTTCACAGTTCACGTATTGCTAAAGCCTGGCTTAGAGAATTTTGAGCATTACTTTACTAGCGTGTGAGATGAGTGCAATTGTGTGGTAGTTTGAGCATTCTTTGGCATTGCCTTTCTTTGGGATTGGAATGAAAACTGACCTTTTCCAGTTCTGTGGCCACTGCTGAGTTTTCCAAATTTGCTGGCATATTGAGTGCAGCACTTTCACAGCATCATCTTTCAGGATTTGAAATAGCTCAACTGGAATTCCATCACCTACACTAGCTTTGTTCCTAGTCATGCTTTCTAAGGCTCACTTGACTTCACATTCCAGGACATCTGGCTCTAGGTGAGTGATCACACCATCATGATTATCTGGTGGTGAAGCTCTTTTTTGTATAGTTCTTCTGTATATTCTTGCCACCTCTTCTTAATATCGTCTGCTTCTGTTAGGTCCATACAATTTCTGTCCTTTATTGAGCCCATCCTTGCATGAAATGTTCCCTTGGTATCTCTAATTTTCTTGAAGAGATCTCTAGCCTTTCCCATTCTGTTGTTTTCCTCTATTTCTTTACATTGATCACTGAGGAAGGCTTTCTTACCTCTCCTTGCTGTTCTTTGGAACTCTGCATTCATATGCTTATATCTTTCCTTATCTCCTTTGCTTTTCACTTCTCTTCTTTTCACAGCTATTTGTAAGGCCTCCTCAGACAGCCATTTTGCTTTTTTTGCATTTATTTTCCCTGGGGATGGTCTTGATCCCTGTTTCCTGTACAATGTCATGAACCTCCATCCATAGTTCATCAGGCACTCTATCAGATCTAGTCCCTTAAATCTATTTCTCACTTTCACTTTATAATCATAAGGGTTTTGATTTAGGTCATACCTGAATGGTCTAGTGGTTTTCCTTACTTTCTTCAATTTAAGTCTAAATTTGGCAATAAGGAGTTCATGATCTGAGCCACAATCAGCTCCCGGTCTTGTTTTTGCTGACGGTATAGTCACCCTGTTTATTTAACTTATATGCAGAGTACATCATGAGAAATGCTGGACTGGAAGAAAC
>NW_011494700.1:3153415-3156802 GCF_000754665.1 Bison bison bison
AGGTGGTGTTGGAGAAGACTCTTGAGAGTCCCTTGGACTGCAAGGAGATCCAACCAGTCCATTCTGAAGGAGATCAGCCCTGGGATTTCTTTGGAAGGAACGATGCTAAAGCTGAAACTCCAGTACTTTGGCCACCTCATGCAAAGAGTTGACTCATTGGAAAAGACTCTGATGCTGGGAAGGATTGGGGGCAGGAGGAGAAGGGGACGACAGAGGATGAGATGGCTGGATGGCATCACTGACTCGATGGACGTGAGTCTGAGTGAACTCTGGAAGTTGGTGATGGACAGGGAAGCCTGGCGTGTTGCGATTCATGGGGTCACAAAGAGCCCTACACAACTGAGCAACTGATCTGATTTGATCTGATCTGATAGAGCTTCTCCATCTTTGGCTGCAAAGAATATAATCAATCTGATTTCGGTGTTAAGCATCTGGTGATGTCCATGTGTAGAGTCTTCTCTTGTGTTGTTAGAAGAGGGTGTTTGCTATGACCAGTGCATTTTCTTGGCAAAACTCTGTCTTTGCCCTGCTTCATTCTGTATTCCAAGGCCAAATTTGCCTGTTACTCCAGGTGTTTCATGACTTCCTACTCTTGCATTCCAGTCCCCTATAATGAAAAAGACATCTTTTTTAGGTGTTAGTTCTAAAGGGTCTTGTAGGTCTTCATAGAACAGTTCAACTTCAGCTTCTTCAGCATTACTGGTTGGGACATAGGCTTGGATTACTGTGATATTGAATGGTTTGCCTTGGAAGTGAACAGAGATCATTCTGTCGTTTTTAAAATTGCATCCAAGTACTGCATTTCGGACTCTTTTGTTGACCATGATGGCTACTCCATTTCTTCTAAGGGATTCCTGCCACAGTAGTAGATATAATGGTCATATGAATTAAATTCACCCATTCCAGTCCATCTTAGTTCGCTGATTCCTAGAATGTCGATGTTCACTCTTGCCACCTCCTGTTTGACCAGTTGCAATTTGCCTTGATTAATGAACCTAACATTCCAGGTTTCCTATGCAATATTTCTCTTTACAGCATCAGACCTTGCTTCTATCACCAATCACATCCACAGCTGGGTATTGTTTTAGCTTTGGCTCCATCCCTTCATTCTTTCTGGAATTATTTCTCCACTGATCTCCAGGAGCATATTGGGCACTTACCAACCTGGGGAGTTCCTCTTTCAGTAGAGGATCTTTTGACCTAGTGATAGAACCCAGGTCTCCTGCATTGCAGGCAGATTCTTTGCCATCTGAGCACCAGGGAAGCCCAGGTACACATAGAAGACTATAACCTTGAACTCTCTTGTCTTCTTGCCTCTACTTTCACCGGTATCTTCGACTTCACAGAGATATATCCACCAGGATTCATAATCTGAATACAGTTACTGATGGGGAATACTGATGAGAGATACAAATGAAGGATCTAAAATGCTGGAGTCGCAAATACAGCACAAACAGTAGTAGCACAGCTGCCTGGTTTTTGATTAGCATGGGTCCTGAGTGAATGAATAATGCAGGATATAGCTATTTCCTTTTAGAGGGACAGTGAATTATGTTGCTGGCAGTGTTAAAGGGATATTTCAGTCTTTGACTGTTTCAGTTGATTTGCGTTAATCTTGCTGTCAATGGAAATTGCTTCCATATTCTGAACATTCATTGCATGCAAATCCTACCTAACAGTGGTGTTTTTGTGTGTGTGTGTGTGTTGATGATATTGTTGTCATCATCTGCATATATATTTTTTCAATAAAAACTAGAGGAGCCTGTGTTGGGGACTTATCACTTAAAACCAGAAATACACACTTTCCTTTTAAGCATGATAAATGGATGTGTGATCTGAGACTGTCAGAGAAAGTTGTGCTCACTGTAAACATTGTTTACTTGATGTATATTAATGGAAGGTTCTCACACAAGGTTTCATTCATTTACTCTCTCATCCAATTCAATTTCAAAGGTATATTTTTGTACTTTTTTGGGGGAGATACCCTGCCTCATGAAGCATATTTACTTGTCACTTATGAATCTCGTTTTAATATCAGCCATGTAGAACAAAGGACAACATTAAATAGCATGAAGAGAAAATAAATAGTGAGAAGTTGTGTATAGTCCTCCTTGACTTAATGTCAGTATCTACCTTCCTTGCCCTAGCTTACTGTACATAGGAGTATCTAGGTAGTATGGGGCAAGGAGGAACAATGTTTCAGTTGTGTTTGGTTTATATTTAACTTAATTGCATTCCTGCTAAAAAAGATGAACAATATTTCTAAATACCCTCCACAGCTATTCTGAACATTCTTTTTCTATCTCTTCTCTTTTTTCTTTTCATTGTTCATCCCACTGACTCTGATTACACTATTTTCCTTTTCTATCAGAGATAAGGTAAAGAAGAAGAAAAAACTCAAGAAGAAAGAGGAGTAGAAAGGCAAAAAGAATTAGAATTGAATTTTTCTTTACCTCCTCTTGTTTACACTTCACATCCTGAAATGATAGTATAAGCTATAGGATTATCCTTTCAGACTATAGAGGAGTAAACTTGGGTGTGAATAAGCTTCTGTATAACAGAATAAGGAGTCCAGTAAATCTGAATAGGAAATGAGTTTAAAATATGTGTTATGATTTTAACGTTTATTTTAGGTGCAAAGGGGACACAATTTGCTTTACATTCATGTGTGAAGATATTTGTTTTTGTAAATCCACAGTGATTCTTTGTAGATCTTTTTATAAACCCTTGCTATTGCCTCATTCCTGTGGAATTGTTGAGTAACTTAAACGTCAGGATTCATGGTTATCCTATGATTCTGTTTCCTCATGGTGCAGATAAAAACTGAGTTCCCCAAGTCATAGGAGAATTTGGGGATAGAATTGGGAATAAGATCTTGATTGCAAGTTGTACTTTTTTTACAACCTGTTTGAAAAGTATCCTAATATTTATATTTTAGCCTTATAAAGCACTGAAGTAGATGTGAGACTGATGCACTACTGTAGAGAAGCCAGGATTTTAGTACTCTGGTTGTAGTTTCACATCAATAGGCTGCCTCAAATCAGAGATGGAGAGTGTTAGGATTGAGTGTGAGTTTTAGGCTTCACCAGAATCAACAAGTCAGCAGTAAAAAGCTTGTCTCCTTCTACTCATGAATTAATTATCTCAAACAGTTTGAATTTAAAGACTGTAGAGTATGAAACTTCCCTGGCAGTCCAGTGCTTAAGACTTCACCTTCCAATGCAGGGGGTGCAGGTTTGATACCTGGAAGGGGAGATCAGATCAGATCAGATCAGTCACTCAGTCGTGTCCAACTCTTTGAGACCCCATGAATCGCAGCACGCCAGGCCTCCCTGTCCATCACCAACTCCCAGAGTTCACTGAGACTCATGTCCATCGAGTCAGTGA
>NW_011494700.1:3157721-3159301 GCF_000754665.1 Bison bison bison
AACTCCTTTTCCTATTTGGAACCAGTCTGTTGTTCCATGTCCAGTTCTAACTGTTGCTTCCTGACCTGCATACAAATTTCTCAAGAGGCAGATCAGGTGGTCTGGTATGACCCCACATACCTCATGGTTAAAAAACCAAAACATTAAACGAAAGTAGCATTGTAACAGATCAACAAAGACTTTATAAATGGTTTGCATCAAAAAAATATTTTAAAAAAGACTGTAGAGTATAAATTGACTAAATTTTCTCCTAATACAGCTGCCAGAGAGATGGCTGGGGAATCAGTTTTGAGATTCCTTGTCTTCACTTTCATTTGAAGATTTAATTAGAAGCATAGCTGTTGCTGATATAATGGAAGTCGAGTTTGGGGCCACTTGAGTCTGGCTGGTGGAAAGAGTCTCTGGTGGAAGTAGTATCAGAAACATACATTTACTTTAACTTCTCTCTTACTCCCAGAAGCGAGCTTCACCAAACAGAAATAGAATTCATGCAATGTGTTAACGGTGATTATGTATAAAACTGTCACGCACCAAGGAAGACCTTGTAATTAAATTAGTAGAAGTGACTGCATTTTTAGAGCTAAAATTTAAATGATTCCTATGTACACAGCCTACTGATCTCAGCACACTACTGCTTGGACATCTTGTCTTTGACCTCAGATGGCAACATAAAAATTACCTCACCATTCAATATGAAAAATCCAATTGACCTATCTGTTTAGGTATGCTGATCCCTGCCTTAGAATTAACCATGGATATCCTTTCTAAATTACTTTTGACTGGGCTAGCACCTTTAAATCCCATTTTTTAATACCACATTTAAGTTTCCTTAGACAAAATATTTGAGAATATATGCATGAAAAGACTTAAATACACATTGCCACATTGCTAATACACACATTGCTAATACACATTGCCACAGGCTAATAAACATGGCACTCGACTTTTAAGGAAAAAACAGAAATTAGAGACTCACACTTTATGTGTTGTTCCCAGATCCTCTCTGCATGTTGTAAATGGTCAGGCTGTCTGGTGTGAATGGATCACAGCTCCACATTTGCCTAGCCAGCATCATCTGTAGTGACACCATCAGAACCAATATCACCATCACTGACAGCACACATCTTTATCTGCAGAGCAGCCACTGCATTTTCTGTGCAGCAGGTAATATCCTGACCTCCTGGTTATTTAGCATGCATTGTTACCTGATTCAACAGTGGAGATGTGGGCTGGTGAGCTTAATATCGCTGACAGACACTATCCAGGCAGCAAGAAGGCAAACCTATGAACATTCTACCATCTCCCCACTGAAACTCTTACACCAGCAAATGGTGAATGTATTAATCAGATCAGATCAGTCACTCAGTCGTGTCTGACTCTTTGCGACCCCATGAATTGCAGCACACCAGGCCTCCCTGTCCAACACCAACTCCCAGAGTTCACTGAGACTCACGTCCATCAGGTCAGTGATGCCATCCAGCCATCTCATCCTCTGTCGTCCCCTTCTCCTCCTGCCCCCAATCCCTCCCAGCATCAGAGTCTTTTCCAGTGAGTCAACTTTTCGCATGAGGTGGCCAAAG
>NW_011494700.1:3159401-3179735 GCF_000754665.1 Bison bison bison
TCAATTCTTCAGCGCTCAGCCTTCTTCACAGTCCAACTCTCACATCCATACATGACCACTGGAAAAACCATAGCCTTGACTAGATGGACCTTTGTTGGCAAAGTAATGTCTCTGCTTTTGAATATGCTATCTATGTTGGTCATAACTTTCCTTCCAAGGAGTAAGCGTCTTTTAATTTCACTATTGGTCGAATTTCATACTTTCAGGGGAATCTGTGATTGTTTTCAATGTTTGGTTTCTAGTGACTGAATCCCAACCCAGCAGCTTCCTCCACCAAGTTTTGCTTCCTTTGCTTCCCTTTCCTTTTGCAGATTCTAATCTCAGGAGGACTCCCTAATAACCATCCATCTGGCTAATCTCTAGTTCAAAGTCTGCTTCCCCAATTGTCCAGCTTGCCAGCAGACCACGTGTAATACCTTCCTTGCTTTTGTTACTAGGTCATGCATTAGATATCTAAGGTTCTAGGACAGTGCTCCTTCTTTTTTTTTGTTTTTCTGATCTCTAATAATAAAATTCCTCTGGTTGTGCTGGGAGAGTAGTTTTCTGATGTTGGCTTTTATGGTCTCTTTCTCTAATGCAGCATGAGTCCAAGTAAAATAGCTTGTCTACACTTTGCAGATTCATTCAATCCATTGACTATTTAAGGAAATTGAACTTGTTATTTATGGCTTCCTTGGATAATTTTTTTAAATTAATGTTTATAAATAATTGGAGCTCACTGGAAGAAGTTTGATAGGTTATTTAACAGGATATTGAATGGTATGGAAAGATAGCATTATTTCAACTGTTTGATGTTTTAGCTGTCCTTAGAAAGGCTCTTTGTTCATGGAAATAGCATAATTTTAAGTGCATTATATTTTGCCTTTAAAAAGTTATACCATTAAACAGAAAACATTGCACTATTTTATTGTACTATTTTAGTTCAAAAAGAAGAGCAGAAATCAAGATATGAGAAGAAAAAAAGATAGTGATAGACATTTTTGAATAAAATTTAGATTATACTACTTAACATTAAGTGAAAACTTTGTAAGCAAGAACTGGCAAAAGACGGGCTCAAAACAAAGGGGATATTTTTTCATCAACAGTCTCTCAGTCCATGTACCTTGACGGTATCTTGCAATGGGAAAAGCAAAAGTGAACCATTGAGACATTCATTGTGGAAAACACCAGACAGTAGAACATTTTAATTTTTGTATGATGAAAGAATGCACACTGAAGACCAATATCTAAATTAAGGGTGCTTCCCTGGCAGTCCAGTGGTTAAGACTTCACCTTCTGTTCACTCCCTGGTCAGAGAGCTAAGAACCTACTTGCCTTGCAGCCAAAAATCAAAGCATAAAACAGAAACAATATTGTAATAAATTTAACAAAGATTTTTAAAATGATTCACATAAAAAACATTTTTAAAAATTTATCTAAATTAGGGGCACGTGGGTGTTCAGTGGCTCAGTCATGTCTGACTTTTTGCAACCCCATGGACTATAGCCTGCCAAGCTCCTCTATCCAAGGACTTTCCCAGGCCAGAACAGCTTTCTTTTAATGTGTGTGGGTTAGTCACTTAGTCATGTCCGACTCTTTGTGATCCCATGGACTGTATATCCCACCAGACTCTTCTGTCCATGGAATTCTCCAGGCAAGAATACTGGAGTGGGTTGCCATTCCCTTCTCCAGGGGACCTTTCTGACCCAGGGATGGAACCTGGGTCTCCTGCATTACAGGCAGATTCTTTACTATCTGAGTCACCAGAGAAGCCTGGTGGACACTAGTTTTGAGGCATTCTCATCCCTTCCCAGCCAGCCTTCAATTGCCAGAAGTTTTATATGACCTTTTGGTACCAGGGTTATTTATCTCAATGGCCTGGAGGAACAGGACAGTTGTCCTACTTAAAAAATTGATGAGTTATAGAGTAATATAAGGATCAAGAAAACAAAAGCTAGACCGACTTCATGGGCACATACTTGGCAAGCAACGTTATTTTGTTTCAGTGAAATTTTATGTAAAAAGGTGGCAGGGCTTCCCAGGTGGCTCAGTGGTAAAGAATCTGCCTGCCAAGCCAGGAGACATGGGTTTTATCCCTGGGTCAGGAAGATCCCCTAGAGGAGGAAATGGCAACCCACTTCAATATTCTTGCCTAGGAAATCCCATGGACAAAGGAGCCCGGCAGGCTACAGTCCCTGGGGTAGCAAAGAGTCGGACACAACTTAGCTACTAAAACAACAATATGCTGTCCTGCAACACATTCCTAGGCTTCAGGGACATGTGAAAATTTGTGATGATGCCAAAGAAGAAAGAACATCTGAACATTAAGCGGAAACTAACATTTATTGCCTTTCTGTTTCTGGCACAATTCTAGATGCTTTCATCTTGGTCTCCTTAGGACCCACGAGAGGCTTGAATTATTGAGCACATGTTACAGAGAAGTTAGTAACTCAGCTGATATCACACAGTTACGATGAGGAATCAAGATTCAAAGCAAGGTCAGTGAAACTTCAAAACCCACATGTAGTCTTCCTATTGTACCAAAGGTAATGATCATGTGCATTTGTATACCCTCCTCGGCTCTCCAGGCCTCTTATTCTCCCTTTCCTTTCCCTCCCCTTTCTCCTCTTCCTCCTCCTTCGTCTTCTTCCTCTTTGTCCTTCTCTTCCTTCTTTGTATATCTGGTTAGTTTATTTATTTAAAAAGAGCTTGGGATCTTAGCTATGAATTATAAGGCCATCTGAGGTAGACGATATACAAGTTAGATGATATAAACGAAAGATATAAAGTTAATTGCTATCTAATATTAAAATAATAGTGCTATGACATATTAGCTTCGACTCACCTGAGATCTCCTCTCCTCTTCAAATAGCAAACAATCGAGTTACAGAGGACTTTTTATGTTACAGTGGGCAAAGGACTACTGATTGAAATGAATTCACCACGTAGGCTTAGTGTGTTTGTACAAAACAAATCTATCTCTAATGAAGTCCTTTACCACATTTCTGGAAGGAATGGGTTATGAAAACATTGTGCAGCTTTAAAGAGGCCTGAAATTATTTTTAACAATTCAAAAATAAATCAGATGCACTTAGTTCTGTGTTTGTCAACTGGATGGTTTGTCTCCTGTGGGACATTTGTTTGTGACTAGAGACACTGTTGTCAGAACCAAAGGGGGTGCTTTTAGCACTCAATGAATAGAAACCCAGGAATGTTGCTAAACATCCTCTAATGCACAGGAAAGCCTATCACAAAAATTTTCCAGCTCAAAATTTCAGTAGTATCACTGTTGAGAAACCTTGGTCTAGGTTAAGAGCAATTTAAAAAAAAAAATAAGACTAATTTTTCTCTTGTCAGATGTCCTAGAGTCAAAGCCATAGGACATTCTTGTGCCTCAAAGATGTATGTTTTTATTTAAAATTTTGTTATTTTATTCACCATGGATCTTTGCATTTATGCTTATTTTTACAAGTTCTTCAAAATACTATTCATCTTGACTTTTAAATTTCTAATTACCTCCTTGAATTTTATGCCCAGGACATACATCTCACCCATCACATCCTATTCCTGGCTCTATTAAAGATACAAAAAAGGATTCCACACATATGCATTACTATACAGTATTTGTTTTTCTCTTTCCGACTTACTTCACTCTGTATGATAGACCCTACTTTCATGCTGCTGCTGCTAAATTGCTTCAGTCATGTGACCCAATCTTATTCCTTTTTAGATTTGAATAATATTCCATTGTGGGAGACATAAGAGACTCGGGTTTGATCCCTGGGTAAGGAAGATCCCCTGGAAGAGGGCATGGCAACCCGTTCCAGTATTCTTGCCTGGAATCTCATGGACAGAGGAGCCTGGCTGGCTATGGTTCATAGGGTTGCAAAGAGTCAAACATGTACCAAATCCTCTTTATCCTTTCATCTGTTTATGAACATTTAGGTTACTTTCATATCCTAGCTTTTGTAAATGGTGCTGAACATTGGGGTACATGTATCTTTTTGAAATATGATTTTCTCAGGATATTTCCCCAGGGGTGAGATTGCTAGGTTATATAGTAAATGGTGCAGATGAACCCATTTTCAGGGCAGGAATAGAGACATAGATATACAGAATGAACATATAAATATAGGGGGAAGGGAAGTGTGGGAGATTAGAATTTACCTATATACACTCACATGTGTAAAATAGTTAGTGGAAAGCTGCTGTATAGCACAGGGAGCTCAGCTCAGTGCTCCATGATGACATAGAAGGGTGGAGGGGAGGTCCAAGAGGGATGGGATCCATGTATACAATAGCTGATTTACTTCATTGTACAGCAGAAACTAACACAACATTAAAGCAACTATCCTCCAAACAAAAAACAAAACATACAAGTAGAAAAACATAATGTAGCATGGCAGTAAGGAATGAAGGTGAATCAACTTTAACACTTTCTAATTCAATGCCATTACCACTTTATTTCCTTTTTTACCTGTAAAATTGAGAAAGAAGAACCTGTGACACATGTTGGTTCAAAGGATATGTTTATCAGTCAACACACCACAAGCACTGGCTGTTAAAATGCAGCCCTTTATGTAGCATGAGGACGGGTGAAGGAAACTGGCTCTTCGTCTGTCGCTTGGTCATACTTTTAACAAAAGATGTCACCTGTCCGTTCACTTTCTCTGTCTAAGCTGAAGGCCACACATAAGCCCTCTCTTTTCAGTTGTTACCTCCATGTGGATGTAGAGACAGTAATTTCCAGTTGCCTTGACCAAGACTCACTTTCTACTTCTACTACAGTAGCAGAACTTTGAATATCAACAGACTATCAAAGCCGAAAATCAAGTTAATAATTTGAAATAAAAAGTGGAAAATAAGAAAATAATTAATGAAAGTTAAGGTTCTAAAAATCTGTTTCTAAAGCAAATCTGGTATATATATAAATTTTTGTTATAGTACAATTCTGAACCTTGCCAGTCCAGGTTCGACGCATGATACTGGATGCTTGGGGCTAGTGCACTGGGACAACCCAGAGGGATGGTATGGGGAGGGAGGGAGGAGCGAGGAGGGTTCAGGATGGGGAACACATGTATACCTGTGATGGATTCATTTTGATATTTGGCAAAACTAATACAATTATGTAAAGTTTAAAAATAAAATAAAATTTTAAAAAAATTGTAAAAAACAAACAAACCAAAAAGCAATTCTGGATTCTCTTGTACTTAGCTATGGCCATGTAATAAGTAGTGCTGATCATAGTGGAAACATATGAAAGTTGTGTGAATTTCTAAAAAAGCTGTTTATAGATCTAAATTATTTGGGAGGGTTTTTTTTTTTGTATTGAATTTAGCCTGTGTTGCCAAAGTGATGGCTGGAGTGTCTGCAATCACTCTGAAGCATGAGAACACCTTGGAGATAGTAGGCATATTGGAATACTAAAGTAGAAAAATAAGCTTCAGGATTCCTGCTATCAGCATGGACCCTCAATATTTATTTTTGTTACAGACACATCTAATTTGAACTGATAAAATAACCTTTCCACGTGTCACTTTGGAAGCTCTGAAAACTAACCAGCTTCCTCAGATAACAACAATGGTAACCAGGATTTATACGTATATCAGACTTGCTTACCACTAGACCATGCAGGTATGACCTAAATCAAATCCCTTACAATTATACAATGGAAGTGACAAATAGATTCAAGGGATTAGATCTGTTAGAGTGCCTGAAGAACTATGGATGGAGGTTCGCGACATTATACAGGAGGCAGTGATCAAGAACATTCCCAAGATAAAAAATGTAAAAAGGGAAAATGGTTTTCTGAGGAGGCCTTACAAATAGCTGAGAAAAAAAGAGAAGCAAGGGCAAAGGAGACAAGGAAAGATATACCCATTTGAATGCAGAGTTCCAAAGAATAGCAAGGAGAGATAAAAAAAGCTTTCCTCAATGATCAATGCAAAGAAATAGAGGAAAACAACAGAATGGGAAAGACTAGTGATCTCTTCAAGATAATTAGAGATACTAAGGGAACATTTCATGCAAAGATGGGCTTAATAAAGGACAGAAATGTTATGAACCTAACAGAAGCAAAAGATATTAAAAAGAGGTGGCATGAATACATAGAAGAACTATACAAAAAAGATAGGAATGACCCAGAAAACCACAATGGTTTGATCATTCACCTATTATGGATAGGTGATATCAGATATCCTAACCAGATATCCTAGAATGGGTAGTCAAGTGGGACTTAAGAAGCATCACTATGAACAAAGCTAATGGAGGTGATGGAATTCCAGTTGAGCTATTTCAAATCCTAAAAGACGATGCCGTGAAAGTGCTGCAGTCAATAAGCCAGGAAATTTGGAAAACTCAGCAGTGGCCACAGGACTGGAAAAGGTCAGTTTCCATTCCAATCCCAAAGAAAAGCAATGCCAAAGAATTCTCAAATAACCACACAATTGCACTCATCTCACATGCTAGTAAAGTAATACTCAAAATTCTCAAAGCTAGGCTTCAACAGTATGTGAACCGTGAACTTCCAGATGTTCAAGCTGGATTTAGAAAAGGCAGAGGAACCAGAGATCAAATTGTCAACATCCGTTGGATCATTGAAAAAAAAAAAGATAATTCCAGAAAAACATCTGCTTCTGCTTTATTTACTATGCCAAAGCCTTTGACTGTGTGGATCACAACAAACTGTGGAAAATTCTTAAACAGATGGGAATATCAGACCACCTTACCTGCCTCTTGAGAAATCTGTATACAGGTTAAGAAGCAACAGTTAGAGCCGGACATGGAATAACAGACTGGTTCAAAATTGGGAAAGGAGTATGTCAAGGCTGGATATTGTCACCCTGCTTATTTAACTTACATGCGGAATACATCATGAGAAATGCTGGGCTGGATGAAGCACAAGCTGGGATCAAGATTGCCAGGAGAAATATCAAAAACCTCGGTATGCAGATGACACAACCATTATAGCAGAAAGTGAAGAACTAAAGAGCCTCCTGATGAAAGTGAAAGAGGAGAGTGAAAAAGTTGGCTTAAATCAACATTCAGAAACCTAAGATCATGGCATCCGGTCCCATCACTTCATGGCAAATAGGTGGGGAGACAAGGGAACAGTGAGAGACTTTATTTTGAGGGGCTCAAAAATCACTGTGGATGGTGATTGCAGCCATGATATTAGAAGACGCTTGCTCCTTGGAAAAAAAGTTATGAGCAACCTAGACAGCATATTAAAAAGCAGAGACATTACTTTGACAACAAAGGTCCGTCTAGTCTAAGCTATTGTTTTTCCAGTAGTCATGTATGGATGTGAGAATTGGACTGTAAAGAAAGCTGAGTGCTCAAGAATTGATGCTTTTGAACCGTGGTGTTGGAGAAGACTCTTGAGAGTCCCTTGAGCTGCAAGGAGATCCAACCAGTCCAATCCTAAAAGAAATCAGTCCTGAATATTCATTGGAAGGACTGATGCTAACGCTGAAACTCCAATACTTTGTTTGCCTGATATGAAGAACTGACTCATTTGAAAAGACCCTGATCCTGAGAAAGATTGAAGGTGGGAGGAGAAGGGGACAACAGAGGATGAGATGGTTGGATGGCATCACCAACTTGATAGACTTGAGTTTAAGCAAGCTCCGGGAGTTGGTGATGTCCAGGGAAGCTTGGCATGCTGCAGTCCATGGGGTCGCTAAGAGTCAAACACAACTGAAGGAATGAACTGAACTGACTGAGGTGCAGATAAGCTGTCCACACTTTATTTGACTCACCCCCAATAAAGATTGTGTGCTTAATATAAAAATAAATTCTGGTTTTCAGATATAACATCTCTGATCATAAGCTAGAAAGTTGGATGTCCTTGCTTTTCAAAACTTCTAGGTAACTATTATTCTGACCTTATTTGATTGAGATTATTTTTGGATGCAAGAAACACATGTGTGCATCCATATTTAGGTTGTGTAGCTTGTTTTCAGCTCCAGCTGCCAGAGTAAATCACTGAAGATTTCCAACATTGGACAGTGAAGATATTTCAATACAAATGATAATAAGGGAACTGAATGGCAAATGGGTAAAACCAAAGTGTCACTCAGGTGAGGGAAAAGGCTTCTGCTTCTGGTCTTTGTGCTCACCAAGTATGAATGTGTACAGTGTGATCTCACAAAGGTAGGGAGGAGGACAAGAGAGAATGAATGCATGAATACATATATAAAATGTATAGTGGTTTATTTCTCTTCTCCCTTTAGGTTTCTTCTTGATGCTTGAAAAACAATCTAACAGTAGATATTATTTGAGGCATTTGTCAAATTCTACCTAAACTTTCTTTTCCAAGTATACATTATGTCTCCTTGCATGTGTGTGTGTGCGCTAAGTTGCTTCAGCTGTCTGACTTACCCAACCCGCATGTCTTACATCTCCCTCATTGGCAGGCAGGTTCTTTACCACGAATGCCTCCTGGGAAGCCACTTGTTGTTCAGTCGCTCAGTCATGTCCAACTCTTTGCAACCCCATGGACTGCAGCACGCCAGGCTTCCCTGTCCATCACCATCTCCTGGAGCTTGCTCAAACTCATATCCCTTGAGTTGGTGATGCCATCCAACCATCTCATCCTCTGTTGTCCCCTTCTCCTCCTGCCCCTTCTCTTTAAATATGTTATTGTAGCAGATACTGTAGTATCTCACCTCTATTCCTATAGGTCTTGCCAATTCAGAAAACTTTCTTTGGCTCTCAGATTCTGCTCTGTCCTCAAATAAGATGGGCCAGAAGTGCCAAGCAATTTATATCCCTCTGCAATTTATATCCCTCAACTGATAGAAGTGGTTGGTGTGTAAATGCCCCAGTTCCCTCTCCCATTGAGTGCAAAAACTCTATGATGAATCTGTACATACAGTACAACTGCTCCCGGAGTTCCCAGTGATATTAAGCTTACTAGTTATACTTATGCTGGTTTGGTAGTACACACACAGTTTTAATGGAAGATAATTATCTGTTGCTCTATAAGCCCAGTAGTATTTATCTGTAGTCAATGTGCTTTCAATCACTAGCAAGACTGGAAAGAAGCTCAAGTCTAGATGATGCTTTAATCATGTTCTTCCACATGGATCTACCATACACATTACCTGCCCTCCATGTGCATATAAGAGAGAAAACCATGAAATGTTTGAGTGAGAGGAAGAATAATCATGGAAACTATGCCTGAAAACTATGCCTTATTTCAATACTGAACAAAAGTGCACATGCCTTCTGTGTGTCAGATGTTTTGATAGGAGATGAGGATGCAGTTTTGTTTTTGTTCTCATAAAGCTCATAGCCTAGAATGAGATCAAAGGCTTACTTACAGTATACGTTAAGTTTTAAGAAAAAAAAGTGCCATATATACTATGGGCTGCACTATACTATCCCTGGGTGAAATGGTTTTCACTGAACTGTGCTTTGTTGTAATCTTACCAGTTTACATAAAAGTGTATTATATGGAAGCAGTGCCATTACACATATCACTGTATTTATTTGAAGGATGGTAAGAAGGGTGTTTGCTAAATAAATATGACAGTATCTCTCTATAAGGAAACAGAATAATTTCTTTCCTGTCTTATTATAGAGAATATTTGTGCTCGCCTTAATCAGCTCAGCTGGTTTGCTAAACTTATGGATACTGTGATTCTGTATTTTAGTTCTGGCTACCTGCTAAAAGTGTGAGACAGAGACAAACATCCTGGTCCATCTCTCACGAGCGGATAGGGTTTCACTGCTTGTGTTATGTATGGCTATCACTCTGGGATTCATTTTATTTGTCTGCTCATATTTTTCCCTAATTATGTTTCTCTTACTTTTCAACAAAAATCTGTCTTCCTAGATTAGCTTCATCTTTTTTGCTTTCTCCAAATCATTCTAAAATAAGACTTTGTGTGAATAAATCGTCTAAGACATAAAATTATTAGACTATCACAAAGCCCAATTTACTCAACCTCATTAAATTAAGCTGACATCATTGTCATTGATACTTGGGTAACTTATTTTACTTGTAGTTCTTTACCTAAGGCAGTGATTAGAAATCCCATACCTTAAGTAATAAACATGTTACAGTTAAATTAGAATACTCCTTAATTAATTTTGTGTAAAAAAGAAACACATGAACGTGGTGGAGATAGGATGGAACAAAACAAACAAACAAAAAAATAAAGATGTATATTTTTACACTGAATGCATTCATTCTCTTCTGTCGTTTAAATGTGAACCCCACGTACTTATAAATTTTCAGGGGTACTTTTCTTTTAAAACTCAAAGTTTCTTGTTGGAAATGCTCAGACTTTAATATTTCCAGCTGCAATACATCTGCATTTACTTTAAGGGAAAAGAATTATCCAGGAATCGAGAGACTATGCAGAGGACAGCCCAGAAATGCAGGGTGTTAGATGACACCAACATGGGGGAAATCTCAGTCTTTCACCATCACTAAATACAGTCCTGAGATTAAACAGTCTTGGGAGTTTGGGGTTTATAGAATTACAAAGATTCTTTTGTGGAATGATAGTTACTTTGGGCTTCATGTCTTTTGTTTGCAGACCATTTGTGACTACAAAGGAAAAATATCAAACTGGAAGCCAAAAGAGAATGTTGAACTTGGCTCTATGTGGTTCAAATTAGTCAGATATGTTTGATAGGAAGTTGGCTCGTTTCTGTCTCTTTTAGCTTGGTTTTTATCTAATTAAATTCTCAAAAGAGAATGAATGGTGGAATGACTGACCTATTTGTTTCTCCAGAAGGAAAAGAGCAGAGAGTTATTCTTTGAAAATATGTTTTTAAAGGCTGCAGTCAGTATCAGAGGTTTTAGGAACTTTACTTTCCCCAAATATCTGATTGTATTTGATGCCTCACGTGTATATGAGGGCTTCCTGGGTGGCACTAGTGATAAAGAATCCACCTGCCAATGCGGGAGACACAGGACACCTGGCTTCCATCCCCACGTCCAAAAGATCCCCTGGAGTAGGAAATGGTGACCCACTCCAGTATTCTTGCCTGGAGAATCCCATGAACAGGGAAGCCCGGGGGGCTATGATCCACACAGTCACAGAGAGTCAGACACAACTCAGTGAATGAGTGTACATGTGTGTATGATTTCCATATAAATGTGTCTCAGAATTGTTTGTATTAATCTTTTTAATAATTTCCAAAGTCCCTATCACACACCTTAAAAAAAAAGCAAGACCCCCTTTGAGATTTGAGCTAGAGTAACTTCTTTAACTTGCCATTCTGGTTCTGAGTTACATGACTTTGGGTCCCCTCACTTTTCTCAGGACAGGATAAGAACCTATCTCATATTTTAAAATAATTACAGCAATAGAAATATTATTTCTTTATACAGTCCCTCCTATACTTTAAATCAAGTTGATACTAAGATATGAAAGGTAGTTGATATTAAATTAGTAATAAAACGAACTGGAGCAGGAGTGACTGGCTGGGGACGTAACTTGTTGACTGTCAATTGTTTAATTCCAGTTGCTTCCTGGGAATTAAGCGTCTTGGTGAGACTTTATGGTAACAGGCAAGTCTGGCCCTTTTTTTCCCTATGTTCTAAAGTGATGAGGGGTTTTATTTTCCAAGCCTGTCATTTCAGTACTTTCCACAGACAAGTAATTGAATTTCCAAAAGCCTAGTACTGGAAGAGCCAAGCTCAACATCCTCCCTTGGCTTCCATTCTATGACTTTTTCTGCTGAATAAGGCCCACTGAAAATGACTAGATTGTAATTTATTATGTTGTCCTGATTATGAATCAGTGCAATTTACAAATGTTTTGCATTTGAAACCTGGAGTTGTTTTAGGCTCATTTGCTGACGTATGTGAATTTGCTAGAAAAGGCCAGTATCAAATGACATCCACCATCTGTGGAGGGTATTATGTCTAGAGCTAAGAACTGGAAACATGAAAGAGGTTTGCAAAGTGAACTGAACCTACTTGCCTTCAAAAGCAAAAGCAATTATTTATTCCTGCAAAATATGCCCCAAATCATTCACTTGAGAAATATATCTACTCCTGCATTTAAACAATTATTATAATGCATCTGCTAATGTCGACTTTTAATTTATAAAGAATATTAAGAACAAAGTTAGGCTTTCAAAGTAGATCCCTATAAAAGAAAACTTATTAGAAACTGTGAAATAAACAAATTAAAAAAACAACAACAACTTGTCTCTTGTTTCCAAAGTAACTCCTCTCCTTTATTACTATATAAAACTTTAAGTCCAAGTCTCATATTTCCATGAAAATCTGTCTTCATCCATGGTCTTCTCTTATACATCTTCTTGTGAATATAAATTAAGGTCCATAATGTTTCCAAGATTAAATCTTGTTTCCAATTTTAGAATTAAAGGATCGTTCTCTTTGCAGGGTATTTTATTGTCAAGGGTGTTGAAAATTGGAAAGCAGAAAAGGATAGGATTATTTGAAATCTCTTCTTACAGTGGACATAATCCGTTATCTATATATCAGTTCATTCCTAGTTTTTTGGTGATTGATTTTAAGGTAATTTTCATTGGCAAAGCTAAGTAGGTACCATAATACATTTGGGATGAGTCTCATTGTATTAACACCAATGAAATATGAAAAGATTGTAGGTCAATGTAAGATATTGATTATAATTATGAACAAAATTTCAAATCATGAGGTTCAATTACTGTCTCCTATTCCTGTTGTAGAAATGACTTATCTTTCATTTACATATGTATTTAGCAGATATTTAGGACTTTCCTGGTGGCTTAGATGGTAAAGAATCCACCTACAGTGCAGGAGATCTGGTTTTTATTCTTGGATCAGGAAGATTCCCTGGAGAAGAGAATGGCAATCCCCTCCAATATTCTTGCCTGGAGAATCCTCTGAACAGAGGAAACTGGCAGGCTACAGTCCATGGGGTCACAAATAGTCATAACTGAGGGCTAACACTTTCACTTTTAGTAAATAGTTTAAATGCCTCTCATGGACGGAGGAGCCTGGTGGGCTGCAGTCCATGGGGTCGCTAAGAGTCGGACACGACTGAGTGACTTCACCTTCACTTTTCTCTTTCATGCATTGGAGAAGGAAATGGCAACCCACTCCAGTGTTCTTGCCTGGAGAATCCCAGGGACGGGGAAGCCTGGTGGGCTGCTATCTATGGGGTCGCACAGAGTCGGACACGACTGAATCGACTTAGCAACAGCAGCAGCAGCATATACCAAGCAGTGCTATCAAACTTGGGCCTATACCAATGAACAATCAATATAACATATAAAGCTCTTATTATAATGACACCTGTGTTCCCACTGGGAAAAATAAATACATGAATAAATCTATATGTCAAGAGTGAGTGGTACATGCCACAAAGAAAAGTCACCCCAGATTAAGGGAATTGAACACTAGATCATCATGGGAAAAAACTCCTCTCTAAGGAGGCCACATTTGACAAAGATTCAGAGTGTAATTAACACAAATAAACTGTGAAGAGCGGAACAGCCAGTGCAAAGGCCCTGAGGTAGGGGTATGCCAAGTGTATTTAGAGAGCAACACAGACGCCAGTGTGGTTGCTATGGAGCATGCAAGGGAGAAACTAGTTGAGAAAGAATACAGCACAGGCAGCACTGGGCCTTACAGGCCAAAACAAGGTTTTTGATATTTTTTTTATTGTGGTAAAAACATTGCAAAATTTACTATCTTAACTATAAGATGATATGGTTCAGTGGTATTTTTCTGTGTTCTTAGTCAAATCCGATTCTTTGTGACTCCATGAACTATAGCCTGCTGGACTCCTCTGTTTCCATGGGGTTCTCCAGTCTATTTAGTATATTTATAGTGTTGTGAAAAATAGCTTCAGAGTTTTCATCTTTCGAATCCAGACCCATTAAATGACACTCCTTTTCACCCTTCCCCAGCCTCTGATAAGCACTACTCTGCTCTTAGTTTCTATGAATTTGAGTGCTTTACATACCTCATGTAAGTGGAATCATGATATTTGTCTTTTTGTGACTGAATTGCTTAACATCATTTCCTCAAGGTTGTCACATTCTATGCTGTAGCATTCAATAAGGTTTTCGTTCTTTTGAAGGATGAATAATATTTCACCTTATGTATATACCACATTTTATCTATTTATCTGACTATGGACATAAAATATTAGAATTATCCCATGACTCCCTTTTATGTACAATGTATTACGTATTTTAGCAGGCATTTCAAAACTTTTTTGTGTAACTATTACTTTTCTTTGGCAATTTGTATTTTCCATACAAAGCTTAACTGTTTTTTGCTTTCTTCTAAAATAAATTTTCTCTTGCTTCTATCACTGCTATTGCCATGGTTTTGCATGACACTCAGTTTCATTATGGCATTCATTCAGCTAAAGGAAATTATTATTTATTTAACCATTTCTTTCATATCTTTTTTTGTATGACTAGCATTTAGGACAGTAAAAAGCTTGGAATAAGTATGTGTGTGTGTTTAATGAATACTTAGAATCTGTGTGCTTTGCTTTTATAGTTTTCTCTAAGTTATAACTAGCTGTCTAAATAATGGAATTAACTCTTTTCTTTTCATAAAATCTCAATAATGTAAAGAGAAAAAATGGGTTTTAGGGCAATAGCATTATCACAATTCATGTGCAAATAAGCAACACAGGACAGAATATACATCATTTTATGAATAAAGTTATACTTAAGCATACCTATAAGCAGCAAAGCATTGTGCTGATACATTAAATAACAGCATCATTGATAGTGATATGTGCCTTTATGAAGGTAGAATACAAAATAGATAATTTTTAAGACAGAGGATCAAAAAGATCTCATGAGTAAGATGGTATGGAAACATTACCTAATGTTTGATGATAGAATGAGAAGGGAGAGCATTCTTGGGAAAGAAAGACCCTAAGCAAAGGCATAAAGGTAGGAGATAAAAGACTGACATGCAGTCTTGATATTGAATGAGATAGTCTGACACAAAGCATGAGCATTTTAAGTATTCTGATGAGGAGTAATGGAATGTAAGCCAGAAAGGAAAAATAAAGTTAATGACATGTGAGGCTAGGGGTTTTATATCTGATTCAAGAGACAGGGAGTGGGACTGCCTATAGACTGATGCAGATGAACTTTGAGAAGATAAATGGTACAACCCAACTTCCCATCTAGGCAGGATGATCTAATAACCTTGGAAAATTAGGGGAAGGGGAAATGCCTACCTTTTGTGAAACCAGGTGATAGCTATTCAATAATCCTGTCAGTGAGCAACAAAATACAAATGGTGAGTACCAATGAGGATGAACAGCAAAGAGAGGATGAATAGGAACCATATTTAAGAAATATACTTAACCTGACTGGGTGACTGTGATGAATGAAGGAGATTCTAGGGGTTGGAAAGCATGGCAGATACACACTATTAAGTTAGGATCCACAGTGGAGGAGGAACAGGACATTGAGGAGATATGATGAATTTGATTTTGAACTTACAACTTATGGGGATAAATGAGTTATGGAGAAGAAGGTAAAACTAAGGGAAATCTTTAGAGTGGATCGATGGGATGTGACTGCAACTACTGCAATTAACTACTTACCTTACTGCAAGGTAAGATTACGGTTGGATATAATCAGTAGTTGCAGAAAACACAAAATAATAATTAAAAAATATTAAGCATCTGCTAAGATTTAGGAGGAATTTCCCTGATGGCTCAGTGGTAAAGAATCTGCCTGCCAAGTAGGAGACCCAGGTGCTATCCGTGGGTCGGGAAGATGCCATGAGATAGTCACTATTAGCTTGATTTCCTTGAAGAACAAACAGACATATTAAATAACCTACTCAAGGATACAGAGCTGATAGGTGGCAAAACCAATACTGGGAGCCTGGTGCATCTGACTTCAGAGGTTACTTGGATTAGAGACTAATCTCCTGCTTTTCCCCTGGGACTATGTCTTATATCCTTGTCTGTTTTTGATAATGCAGTTTTTGAAATTGTATTTATGAATGCAGAGAAACAACTTGAGATATGCATAGTTCTAAACAACCAGAACTAATAAAATTACATTGATCTGTAGCACATCAAAATCACAGAGCAAAACACCATCCAAAGTATTTCTAGCCACTTTTGTCAATTTGGCAGTAATTAGGTCTAGGGAGTCTCTGGGAGCCCTGTGTTCCAACTATATCTAGATGATTATGTTTTTGTGGCCATGCACCATGTTTCCAATTTTATTTTCAGAATTGTTTTCATTACTATCCCAGGAAGGAGGCTATGTAACCTTGTTTCCCTCCCATTATTCTAACCAGAATAAATTGGCTTTATGTAAAGAAAAGAACTGACAACTACCCCAAATACCTCATACCAGACTATTTTACCTTTGTTTTTGGACATGAAAATGATGTTTGCTAAGAGATGCAGAGAAGTGAAAGGCAAAATGAGACAAAGAAGACAATGTAAACTTTGCCTGATTATTCAGAAACAAATGCAGTTACTTTCACTTTTTCCCTCTCTCCTGCCCCTTTTAAACAAGCCAGTGATGTTTTGTAAGCCTCCTAGTGAATATAAACATCACCAATGTGCTACTGACCTATTTATACTCCCTGCATATTTCTAACTAAATCATGACATTCAAAACATATTAAATTTTAAATTTTTCTATTATCAGCAAGAAGATATTCTCTTGTTTTTGTAAAAGGTGTCACTAGGAAAAAGTACTTTGGTATTCCTAATAGAAACCTCCCATAGGGATGTCTGACAGAAGTAAATGTTAAGACCAATCAACAGTCTGATTTTACTCTGGAGATTGGTATACATTGGGTGTAATAATTACTGAGTTACTGCCTTCCCTGATGGCTCAGTGGTAAAGAATTTGCCTGCAATTCAGGAGAGACAGGAGACATGGATTCGATCCCTGGGTGGGGACCATTACCTGGAGGAGGAAATGGCAACCCACTCAAAGTATTCTTGCCCCAAAATACCATGGGCACGGGAGACCGGTGGGCTACGTCCGTGGGATCACAAGGAGCCTGTCATGACTGAGCACAGCATAGCAGACAATTACTGAATTGCACCTGAAAGCATGCACAGCATCTAGTAACTGTGATTTAATATAATAATAAATCTTTACTACTAATAGTATGACTGTTTGGGAAAACACTACAAAGGGCTCTTCCTGGATACATGGTCTCACATGCAAGACTAATGAGGCCCTTTAAAGGTGTTGGCTATTACGCAAAATTACATCATTCAGTTTGAATATTTTAGGTGTATTTTATACAAACACATGATTAGCTCAAATAATTGCTTTTATCAGATTCAAAGCATTGGGAAATCAAGTAGTTTGTCTAAGGTATCACCAGGTCAAGTTTTTCTTTAAACCAAGGGAGGAATTATCATTTCATTTTCTGTCAGAGGAAGACACATATGAGAAATATTTTTGTGCCCATTAAAACCACATGTATTATTTAGGATTTACAACCCATGCACCCCTATCCAACTTCTTGCAGTCTATTCACCCGATAATATGGTCATCACAGAGGTGACCACAGAGGTAGACCCAATTGTACATTCTTGCTTTTGAATGGGATTTCACATACTGCAAATTTAGCAAAAACATTGTCTATTGCTGACCAGCCAAATTAACTACTCTTTATTGATTGAAAGCAAAACAGATTGATTATTTGCATGGTTGTTTTAAAGATATCCCACAGTTTGAAAACATTTAAGATGAGATGAGAATTAAGTTTCAAAAGCACCAAGGACTCCGAAAGAAAATGTATTCATGAACAAGTTAAAGGATATCAAGCTCTTCAGAGCAAGGGAAAGAACAATGGCCTATGTCATGCTTTCTGAGACAGATGGAGTAGAAGACATAGATGCTGAGCATCAAGAAATGAACATTATGGAGGATACTTTCATTGGGAACAGCCTAGATGTTAAACAATGCTAGAGATTCTTTCCCTTCATATCCCAGTTTGCTCAGGAATCTGTGAACACATATGTAGAATTTTCTAATAACAATTTTCAACATCCCAACAAAAATACTCAAATATCACAAATTTTAGGTGAATATTTATGGTATGAAAAAAGCATGGCTTTAGGGATCAGCAAGATCAGGAGTCCCAACACCACCACCTGTTCTGACCTAGCAGAATACATTCAGCATTTTAGTCTCACGGCAAGAACATCATTAAGTTGGCATCATTGCTGGTTAGAAGGATTAAATAAACATGTCATCAGGGTATGTCTTCCAGTAAGATGGAAATGTGAGTGATTGTCTTTAAACACCAGTTTCTTCTCCATGACCTCATTCCTCCCATGTCTTCTGCCTAAAGCACATGCTTGCATATGAACAGGAAGGGGAGCATGCAGGGAGAAAGACTGAGTGCTCAGAGGGAGAGCAGCTGTATCTCAGGGTCTCTGTAGAGGCAGGATGGCATGAGATCTAATCAGGGTGGGAGGCACGCTATAGGAGAAGGTTAGGTTTCAGCCCTGGAGTCACACTCATCTGGATTCATCTACCTCCTCTATCATTTATTAGCTGTCATCTTAGGCAAACTCCTCTTCTCCTACAGGTATCATTATTATCTGAAGAATGGGTCTCATAAGAGACTATTTAAGATAATTCTCACTCATAAAGCACTTACCACAATCTGGCATCTAATGATTGTTTAGTTCCTACTAGTCATTATCATCATTTTCATTAGTATTTGCTTCTCTGAGAGGGAACTTCACTAGGAAAAGAAGTCTCTAGATGCAAATAAAAGTGGACTTCTGACAGCTTTAACCCTGATGCGGGAGATAATGTGAGCTACTTAGTTTTGGAGGGGAGGACGAGAGGAAAAGCAGAAGGGTGATCACCTATCAAATCACTAAGACTTTAGTTATATTTCCAAAGACAAAAATTTGAGTCATCTTTGATTTTGTATACTAATCACCTCTTCCCAAAATAATGCTTAATGAATGTTTTAATAACTATTGAACTACTTTTTGAAAATCTGTTTGATGATAGAATTAATCATTTCTTTTGATACTGCAGTTTTCTCATCTATGGAAAATATAACTTAAGAATTAGCATTAGCATCCATCCTGAATAGGAAGAAAGCTCCATGACTGCCATAACTAAAGATGCTTTTAATCCATAATCAATGTCTAAATTCTAAAATGTTCCTGTTTTTAAAACTCTACACATGGCATACTACCTGTAAAAGTATATACGTTCTTTTAAAATGACTCTTTATTTTATGAGATTTCCAGGTAGTACTTTGGAATTAACACTAAACTGTATTTTTAGAAAAAAGTTTTAAGAATCAAGGTAACAAACTTCCATTTAATATAAAGTTAACATAATTAAAGTTTAATCATATTTCTCCACATTAGTTTTCTTTGCTTCCATAATTGTGTTTCTTCAAGGATTTGGAATTCCCATGTGGCTCAGAGTAAAGAATCCAGCTTCCAAGTGGGAGATGTGGGTTTGATCCCTGGATTGGGAAGATCCTCTGGGAAAAATTATGGCAACCCGCTTGAGTATTCTCGCTGGGAGGATCCATGGACAGAGGAGCCTGGGAGGCTACAGTCATGGGTTCACAGAGTCAGATACGAGTTAGCCACGGCGGCTAAGTTGCTTCAGTCATGTCTGACTCTGTGGAACCCCAGAGACGGCAGCCCACCAGGCTTCCCCATCCCTGGGATTCTCCAGGCAAGAACATTGGATTGGATTGACATTTCCTTCTCCAATGCATGAAAGTGAAAAGTGAAAGGGAAGTTGCACAGTCGTGTCCAACTCCTAGCGACCCCATGGACTGTAGCCTACCAGACTTCTCCGTCCATGGGATTTTCCAGACAAGAGTACTGGAGTGCATTGCCATTTCCTTCTCCAGTTAGCTACTAAACAATAACAAATGTATTAATTTACTCTGATCTTCATCAGTGGTTTTGGTAATTGGATAAGATGTTATAGTTGGAAAAATGACCTATAAAAGACTGTAAAAGCCAGTTTAACCTGCAATTTAGCTGAAGATTTAACTACTTCAGCTGTATCATGAGAGAGATTTGAGAGCTGACAGGAAATCTGTTTTATGAATGTGTTGATCCCTGCCTCCTTTTCACCCACACAACTTTGGATGACCAGTCCAAGGCCAAAAGACCAGGGATAGCGCTGTGCTTGCCATCACGTGGGCAATAACTTGTGCAATAGAATTTACTGAAACTTCACTGAGGCAAGAATCAGTATCTAGGAAAGCCCTGAGTACAATCAGAGTGTCAGTCCCTTGAACACCAGAATAGAGTAATCATTGGCTCCCTAGTTTCTCATACATTACATGGCCCTGCACACATAGACACACAACATGTGTTGGTAAATGAATAAATGACTTTTGAGACGTTTAGAAAT
>NW_011494700.1:3179835-3185363 GCF_000754665.1 Bison bison bison
AGAAATTTTGGTATTTCACGTGTCTACCTCCTCCCTACATACATCTTATTAGCAGACCTAATTAAAATCTGAACCATCTTAGGCTTCTGTGTTCATTGCAAACACCCATCTGGGCTTGTCAATTTCACCCTCTTCACCAAACAACTCGAGTCACATAGCATATGTTTGGTAATTTATCACCTTAAAAAAAAAAATAAAACTCTGCTAGGGAGTAATTGCAGTCCAGAAAAATCTCATTAGTATAGCACAGCAAGTCTAAACCTGCCACCTAACCTTTCAATGCTGCAGAAGAACACATGCACACCTGAATTTAAGAAAGGATATTATTTGTGATGTTGAACTATTTATTACTCCATGGCTTTGGAATGGTTCAGTTTACAGATGCATGGAAATTGTTCAATATATGATGGAGTCATTCAGATAAAAATTTCAGAAGTAAAGGGTACCTGTGGGAAACAATAGAATCACAGGGAATAAGTAGGTTCTAGGGAGTCAGATTTTGAAATCCTAACTTAGCTAACTGCAACTTAACCCAAGTTTTTGTTTCCATCCACAAAAAGGGGATATCAGAGTCTTAAGAGGATTATTAATTCCTTGGGATTTTCATTCTTATTTTTCTTGGGCTCCAAAATCACTGTGGATAGTGACTGCAGCCATTTAATTTTATGTAAAAGATGCTTGTTCCTTGGAAGGAAATCTATGACAAACATAGCATATTAAAAAGAATAGAGACCACTTTGCTGACAAAGGTCCATGTAGTCAAAACTATGGTTTTTCC
This sequence comes from Bison bison bison, assembly GCF_000754665.1. NCBI lineage: Eukaryota > Metazoa > Chordata > Mammalia > Artiodactyla > Bovidae > Bison > Bison bison. Next base: position 3,180,614 of record NW_011494700.1, read on the forward strand.
AGTAGTCATGTATGGATGCGAGAGTTGGACCACAAAAATGGCTGAGTATAAAGAATTGATGCTTTCAAATTGTAGTGCTGGATAAGACTCTTGAGAGTCTCTTGGACATCAAGGAGATCAAACCAGTCAATCCTAAAGGATATCAACCCTGAATATTTATTGGAAGGACTGATGCTGAAGCTGAAGCTCCTATGCTTTGACCACCTGTTGCGAAGAGCTGACTCATTGGGTAAAACCCTGATGCTGGGAAACATTGAGGTCAGGAAGAGAGGAGGGAAACAGAGGATGAGATGGTTGGATGGCATCACTGAGTCAATGGACATGAGTTTGAGCAAACTCTGGGAGATAGTGAAGGACAGGGAAGCCTGGCATGCTGCAGTTCATGGGGTCAGAAAGAGTCAGACACAAATGAGCAACTGAACAACAACAGAGGATTCTTAAGGGATTCATTGAAAAGCACTTTATGCAGAGACGAACACATCATGAGAACACCATACATCTCCACTGCTCTTACTGTGCCTCATTTTCTGTTAGAGCAAAGGTGAGTAACATTAACTCTCTGGCAACATTTCTTCATCTATCCCTAAAAAGGGATATTAATCATACCTCTCTGTACAATTGTGATAAGCCCATGGTACTAGATAAAGCTCTGTGAAATCCATGGCAGGTATTTAGAGTTGTTCATTTATTCAGTCATTCAGTTGTGTCCAACTCTTTGCGACCCCATGGACTGTGGCACACTAGGCTTCCCTGTCCTTCACTGACTCCCGGAGATTATTCAAACTCACGTCCATTGAGTCAGTGGTGCCATCCAAACATTTCCTCCTCTGGCATCACCTCCTTCTCCTGCCCTCAATGTTTCCCAGCATCAGGGTCTTTTCCAATGATTCGGCTCTTCAGATCAGGTGGCCAAAGTATAGGAGATTCAGTTTTGGCATGAGTCCTTCCAGTGAATAGTCAGGACTGATTTCCTTCAGGATTGATTGGTTTGATTTCCTTGTTGTCCATGGAACTCTCAAGAATCTTCTCCAGCACCACAAATCAAAAGTATCACTTTCTCGTGCTCTACCTTCTTTATTGTCCAACTCTCACATCTGTACATGACTACTGGAAAAAACATAACTTTGACTAGATGGACCTTTGTCAACAAAGTGACCTCTTTGCTTTTTAACACACTAAATTTGACATAGCATTTCTCCCAAAGAGCAAGCGTCTTTTAATTTCATGGCTCTATCACCATCCACAGTGATTTTTGAGCCCAAGAAAAGAAAATCTGTCACTGTGACCATTTTTCCCCCATATATTTGCCATGAAGTGATGGGACTAGATGCCATGGTCTTAGTTTTTGAATGTTGAGTTTAAAGCCAGCTTTAAACTCTCTCAGCTTTAAAACTCTCCTATTTCATGTTCATCAAAAGGTCCTTTAGTTCCTCTTCCTTTTTGCCATTAGGGTGGTATCATCTGCATATCTGAGGTTGTTGATATTTCTCCTGGCAATCTTGATATCAGCTTGTGATTCATCCAGCCTGGCATTTCCTATGATATACTTTGCTTATAAATTAAGTAAGTAGGGTGACAATACATAATCTTGTTATGCTCCTTTCTCAATTTTGAACCAGTCTATTGTTCCATGTCTGAATTTAACTGTTGCTTCTTGACCTGCATACAGGTTTCTTAGGAGGCAGGTAAGGTGGTCTGGTATTCCTATCTGTTTAAGAATTTTCTACAGTTTTTTGTGATCCACACAGTCAAAGCTTTTAGCATAGTCAATGAAGCAGAAGTAGATATTTTTCTGGAATTCCCTTGCTTTTTTCTGATGCAACGGATGCTGGCAATTTGATCTGATTTCGGTATTGACTATCTGGTGATATCTGTGTGTACAGTTGTCTCTTGTTTGGTTGGAAGAGTTTTCTTTGCTATGACCAGTGTACTCTCTTGGCAAAACTCTGTTAGCCTTTGCCTTGCTTCATTTTGCACTCTAAGCCCAAACTTGCCTTTTACTCCAGATATATCTTGACTTCCTACATTTGCATTTCAATCCCCTATGATGAACAGGACATCTGTTTTGGTATTAGTTCTAGAAGATCTTGTATGTCTTCATAGAACTGGTTAACTTCATTTTCTTCAATATCTGTGGTTGGGCCATAGACTTGGATTACTGTGATTTGGAATGATTTGCCTTGGAAACGAACTGAGACAATTCTATTGTTTTTAGATTGCACCCAAGTACTACATTTTGGACTCTTGTTGACTCTGAGGGCTACTCCATTTCTTCTAAGGGATTCTTGCCCACAGTAGTAAATATAATGGTCATCTAAATTAAATTCACCCATTCCAGTCCATTTTAGTTCACTGATTCCTAAGATGTCAGTATTTACTCTTGCCATCTCCTGCTTGATGGCCTCCAATTTGTCTTGCTTCATTCCAGGTTCCTCCCAGAAATCAAATGTTAACAGCCATTTATTTACCTTAATATGTCACCTTTGATGTGTGTGTGTGTGTGTGTGTGTTAGAGAGGCTTTTTCTAATAGTATGTGCCAACTATTATCTAATACTGTCAGTGAATTAATGATACTCTAATATTTACTAAACAGTTATATAATATAATATTATATTATTATGTTATATTATATACACTTGTTAATGGAAAAACTGAGTTTCTTCTAAGTGCAATTCTAGATGGTGTAAATATGACAGTAAATAATATACATACAGATGGATTTCCTATTCTCATGGAGTCATTTGAAGAGAATGAAAAAATTAATATATCAAATGATCAGTAGCACTGACCAAAAGTAGTGTAAAGGGTCTAGAGAATGATGGGTGTGTGGTCAGAGAAGTTTCCTTCTGAGAAGCTAATGTTTGACCACAGATCTGATGGAAATGAGGACTGAGTAAAACAGAGGCAAGAACAGGTGCAAAGTTCCTCAGGTAGGTACCTGCTTGGAGACCTAAATGGACAACCAAAACCATGGCTGTAGAGATGGGAGTGAGGGGAGAACGGAGGAATCAGTGGAAAAACAAAAAACAGAGAAGGTCTCATAGGCTATGATGAATCTTTGAGTTCTACTCTGAATGAGATGGTAGCGCTTGGAAGGGTTGAGTGGAAGATTAACGTGATCTAGCTTACATTTAATTTATTTATATGTTTTTCATATTTAAAAATTTGAGTTATTTTTCTTTTATTGTGTAGTAATAGTTTTTTTTTTAATTGAAGTACAGCGGATTTACAATGTTTTTTAAGTTTCTTGTATACAGCAAGGTGATTCATATATATATATATATATATATTTATACACATACTTTTTCACATTATTTTCCTTTATAGGTTATCATCAACACTTGAGTATGGTTCCCTGTGCTATACAATGGTCCTGTTGATTACCTATTTTATACATAGCAGTGTGTATATGTTAATCCCCAAACTCCTCCTAATCTCTCCTCCCCCACGTCATTCTCTGACTCATTGTGCCTTTTCCCCTTTGGTAACCACAAGTTTGTTTTGTATGTATGTGACTTAAATTTTAAAAGTCTCACTGTCTTAGTCTATTCTGGCTACTGTAACAAAAATTCTGTAGACTGGGTGGCTTATAAACAAACAGAAATTTGGTTCTCAGATTTCTGGAAGCTGATAAATTCATGATCAAGGCACCAGCAGGTTCAGTGTCTGGTGGGAAGGGTCTGCTTTGCTGTGTCCTCACATGGCAGAAGGGGGAAGGAACACTCTGGGGTCTCTTTTCTAAAGACACTATTCCATTCGTGAGTGGATTAGGTTTCAGCATATGAATGTGGAGTGATACAAAAATTTAGTCTGCAGGACTCACTTTGGATGCTGTGTAGAGAGTAGGTTGTAACTGGAGCAAGAGAGGAAGAAGGAGGAATCTCAGGAGGTGACTGCAATAGTCCAGGAGAGAGAGCAGGGTGGGTTAGATTAGAGAGTAGCAGTGGGAAAGATGGGACATTTACAACTCTGGAAATATTTTGAAAGTAGAGCCATGGGGATATCCTGATGGTCTGGAGGTGGGGTGGGAAGAAAGAAGAATGATGTCAAGAATAGCACTGAGTCTTCTGGCCAGAACAACTGAGATTGTAGACTAGAGAAGCCGTTAATTAAAATTGGAACTCTTGGCGGTGGAGATAATTTGCGGATAAAAGAATTCAGCTTTGGATCTGCCAAACTTAAGCCACTTGATATAATTCGAATGGTGGTAACAAATAGTAAATAAAATAACCCAGTTCAGGATTCACTGGAGAGATCCAGACTGAAGATATAAACTTTGAAGTTTACCAGCATGTGTGCGCGAGAGTGCTAAGTTGCTACAGATCAGATCAGTCGCTCAGTCGTGTCCGACTCTTTGTGACCCCATGAATTGCAGCACACCAGGCCTCCCTGTCCATCATCTACTCCCGGAGATCACCCAGACTCACGTCCATTGAGTCAGTGATGCCACCCAGCCATCTCATCCTCTGTCATCCCCTTCTCCTCCTGCCCCCAATCCCTCCCAGCATCAGAGTCTTTTCCAGTGAGTCAACTCTTTGCATGAGGTGGCCAAAGTACTGGAGTTTCAGCTTTAGCATCATTCCTTCCAAAGAATTCCCAGGGCTGATCTCCTTCAGAATGGACTGGTTGGATCTCCTTGCAGTCCAAGGGACTCTCAAGAGTCTTCTCCAATACCACAGTTCAAAAGCATCAATTCTTCAGCGCTCAGCCTTCTTCACAGTCCAACTCTCACATCCATACATGCTGTCT
>NW_011494700.1:3185463-3197578 GCF_000754665.1 Bison bison bison
ACTCCTTTTCCTATTTGGAACCAGTCTGTTGTTCCATGTCCAGTTCTAACTGTTGCTTCCTGACCTGCATACAAATTTGTCAAGAGGCAGATCAGGTGTTCTGGTATTCCCATCTCTTTCAGAATTTTCCACAGTTTATTGTGATGCACACAGTCAAAAGCTTTGGCATAGTCAAGAAAGCAGAAATAGATGTTTTTCTGGAACTCTCTTGCTTTTTCAATGATCCAGCAGATGTTGGCAATTTGATCTCTGGTTCCTCTGCCTTTTCTAAAACCAGCTTGAACATCAGGAAGTTCAGGGTTCACATATTGCTGAAGCCTGGCTTGGAGAATTTTGAGCATTACTTTACTAGCGTGTGAGATGAGTGCAATTGTGCAGTAGTTTGAGCATTCTTTGGCATTGCCTTTCTTAGGGATTGGAATGAAAACTGACCTTTTCCAGTCCTGTGGCCACTGCTGAGTTTTCCAAATTTGCTGGCATATTGAGTGCAGCACTTTCACAGCATCATCTTTTAGGATTTGGAATAGTTCAACTGGAATTCCATCACCTCCACTAGCTTTGTTCATAGTGATGCTTTATAAGGCCCACTTCACTTCACATTCCAGGATGTCTGGCTCTACGTCAGTGATCACACCATCATGATTATCTGGGTCATGAAGATCTTTTTTGTGTAGTTCTTCTGTGTATTCTTGCCATCTCGTGTCTGATTCTTTGCAACCCTATGGACCGTTGACTGTCAGGCTCCTCTGGTGTTTAAAGCCATGATACTAGAATAAATAACCTAGGTAGTGACAGAGAAGTTCAAAGGGAACATCTGGGATGCTCGTGCATTTATAGGATGAGAGTAAAGAAGATGCGAAGGAAGAAAAATATGTTTCCCCTCATCTTGGTAGGAAAGACTGACTACTGATCAACAGTGATTTTTCAAAAGAGGTCCTTTCACCATGTGCATCAGAAATATCTGAGGGGCTTCTTTGTAATATATTATACATTCTCTGGCCTCACTGCACACTGACTGGAGCAGAAATGCTAGGAATAGACCATCAGAGTCTGTTTGAACAAGTTCCCCAGGAGAGGCTTATTGACACTCAGGTTTGAGAATTGGTGCTTCCAAAAGGTTTTTTGTTTTTTTTTTTCTGATAGCCCACATAGAAGATGACACTGTTTCCTCAGCATTTTGTGTAAATAGACAAAGTGCTGGCATGGGTAGAAATACTGGCCTGGAACCCTGGCTGTCCGGCCCTCCATACAGTCTGAGGGGATCAGAGTGCTGGCGAACCTATAATCAACTTGGGTGGAAGACGATGCTGGGGCACAAAATTGCAGAGCTTCACTCTGTTCTGTCACACATAAAATTAGAGTTTTACAAAGCTGTGGTTATGTGTATACATTTATTCTAATAAATATGGGAGTTATTGAAATGAAAATCAGAGATTAACTGATATTTAAGATATCTGTTTCAGCCACAAAGGTAAATATTACAAAAATATGCATAAATACGAAATATGAAGAACCTGACATCCAAAGGGATTCTCAAAGTCTAGAAATTCATGGTCCTAAATTTTAAGGGAAATAAAAAACCTTTTCTAATTTCCATATCACTAATGAATTCTCTTTCTTGTTTTTCTCACACAGGCATTTAAGGACTAAAGGCTTCGTTTGACAGCTGTTTTTTAATGTATTTAAACCTAAGGTGATATTCAGGTAGCAGTTTCTAAAATCTGTTCAATAAAATGTTAATGGTCCCATGGTTAATTTGGGACCAGGTATATTTCTTTGGTTGTTAACAAGTCATATATTGTTATGAAAAAAAATGTATTCAAGATGTAAAAACACAGTTTGTTGCTTATCCCAATGTGTCTCAGGTGTATTTGATCAAAACAACTCTTTCTGGAAAAGTATTAATGTCTCAAAGTCAATACTTTTGCCAGAATCCAATGTAAGAAACTCTGGTCTAGAAAACTCTTACAATATGACATTAAGCAACTCCAAGGTAGTTTAGGAATATGTATCCTGGGTTACTAATGGAGAGAAGCAATGATGAGCAGGGTGATTAGTCTAAAGAGATTCTCTAGGGCAGGTAAGTCTTGGCAATAAAGAAGCATGTGTTAGTAGAAAGGGACTTACAGGTAGAGGGAGCAGAGAATCAGGTAGCACAAACTTGTGTCTTGGACCTATAGTATAAAAAAGAGCTTTTAAAAAGGAAATTACTCATGGTGTCAAAACTCAATTTTCAGACTTAAGATATATGTGTCTCAAATACAGAGAAAGATTTCTCATCGAGGTGATATTAGTTCCTGACATTGAGGTGAGAATCCAGTGAGAGAGCTTTTCCAGGAGAATAATGGAGCTATTGCCCTGTAAGAAGTGGAAGTGTTAGTCACTCTGTTGTATCGGACTTTTTGCTATACCATAGACTATAGCCTGCCAGGCTCCTCTGTCCATGGAATTCTCCAGGCAAGAATACTGGAATGGATTGGTATTCTCTTTTCCAATGGATCATTCTGACCCAGGGATAGAACCAGGGTCTCCTGCATTGCAGGCAGATTCTTTATCATCTGAGCCACCAGGGAAGCCCACATAAGAAACCACTCTAAAACTCAGTGGATTTAAACAATAGCCACTGGATTAGATCATGAGTCTGTGGGTCTTTAATTTGGGCCAGGTGCCCCTGAATGATTCTACAGGTTTAACTATGCTTATGATGTGTCCATACTCAGCTGCCAGTCAACTAGAGGTCTCCTCTGAACTTTCACCAATTATCTCCTGGGGCAGAGAAGGTTCATAAGCCACATCTCTTTTGTCATCCAGAAGGCTAGCCTGAGCCCGTTCATGTAGTTAATTCACAGGGTATTATAAGTAATAGGAGAAGGACTCTTAGAGTGCACATGTGTAGCAAAGGCTACAGATGTGCATAACATCACTGCCACCCAATGCTATTAGTTAAAGAAAGCACAAGGCAGCTCTGAAATAAAGAGTGGACTCTGCCCCTTGGTAGGAGAAGCTAAAAAGTAATGTGTTCCTTTTTTGTAATCTACCACAGTAGGTGATACAGGCTACATCGTGGAGGCACAGACTTCCCCTCTATCAGCAAGTAGAATGCTCCTGTGAAACCTTTCATAAGCCCACTTGGTGTAAAGAGAAGAGGCAATTACCTCAGGAAGTATCTTGCAAAACAACACACAAAGTAAGTGGAGATAAAGCACAGATGCTCATAACACAAGTTGGAAGGTATGGCAGCTTAGTGCTGAGATGCTGAGTGTAGCTGCAAAACTAATGCTAACACTAGTTTTGCTTTTCCACTTTATTTTTTTTTTTTTGTAAAAGTGAAAAGCCTCTTTGGATTTCTTTCAGTTAACAAAAACAGGTACTAATGTAGGTCTTTTGTGAAAGCAAAGTGGCATAAAACGAACTTTTACAGGTGGGGGATACCTGTACCTTAGGAAACAGGGAGGAAAACCGGAAACCAGAGTCCTTTGGAAGGAGCACAGGCAGAAAGCAGGGGGAAGTCACATGAAGTCATCTAGACTGGCAGAATTTGATGTAGTTACACAGTTGCTCTCAGAAACCACAGCCAGAGTAAAATCTGCATTCATATGCTCCATGGGTCTCCCTGCTGGCTCAGACAGTAAAGAATCTGCCTGCAATGCAGGAGACCCAGGTTCAGTCCTTGGGTCAGGAAAATCCACTGGAGAAGGGAATGGCTACCCACTCCAGAATTCTTGCCTGGAGAATTTCATGGACAGAGGAGCCTCATGGGCTTCAGTCCATGGGGTCACCAAAGGGTCGGACATACAACTGAGTGACTAAGCACAATATACTCTGTGGATACACACTTGTTAATTGCCAACCAGGCATTTTATAACAATCGAATATGTAGCCTTTGTTAATAGTAAGCATAATGTTAAGTGTTTTTATTTTCATGTTAATGATATTCTAGAGTTAAGACTCCAAATACATTCAATGAATCCTGGGAAGTGGGAAAAGATGGAGAAGGTGAGTATAAACAAAGTTAAAATCATATACAATTTTCAGAGGGAGTTTATAGATGAAGATACATCCTTGTAAAATATTTCTTTTAACAGGTAGTATGTATATAATAAACTAAATTAAAAGTTCTAGGTATGATATGATAAAAAATACCATGCTTATCCCAGTTCCCAAGTTCACTAATTCCTTTCATGGGATGGGCCACTGTTACTGATTTCTTGTTTATTCTTACAGAACTGTATATCTTCTTTTTTTTTCTGTCTTCATCTTTCTTCTTAACTTAAGATGTAATCTACTCTGTCTCTAGTTCTACACTTAACTATTCCCTTTTGACAAGTTATTCACAACTTATGTTGTTTAAGAGACAATTGTATGTATGAAGTGAAGTGAAGTGAAGTTGCTCAGTCGTGTCCAACTCTTTGCGACCCTGCGGACTGTAGCCTACTAGGCTCCTCCATCCACAGAATTCTCCAGGCAAGAATACTGGAGTGGGTTGCCATTTCCTTCTCCAGGGATGTATGTATAAATGATGCTAAAAGGAATGTTAACATTTAGTGGCACATTTAAATAAGTGAAAAAAATTTTTAAACGCATCATTTCTTATGTATACCAATATATAAATGTGGAAAGAATCTTAGGACTAGAATTTCTGGGTAAAAAAAGGGTGTATGCATATGTTATTTTGAAAAATATTGCCAAATTGCTACCAATCAAGACCTTTTGCTACATACAATTTTTAAATTATTTTATTACACTTAACTGTAGAAAGCTCCGGGAGTTGGTGATGGACAGGGAGGCCTGGCATGCTGCAGTCTATGGGGTCACAAAGAATTGAACACGACTGAGTGACTAAACTGAACTGAACTGGAATGTAGAAAATCTTTACCTTTATAGTTTCTGAGTTTTGTCTTATACTTAGGTGTTTTGTGGTTTTTTTTTGAAGATTTTAAATCTCTCATTTCATTTGAGGAGTTTGATATTTTTTTCATTTTTATTATGTGTATCATTTAATGTATTATTTTAATTATGCTAAACTGCCTTTATTTGTTTTGTGTGAAATGTGTAGAAACTGAAGTTTTTTCCCAGATGTTTTCAGGTGGCTGAATCCATTTCTTGACTAATATATATTTTTATTAGTAAATTAAAATAATATCTTTATCTTCTTACTTAATTTTTGATGTTGTATTCTTCCTTGTTTCTTATTTACTAATACCTCTTCCGGTTGTACTAGACATAAAACACTGCTTCTGAGCAAGAATCCACAGCTAACGTAGAGGAAAGCGGTGCCACGGTTTGGCAGGATTGATGAAAAACAGTCTGGAGTTGCCACTGAAAGAAGAAAGCAAAGAACCCAGAAAATAATAAGGAAAACAGGATCCATAGGGACCTAGACAGGAAAGATTAGATGTCTATACTCACATGATATCATGAGGTTATCCACACATGGATCCCCAAATAATGGAGCGGGAAAACAAGAGAAACCATAAGCCTTGTGTGGGAAGGGAAAGATAGAGAAGGATTTATAAATGATATAAAATCCATAAAAGTCCAGAGGAATAGAAATTAAACTGCGATTTATGCTGGGTATTAGGGTATGTGATGGCCACAATCGATAGCATCTCCCTTCCTTACTCAGGTTATAAAGCAAAATTTCTCTTTTATTACTAATAGAAGCAAGATTAGAAGGCATGCCTTCAGGGCTGCTAAGAAATAGGGTTTTATAATCCTAAACTCCAGAATTCTTTAGATTTAATCACCTAGTCAAGGCAACATAAGATTGGGAAGCTTCCCTGGAGAACAACCATTTCCCTTAGGAGTAGCAGCAAAGCTAACGTGCTCTGCAGGCATCTTGCTCCCTAGAGAATATAGATGGAAGAGAACACAGCTGCCCAGATGGTTGTAAGCAGACACATTGCCCCAGGTAACTCAAGCAGAAGCAAACCAACTAAAAGGGCAGAGAGAGGCAAAAAGGATGTCAAAACCCCTTCTCTAGGAAATCAGGAGGTTTTTTCCTCTAACATTAGACTTCTAGGCCTAATGAATGATGAAAGAAATGATCCTTGAAATAGAACAAGAAGGCATCAGTTACAGTATGTTAAGCAATTAAATGTGTGATCAGGCAGGTAGAGAAAGGAAAGGTGATCAAGTGGATGCTGTTAGGAAGTGTATGAGGAGGCAAGATTTCAGTGTCATGGGAATGGGAAAGCTTTACTGAGAATTTTTAGGAATAAGTAGATAAAAACTCAAACTTTAACGTCAGTGACCACAAAAAAAGCATAATAAACCCTTCGCTTTTTTCACTGTATCTAAAAAGAAATCTATAATGATTATGTTAATCATTCAGCTTTAGAAATTAAAATTGTGACCTGATTGTATACAAGCATCATCCAGACACACACACACACACACACACACACACACACACACACACATGGAATTTGACCTAGGGAGTAGGAGAATGCCACTGTACTCTAGTCTGTTACTAAATAACATGCTATATGTCATTCATGTTGGTTATTTCCAGTACTCCTTGCTTCATACACATTTTCAATTTTTCCTAAGTGTTTGAGTTCTACTTTTTTTTTTTAACTTCAAAACAAGTTTAATTATTGTTTTTGTTTCCAAAACAAAACATTACAGAATTACAGATTGTTCTTGCCTGGAGAATCCCAGGGACCAGGGAGCCTGGTGGGCTTCCATCTATGGGGTCGCACAGAGTCAGACACGACTGAAGCGACTTAGCAGCAGCAGATCTTTGAAAAGGTAGAGATTTTACAGACTTAACTCTGTTTCCCATAAGATAACTGTGATCCTTTATACTAAAATAGTTCTGGAAATTCTGGAAGATTACTAAACCTCAAATGTCATTGACTCCTTGCAGTAATAGTATTTGAATGGCTGATTACAGATGGTAAATGAAGCGACAAAGACCACAACCACTTAGTGACAGAATGCTGGAGCTGTGTACAGTGGTCTTTGCTTTCTGCCTTTCTAGCTCTGCTGCCTATGCAAATTCTGACGTACTTGAATTTCTATTTACACTATATATATACATGTGATGGCACCCCACTCCAGTACTCTTGCCTGGCAAATCCCATGGACAGAGAAGTCTGGTAGGCTGCAGTCCATGGGGTCGTGGAGAGTCGGACACGACTGAGCGACTTCACTTGCACTTTTCACTTTCATGCACTGGAGAAGGAAATGGCAACCCACTCCAGTGTTCTTGCCTGGAGAATCCCAGGGACGGGGGAGCCTGGTGGGCTGCCGTCTGTGGGGTCGCACAGAGTCAGACACGACTGAAGCAACTTAGCAGCAGCAGCAGCAGTAACAGCAGCAGCATGTGTGCACACACACACACACACACATATATATAAAACATATGAGTCTCATATAACATATGAGACTCAACACTGGTTGAACCCACCTTATGCCCCACCTCTTCATCAAAATTCCCTATTCAGTGTACAGTTTAATAATAGCAATATTTGTAATCTTAAGAATTTCTAAATAATAACAAGTTATAAGTGATGCCTGATTGCATCACTCTCACAGTAACATTCAGCAATTAATTTCACAAAAATAAGATTGAATAATGCTGAATTATAGTATCAGTTGGATTAAGCAAATAACTTTTATTAAATAAATTTATTGATTAAATAAATGAATTTCTCATTCTATTTCAGCCTTTGGGATTTATGTATATATGAATGTATAATGTTTTTATAATTTAAAGTGTGAATCTGAAAACACTATATAAAGAATTCATAGCTAGGTCACCATATTACACATCTATTATTCTATCATATCAACAAATTTGTACTTATATTAATTGTAAGGCAAATACACTTTCTGGATGTCTGCCTTAAAGATGTTTCTACCTATGGTGTTAGAAATATTACCTAGAGTATGTGAGTTTTTTACTGATCATTTATCGAAGTCAATAGTTCTCAAAGTGTGGTGCCCAGATCAATAGCATCAGCGTTGCCTGGAAATTTGTAAGTGCAAAACTGGATTCCACCCCACACCTTCTGAATCCTGAGGCAGAAACTCTGAGTACTGGGACTCAGAAATCTATATTCTAACAAGTTCCCTAGGTGACTCGGATTCATGATCAAGTTTGAGAACAACAGCTCTACGTGAATCTCTGCTGTGAATTCTAAAACTCTCTCCCTGAACCAAAGAAACTGAAAGCGGGTCACAAGAACCCAGATAATACATCCCAGAGAATCATAATTACATGACTCTAGTAAATTGTCTAGTAAATTACAGTATCATATTGAAGGTTACTTTTAGGTAAATAAATGTTTTGATTGGAATTTTGCCCCTTTCTTAGTATGATGGTAATGCTGGAATCCAAGTGCTGAATGAAAGGGTATGTACACAATTTACTTCTTTAGAGTTGCTGCTGCTGCTAAGTCATTTCAGTCGTGTTCGACTCTGTGCGACCCCATAGACGGCTGCCCACCAGGCTCCGCTGTCCCTGGGATTCTCCAGGCAAGAACACTGGAGTGGGTTGCCATTTCCTTCTCCAATGCATGAAAGTGAAAAGTGAAAGTGAAGTCACTCAGTCATGTCCAACTCTTCTCGACCCCATGGACTGCAGCCTACCAGGTTCCTCCGTCCATGGGATTTTCCAGGCAAGAGTACTACAGTGGGTTGCCATTGCCTTCTCCACTACTTTAGAGCAAGGCTAACTAAAAGGAATAGTCTTATCATATGACTATGGAAACTGTTGGAAACATACTAAAAATAATTTTTATATTCATATCTGTTGGAAACTACTGAATATAATTTTTACATATTGTTCTTTCAATAAACATGATTCATTCCCCAAAGATAAACTATCTCACCAGTACTTTTTAGATGAATATTTTCAGAATTATCTTGCCTTGGAGAATGAACACAGCAAAAGAGGCAAGAATGGAATGTGACAGAAAAGCAGCTTTAAGCTGTTCCTGAAGCATGATGCCTTAGAATAACAAGATAGTTCTTCTGATGTAGACTAAAGAACAACTAGGTTGTCAGGTCCACAAAATTTCTTCCAATTTATATGGCTCCCTGGGAATTGACTCAGCACACTTTATATCAATAGAATTAATCTAATTTTTTAAATAGGGTTGTGTACCTTTGCTCTCTCCTCTTCCTCCTCCTCCTCTCCTTCCTCCACCTTCTTCTCCATCTCTTCTTATTTTTTCCCTTGTTCTTAATGGGGCTTCCCTGGTGGCTAAGCGGTAAAGGATCCGCCTGCTATGCAAGGTGTGATCCCTGGGTTCGGAAGATTTCCTGGAGAAGGAAATGGCAATCCACTCCAGGATTCTTGCCTGAATAATTCCATGGACAGAGGAGCCTGGCGGCTATAGTCCATGGGCTCACAAAAGAGGCAGACACTGCTTAGCGACTACAACAATAATGGCTATATATAGTATTATACACTGTATAATTTAGTCTGTCAATTATTATTGTTTCCATTATCTGGGATATTATGAACATTGTATGTTAAATACCCTTGTACTTAGATCTGTATTTGATGATTTTTCCCTCAAGATATATTATTTAAATAACATATCTGTGCCAAAAAGAAGACATATTTTTAGAGCTTTCAATAAATATTGCTATATTGCCCCCTAGACACTTGTTGCTAATACCAGTTCAGTTTTTAAGGTAGATTTTTATTTAAATGCATGCTAATACTAGGTAGTAGTACTATTTTTCTTGTCAATCTAATTATTGTATACTTTAATAAATTTTCTTTGATTATTCCTGAGGTTAGGCATTAAAAATTTACCAATTACATTTTCTCTTTTGTTATTTATTTGTCAATTCTTTTATTGGATATTCACTATCATATTAATTTTTAGGAACTCTGTATACTAATGATGTCAATTCATTAATGATATTAATGATACACTGGAAATGCTTCTGCAAGTTATTTTTTCTTTTAAATTAATTTGGTTTTTATTTTTTCCTCAGCTTTACTGAGATATAATTAACTGTATGTAACTTTAAAGTGTACAAGAAACTTGATGCATTTATATATTGCGAAATGATTACCACCAGAGCTTTAGCTAATGCCTACATACCATTACATACCCAAGTAATTCTTTGTCTTAATTTTATTTGCTGTGCTTTCCATGTTTACATAGAAAATATATTAATTTTCCCATCAGTTCATTTCAGTTCAGTTCAGTCACTCAGTCCTGTCCGACTCTTTGCGACCCCATGAATTGCAACACGCCAGGCCTCCCTGTTCATCACCAACTCCCAGAGTTCACTGAGACTCACGTCCATTGAGTCAGTGATGCCATCCAGCCATCTCATCCTCTGTCGTCCCCTTCTCCTCCTGCCCCCAATCCCTCCCAGCATCAGAGTCTTTTCCAATGAGTCAGCTCTTTGCATGAGGTGGCCAAAGTACTGGAGTTTCAGCTTTAGCATCATTCCTTCCAAAGAAATCCCAGGGCTGATCTCCTTCAGAATGGACTGGTTGGATCTCCTTGCAGTCCAAGCGACTCTCAAGAGTCTTCTCCAACACCACAGTTCAAAAGCATCAATTCTTCGGCGCTCAGTCTTCTTCACAGTCCAACTCTCACATCCATACATGACCACTGGAATAACCATAGCCTTGACTAGACGGACCTTTGTTGGCAAAGTAATGTTTCTGCTTTTGAATATGCTATCTAGGTTGGTCATAACTTTCCTTCCAAGGAGTAAGTGTCTTTTAATTTTATGGCTGCGGTCACCATCTGTAGTGATTTTGGAGCCCAGAAAAATAAAGTCTGACACTGTTTCCACTGTTTCCCCATCTATTTCCCATGATGTGATGGGACCGGATGCCATGATCTTCGTTTTCTGGATGTTGAGCTTTAAGCCAACTTTTTCACTCTCCTCTTTCACTTTCATCAAGAGGCTTTTTAGTTCCTCTTCACTTTCTGCCATAAGGGTGTTGTCATCTGCATATCCGAGGTTATTGATATTTCTCCTGGCAATCTTGATTCCAGCTTGTGCTTCTTCCAGGCCAGCGTTTCTCATGATGTACTCTGCATATAAGTTAAATAAGCAGGGTGACAATATACAGCCTTGATGTACTCCTTTTCCTATTTGGAACCAGTCTGTTGTTCCATGTCCAGTTCTAACTGTTGCTTCCTGACCTGCATACAGATTTCTTGAGAGGCAGGTCAGGTGGTCTGGTATTCCCATCTCTTTCAGAATTTTCCACAGTTTATTGTGATGCACACAGTCAAAGGCTTTGGCATAGTCAATAAATCAGAAATAGATGTTTTTCTAGAACTCTCTTGCTTTTTCCATGATCCAGCGGATGTTGGCAATTTGATCTCTGGTTCCTCTGCCTTTTCTAAAACCAATAGCAAGAAGAGATAAGAAAGGCTTCCTCAGTGATCAATGCAAAGAAATAGAGGAAAACAACAGAATCGGAAAGACTAGAGATCTCTTCAAGATAATTAGAGATACCAAAGGAACATTTCATGCAAAGATGGGCTCGATAAAGGACAGAAATGGTATGGACCTAAGAGAAGCAGAAGATATTAAGAAGAGGTGGCAAGAATATACAGAACTGTACAAAAAAGAGCTTCACGACCCAGATAATCACGATGGTGTGATCACTGACCTAGAGCCAGACATCCTGGAATGTGAAGTCAAGTGGGCCTTACAAAGCATCACTACAAACAAAGCTAGTGTAGGTGATGGAATTCCAGTTGAGCTATTTCAAATCCTGAAAGATAATGCTGTGAAAGTACTGTACTCAATATGCCAGCAAATTTGGAAAACTCAGCAGTGGCCACAGGACTGGAAAAGGTCAGTTTTCATTCCAATCCCAAAGAAAGGCAATGCCAAAGAATTTTCCCATAGGTATCTATTGATACCTATATGACAAGCTTAAATAAATGTTTTCCATCCCCCAATCATTTAGTTATATATTTTCTTCTAGTACTTTTTTGTTTTCATTTAAGTAATATAATACACATGAAATTTCTTTTGAAGTAAGGCAATGGCACCCCGCTCCAGTACTCTTGCCTGGAAAATCCCATGGACGGAGGAGCTTGGTGGACTGCCGTCCATGGGGTCGCACAGATTCAGACACAACTGAAGCGACTTAGCAGCAGCAGCAGCA
>NW_011494700.1:3197823-3200484 GCF_000754665.1 Bison bison bison
ACCAGGCTCCTCGGTCC
This sequence comes from Bison bison bison, assembly GCF_000754665.1. Lineage (NCBI taxonomy): Eukaryota > Metazoa > Chordata > Mammalia > Artiodactyla > Bovidae > Bison > Bison bison. Next base: position 3,197,841 of record NW_011494700.1, read on the forward strand.
ATGGGATTCTCCAGGCAAGAACACTGGAGTGGGTTGCCATTTCCTTCTCCATTGCATGAAAGTGAAAAGTGAAAGTGAAGTCGCTCAGTCGTGTCCGACTCTTAGGGACCTCATGGACTGCAGCCTACCAGGCTCCTCCATCCATGGGATTCTCCAGGCAAGAGTACTGGAGTGGGGTGCCATTGCCTTCTCTGAGGAACTCCCTACCCCAAAATAATATAAGTAGGAAAACTTTTTGACTGTCAGAAAAGAACTTCTCCAAGCTACAGTCCATTTGAAAATTTCAGAAAGAATCTCATCCATTCTATTATTTCTCTACAAACAATTTACTAGCATTTTACCTTTGTGTTTCTCAGTGAATTGAGTGAAAATTGACTGGTTAGGGTGAGGTAGAATAACAATTGTTCAACTAATCCTGACCTTCCTTTAAGTTAACCAGTTCTTTCCTAGAGTTTTATGTCAGTTTGAGAACACTGTGGTGATTTTTTTTTTTTTTCCTTCTGATGGTGATCTCAGTAAGTTACTTGTTTCAAAGCATATTCTGGAAAATATCAGTTTAAAACAAAAAAGTTTTGTTTCCTTGTTGTTGCATAGTCATTAAGTCATGTCCGACTCTTTTGCACCCCCTGGACTGTAGCCCACCAGGCTCCTCTGTCCATGAGATTTCCCTTGCAAGAATACTGGAGGAGGTTGCCGTTTCCTTCTCCAGGGGATCTTCCTGACTCAGAGATTGAACCCGCATCTCCTACATTGGCAGGGGAAGAAACCTTTGGTCCCTTTCTATTATTCTTTGTTGTAAGGTGATACAATGTAAAGTGCCTTACAAAGGTCAATTGCAAGTTTTCTTTAGTGTTTGAAGAAAATGAACCATGTCTTTCCATGGAAGTCTGAGGCAAAGATTCCATCTTCATGCCTCAGTGACTTGCATATTTCATTCAGCTTTCAAAGTAGTGTTCAGCTGCTCTTTTCTTACCAGAGTTGGGCATTCCTAAGGGTGCCCTTCTGTCATCACAGAGCAGTATGTTGGCTACCCTACAGAGACTCTGGCCTGGTGGACTCTGAATAGAATTGCCCAAGAGAGACCCAGTTCTAATTCTTACTGTGCCTAATTCTTACTTATTCATCAGCTTTCAATTCTTGCTAAAGCCCCTTAATCTTACAGTATTTCATGTTTTGCATCTGTAGCAAGTGATAATAACGCTGATGTATTCTACCAGGAGATTGTTAGGATTAACTAATTAATGGTCACAAAGAGCCTTTTAAATAGAAAATGCCAAATATCTTCCCTGGTACAAAGCAAAATCATTTTGCTTGTCTTTTTATCTGTCCTTTGTTGTCAAGCTGTCTTGTATCATCTACTTTCAGAGTGCTTAGGCCCATCTACTTTTCAATTCAATCCCATCCAAAAGATTTTTAAATAAAATCAAACTACTTTAGTACCCAATTATGAGTAAGAAAATGATCCTGCTTTTATAGCTTGGTGCCCAGGGGACACAAGTCATAAGGTGCTTCTGATTCACCAGAATCAGGATGCTTTAAACATTCACTGGAATGTTTTAAAAGTCTAAAGCAAAAGGACCAACATAGCATAAGGGAATTCAAATTACCAGAAATCTCAGTTAATTGGGAAACAGTTTCCTGACAATTCAGCTTTCATGAAACAAGCAGATCATACATTTGATTTTAATAATATACACAGAGAGACCCCCAATAGACATTTTTTTCCCAAAGAACATATGGATGGCGAACACACACATGAAAAAATGCCAAACATCATAAATCACTAGGGAAATACAAATAAAAGTACAATGTCATGGCACCTCAGATCTGTCAGAATTTTCTTGTTTAGTCGCTCAGTCATGTCTGACTTTTTGCAGCCCTAAGGACTACAGCACTCCAGGCTTCTCTGTCCCACACCATCTCCCAGAGTTTGCTCAAACTCACGTTCATTGAGTCAGAGGATGTGGAGAAAATGAAAACCTCAAGCATTGTTGGGGAGATTGTAAATTGGTGGATCTACAGAAAACAATATGAAGTTTCCTCAAAAAATTAAAAGTAGAACTACCCTACAATCTAGCAATTCCACTTCTGGATATTTTTCTGAAGAAAAGAAAAATATTCTGAAGAGATACATGCACCTCTGTGTTCATTGCAGTATTACTTACAATGACCAAGATATGGAAGCAAGCAAAGTGTCCATTGGTAGAAGAGTGAACAAAGAAATCATAAAAATATAGTATGATGTTGTTTACATGTGGAATATAAAAAACAAAACAAATGAATAAACATAAAAAAAGAAAGACTCATAGACACAGAGAATAAGCAGGTAGTTTTCAATGGTGGGGAAGGGGAGATTAGTGAAATAAGTGAGGTAGAGTAAGAGATAAAACTTCCAGTTACAAAATAAATTAGTTAAGAGAATGAAACATACAGCATGGGGAATATAGTCAAAAATACTGTAATACCTTTGCATGGTGGCAGATGGTAACTGACGTAATGGTGACGTTTTTGTAATGTATAGAAATTTTGAATGACTGTTTGCACCAGAAATGAACATAGTATTGTAGGTCAGTTATATTTCAAACAAATTCACAGAAAGAGAGATAAGATTTGTGGTTTCTAGGGGTGGGGGTGGAGGTGGGGG
>NW_011494700.1:3200645-3203703 GCF_000754665.1 Bison bison bison
TTTTTTTTTCTTTAATTTTGTATCTATATGAGATGACGGATGTTCACTAATCGTGATAATCATTTCATGATATATGTAAGTCAAGTCATGCTACACTCCTTAAATGTATATGAAAGTGAAAGTGTTAGTCTCTCAGTCATGTCCAACTGTTTGTGACCCCATGGAATGTAGCCTGAAGGCTCCTCTGTCCATGGAATTCTCCAGGCAAGAATACTGGAGTGGGTAGTCATTCCTTTCTCCAGGGGATCTTTCTGACTCAGGGATTGGACCCATATCTCTTGCATTGCAGGCAGATTCTTTACTGTCTGAGCCACCAGGGAAGCTCTTAAATACATATAGTGCTGTATATAAATTATATATCAATAAAAGTGGAAAAAATTTTAATTAAAAACACACATAAATTCATGTATGTGTCACTCTCTATTCACTCTTCTATAGAGATCCCTCTATGGACTGGATGACTACATAATTTATTGTCAAAAGCAGGACTCTATTGAAAGTGAAAGAAAATGCTATTATTGATTCCACCAGAAGATCAGGATTATATCATTCTGCCCATATATCTACTGAATGATAATCATTACAGTTCAGTTTGGTGATGCTGATTGTTTCAGGCAAGATTTTCAGTTTCTCTGTTATTAGCAAAAATAGAAACAGAAAAGTTTCTGTTTAAGCTTTGTTGATTAATTAATTAGAAAATTTTAATTACTAATCATTCTAGACTGAGTCCTCATAATTCAGAGAGGCACCAGGGCCTCTATTCAGTAAAGTAGTTGTCTGTTTTCAGAGTATCAATTATATGCCTTCTGTTGTGGAGTAGCCCCATCTTATGCATGGCACATTCCAGAATTCTGCCCTCCAGGGATGGGCTTGAAATGAATTGGTCTGGTAGGGCAGCTAGCAGAGCCTCAGCTCTTTACGATCTTGCCTTGGACTGCATCATCGTAGCAAAACAATTTCAGCTCCAAGCTCAAGAACAAAGCAACATGCCTATTCTTTTGATTCTAATGTCAGTAAAAATCACCCATTTGTTGTCCTAGAGATTACTGAGCCCCACCCTCAAGATGCTAGGGCAGACGACTTTGCAAGGGACCCAGGATTTCAAACCAGTCAATCCTAAAGGAAACCAACTCTACCAACCTTGAATGTTCATTAGAAGGACTATTGCTGGTGCTGAAGCTGAAGCTCCAATATTTTGGCCACCTGATGTTAAGAGCCAACTCATTGGAAAAGACCCCGATGCTGGAAAGACTGAAGGTAAAAGGAGAAGGTGGGCAACAGAGGATGAGATGGTTGGATAGCATCACCAATTTAATGGACATGAATCTGATCAAACTCCGGAAGATAGTGAAGGACAGGGAAGCCTGGTGTGCTGCTGTCTATCATGTTGCAAAGAGTTGGACATGACATAGTGACTGAATAACAGCAACAAACATCTTGGGTTATCAGAAGCAAGTGACCATGAACCCCTTTTCTAAGAAAATAGTTTCCAAACTTTAAACACCAACGTTTGTACCATAACCTAAACTCGGTCCATAAATATGATTATACCTGTATTTACATTGAGGCAGTTTGGACAAGAAGACTGTTTATTTAAGCTTTATTTAAGAACCCTTTCCTCAAAACCCCTTTCCTCTTAAAATGCCTCAAGTTATTCTAAAGCAAGTGGCCAATGTTTCTCACACACACTGAGAAATACTATTCTTAAATGCTGAAGACCAACTTAGTTGACCGTAACGAAGCTTTATATTTCATGACAACAATTTTGTAATTTGTAAAATGAATCCTACCCATTTAGAGTATTCTTATTATTTTATCCTACAGTCCATAAGCAAACATCTGGGAATGTCTTATGATTTAATGGAGACAATGGATCAAGGGCACAAAACACATATGGTCATGAAAACTTTAGCCCACCAGGCTCCTCTGTCCATGGGATTCTTCTGGCAAGAATACTGGAGTGGGTTGCCATTCCTTCTCCAGGGGATCTTCCCAAGGATCAAACTCACATCTCTTATATCTTCTGCATTAGCAAATTTGTTCTTCACCACTAGCGCCACCTGGGAAGCCCCTGAAACCTCAATCGGGAGGCTTAAATGACAACTTACTAAGAGTTGTAAGTTGATCAAATTAGATATCAAATCAAATCAAATTGATATTGATTGGAAGAAGACATGCCGTAATTCAATGCCTTTTTTCACAGGTTCATTTTTCTAGCTGAATCCTCATAAAATACAGTTAAAACAAGAGAAGAGACATGTGGTGAATGGTTCGACAGATGAAGAATACCATTTTGAGAATCTTTTTTTCTGAAAAGAGAAAAACCTAAAGCTCCCTTTATGTTCAATTACTGGAATTCTCCAAAGGCCCAGTATGAAAGCCTTTACAAATTCTTGCAGTAAGCTAGCAATAAAAGTATATTTTAGAACACTCAAAAATACAAAAATATAGCTGCAAAGATGAATAGACACTATCTCTAACTTTCACAATCTCTGAGTTAAATTTTGCTTAATTAAAAGTAAACAAACATAGCCATAAAAAAATTTTCATGATAAAACCTTAATTCAGATGGATCCTTGACTATTTACCAGTTAAGAGCTATCAAAACTTAACTAACATACTGCATCTATAATATGAATAAAAACAATATTGATTTCACAGGGTTGTTCTGGGTAATAGAGTAATAGTAAGCAATATATGAACCGTGAAATTCCAGATGTTCAAGCTGGTTTTAGAAAAGGCAGAGGAACCAGAGATCAAATTGCCAACATCCGCTGGATCATCAAAAAAGGAAGAGAGTTCCAGAAAAACATCTATATCTGCTTTATTGACTATACCAAAGCCTTTGACTGTGTGCATCACAATAAACTGTGGAAAATTCTGAAAGACATGGGAATACCAGACCACCTGACCTGCCTCTTGAGAAACCTATATGCAGATCAGGAAGCAACAGTTAGAACTGGACATGGAACAACAGACTGGTTCCAAACAGGAAAAGGAGTATGTCAAGGCTGTATATTGTCACCTTGCTTATTTAACTTCTATGCAGAGTACATCA
>NW_011494700.1:3203979-3204596 GCF_000754665.1 Bison bison bison
CAGTACATCATGAGAAACGCTGGACTGGAAGAAACACAAGCTGGAATCAAGATTGCCAGGAGAAATATCAATAACCTCAGATATGCAGATGACACCACCCTTATGGCAGAAGGTGAAGAGGAACTCAAAAGCCTCTTGATGAAAGAGGAGAGTGAAAAAGTTGGCTTAAAGCTCAACATTCAGAAAATGAAGATCATGGCATCCGGTCCCATCACTTCAAGGGAAATAGATGGGGAAACAGTGGAAACAGTGTCAGACTTTATATTGGGGGGCTCCAAAATCACTGCAGATGGTGACTGCAGCCATGAAATTAAAAGACACTTACTCCTTGGAAGAAAAGTTATGTCCAATCTAGATAGCATATTGAAAAGCAGAGTCATTACTTTGCCAACAAAGGTTTGTCTAGTTAAGGCTATGGTTTTTCCAGTGGTCATGTATGGATGTGAGAGTTGGACTGTGAAGAAAGCTGAGCACCGAAGAATTGATGCTTTTGAACTGTGGTGTTAGAGAAGACTCTTGAGAGTCCCTTGGACTGCAAGGAGATCCAACCAGTCCATTCTGAAGGAGATCAGCCCTGGGATTTCTTTGGAAGGAATGATGCTAAAGCTGAAACTCCA
>NW_011494700.1:3204696-3208923 GCF_000754665.1 Bison bison bison
GGATGGCATCACTGACTCAATGAATGTGAGTCTGAGTGAACTCTGGGAGTTGGTGATGGACAGGGAGGCCTGGTGTGCTGCGATTCATGGGGTCGCAAAGAGTCGGACACGACTGAGCGACTGAACTGAACTGAACTGAATGCTTTTAAAGTATTTAGCACTGTTGAATGGAATACAGTGTTTACCTAAAACAAATAGACTGTCAGTTATTTATCTGACAAAAACGGGTTTCTTTAGGATCAACAAAAATTGCAATTCAGGGTCTCCAACCATGGTGAGCTATGTGCAAGTCTCTGGTAACAGGAGAAGAGGACTCTTATAGAGAAGAAAAGGAAGTGGTGGTAAGGAAGGGCTTTGTTAAACTAAAGATCCATTGGAAGAATTGAGAATTTGAAGTATAGTGGCTTTTCACTGAGTCTCAATGGCTAAGCCCTTGCCAGTAAGAAAAGGAAGTCTTTGTTCTTCCTGTTGGGCTCCACTATTGTCCTAAGACATGAATTTTGCTTAATTAAACTAAGCAAAATTTAATTTTAATTTTAAATTTAAATATTTAATTTTGCTTAATTAAAATTCCCCATTCTGGCCTCCTGAATCTATTTAAATTGAGCTTTCTGTTTATTAATTTTATGATAGTAAATGCTCAAGAAAATTAGCTGTTGTTTTGAAAAGTGAAAGTATTAGTCGCTCAGTTGTATCCAGCTCTTTGCAATCCCATAGACTGTAGCCCAGCAGGCTCCTCTGTCCATGGGATTTCCCAGGCAAGAATGCTGGAGTGGGTTGCCACTTCCTTCTCTAGGGGATCTTCCCAATTCAGGGATTGAACCTCAGTTCCCCACATTGCAGGCAGACTCTCTACCATCTGAGCCACTATAAGTCAATCATTTAATTCAGTATTTCTTAATTCTATTTTTTCTAGTATCAGTGCAACATCATACTGTTTATTACAAGGGGTCATTCATGGATATTTAGACCTCATAAGATGTCTGTTGTCTTTAGAATTTAAGAACAGAAGTTTTAACTCAGGCATTTTTCAGACTATAAGCAAAAGACCACAGAACTTGTTCCTTTAAAGTCTCAGCTCTAACTGCCTCTTACCACAGGTTTGAAGACATAGCTCACTTTTTAAATACTGATCTGAGTTTGCATATTCAGCAATACTTTCCTCAGGTTCTGTACTTTGCAGGAGTATAATTGAGAGGCTTTCAATTACAGAGAAAAGAAATGATGGATTGTTAAAGCATTCCCTTTGTAGGAATAATATCTTTGCTTAATACAAATACAAATCATTTTCGAGAACAAGCTTGACAACTGTTATGGAGTTTCATTATGCAGAACTTCTTATATGCTCCCCCTCACCCCCCACACCCACTCACCTCTGTAGTTTTTCCTTTATTACCTTGTCATTTTAATACATTTTATAAGACCTCTCATAAGTTCTTTGGGGAACTCAAGGAAAACATTAAGTGTTCATGGAAGATTAGATTGTGCTTTTCAAAGGCACAGATTTTGGTGTGTGGGAAATTTAGGTGCCCAAGAATTGATGCTTTTGAACTGTGGTGTTGGAGAAGACTCTTGAGAGTCCCTTGGACTATAAGGAGATCCAACCAGTCCATCCTAAAGGAAATCAATCTTGAATATTCATTGGAAGTACTGATGCTAAAGCTGAAACTTCAATACTTTGGTCACCAGATACGAGGAACTGACTCATTTGAAAAGACCCTGATGCTGGGAAAGATTGAAGACTGGAGGAGAAGGGGCAACAGAGGATGAGATGGTTGGATGGCATCACTGACTCAATGGACATGAGTTTGAGTAAACTCTGGGAGTTGGCGATGGACAGGGAGGCCTGGCATGCTGCAGTCCATGGGGTGGCAAAGAGTTGGACATGACCGAGTGACTGAACTGAACTGACTGAAATTTAGGCTATAGGACAGATGTTAAAGTTTTACTTGCTCCCTGAGGCAACTCTTAAATACCACTTTCCTCACCTGAGTTCACCAAAGCAGTCCCTCACTCCTGGATGTCTCTTGATGTCTATCCTGACCTAGGTCAAACAAATTGATTGTCCTCCACTTCAGCCTATGGGACTTCCCTGATGGCTCAGAGGTAAAGAATCCACCTGCAATGCAGGAGATGCAGGAGATGTGGGTTCAGTCTCTGGGTCGGGAAGATTCCCTGGAGAAGGGTATGGCAACCCATGCCAGTATCCTTGCTTCAAGGAGCCTGGCCAAATACAGTCCATTGGGGTTGCAAAGAGTCAGACACAAATGGAGCAACTGAGCACACACACACAGCCTATTGCCCCTGTAGCCAAGGACTGCACAAACTTCCCTTGGCTTTCCATCATGGAAATGCTTGATTCTTCCTCACTCTTTGGTCACTTGTTAGACTGAAATATCAACATTTATTTTTCTATTGCCTATCAAAATCTCTAAAGGAAGGGAATCTATTTAGTCACTGTCTATTTAGCAAATATTTTACATATTTATTAATGATAATGCCCATCATTAGAACTACCAGAACTCAGGTCACAAAGCTTTCAACTTTATTCTCAATGATTGGGTTGAAGAGGAAAAGCATTGATTCTGTTGTTTAATATGCAAATAAAAAGTTTTAAAACCTGAAAAATAAATAAATAAAAGGCAGAAGAGTAAACAGAGTGGTTACAAATATCTTCCCTTGTTTTCATCTTTTGTAAGTACACACAAACTCAAAATTCCATATTTTCTGCTTTATTCCAATGAAAAGATGGTCACATTCACACATATAGTAGCTCATTCTTAGAATGAAAATGTAGAATGCAAAAAGTATGTTTTGATTTTTTTGATAACTGACCTTCTCTATACATTTGAATTCACACAACTGAATTGATTGTTTGTGTATGTGTTACAGCTGCATATTGTGAGTAGGGGTAGCTCTTATTTGGTTGAGCATAGATTGAGTTTCCTGGAGGGTTTTTTTAAAAGGAAATTGTCTACCTAAAGAAATGATGCAGTCATTATCCTTAGAGTTAACCTTTTCAAATATGTATAAATGGCATACATCCCTTTGTTTTGTTGTTTTATTTTCAATTCAAAATTTTTAGAGCATTTTTTACTGGTATCTCTCTCTGTACTCAAATCTAATGCATGATCCAATATTAAAGTTAGAGATCAAATAAAATTAGACTGGATACTTGAAACTTCCTTCCTTCCTTTGTTTTCTCTTTGGGGCATTTTAAAAGTGTTTTAGATCATAAGTTATAACCATCCCCAGGTCAGTTTAAAAGTCCTAGCCAGAGCGCAGACACGTTGCCACAGAATCTTATCATTCCATGCAAATGTCTGTTTCTCTTTTAAGATTGTTTTACTGGTCTTCCCAGGTGGCGCTAGCGGTAAAGAACCCACCTGCCAATGCAGGAATCATAAGAAATGCTGGTTCAATACCTGGGTTGGGAATATCCCTTAGAGGAGAGCATGGCAACTCACTCCAGTATTCTTGCCTGGAGAGTTCCTTGGACAAACTAGCTGGCAGGCTACAGTCCATAGGGTTGCAAAGAGTCAGACACAACTGAAGCTACTTAGCACACAGCACAAGGACATACAATGGACATTTTATCACTAGTAAAGATTTTGTCCTTCAGTATACCTTTTCAAACTATGAAGCTGAGTTAATGTTTTGAAATAGTACCCAATATTGGTGAGCATAAATTGAAAAATGATATTCCCAGAAAGAAAATGATTAAACTGTGTACTATAAGGGAAAGCAATTTCACAATAATATCAAAAGCATTAATATATATGTTAAATATTCACAAATACAACCTCATTTATATTTCCAGGAGGAGTTTACAATTAATGGACAATGTAATGCAAAGAAATTGAAAATATTAAATGCATGTGAATATATATATACATATATATATCAGTTCAGTTCAGTAGCTCAGTTGTGTCTGACTCTTTGTGACCCCGTGAACCGCAGCATGCCAGGCCTCCCTGTCCATCACCAACTCCTGGAGTCCACCCAAACTCATGTCCATTGTATCGGTGATACCATCCAGTCATCTCATCCTCTGTCGTCCCCGTCTCCTCCTGCCCTCAATCTTTCCCAGCATCAGGGTCTTTTCAAATGAGTCAACTCTTCGCATGAGGTGGCCAAAGTATTGGAGTTTCAGCTTCAACAGTAGTCCCTCCAATGAAAACCCAGGACTTATCTCCTTTAGGATGGACTGGTTGGATCTCCTTGCAG
>NW_011494700.1:3209209-3210761 GCF_000754665.1 Bison bison bison
TAAAATAATCACATATGTACACAAATGTTTCTGAGTTGCTATTCATATATTAGACTATGAGAAATTTCTTGAATATCCAATGACTAGAGAATTAATCAATAAATTAATCATAATTTGAACATTGTGGTACCATCAAAATCATGTTTGTTTCTAAGGGAAAAGTATGCTTTTTGTTTCAAAACGCTATTTTAAAATACAAACAATAATAATATACTGATAATATTAGTGAGAAAATGTTTTAAAAGTTCAACCATTTCTGATTATAATTCTGAAACCATATGTGGATATATATTCAGTTCAGTTCAGCTGCTCAGTTGTGTCTGCCTCTTTGTGACCCCATGGACTGCAGCGTGCCAGGCCTCCCTGTCCATCACCAACTCCCGGAGTTTACCCAAATATGTAAACACAGTTTGTCAGAAATATATGTTGGGGTATAGCAAAATTATAATGTCCTATCCAATTACCTTTACATGGTGGTATCATTAGCTTTTTCTGTTTATACTGAACATGTATAATTGCTTCAGTCTGGAAAAAAGCTCATTTTAAAGATATTAAATATTTTCTCATCCATTCTACCATTCACAATGTACTAGTTCTTATTTCTATTAATTTTGTCCCTATCCTAAATATAAAGACTACACTACACACATTTAAGATTTCCAAATGCTTCCATTAAACGTTTTTATGTTTCCTTGATTGATAAGATCAAACTGCTGGAAGATATAAAATATTTACAAAGATTGACTCAGTGAAAATATAACTTTATTTATATTGCTAGGAGGAGTAGACAATTAATGGAGAATGCAATTCAAAGAAATTGAAAATCTTAAATGTATGTGAATCTTATTTAACAAGCTATTAACAGTAACAGTGTTCAAGGAATCACTAAAAGTAGTGAGCTCTTATCCTTGGCCTGTTTATCCTATAGCTCTCTACTGGAAAGACTCATAGGAATCTTCTCATGCATGGTCTATGCACTGTGTCTTATCATGAGCAGTCTATTGTTTACTTGATGAAATGTAACCCAGATCACTTTTTCCAAATGTCATCAGCCTACTGTGTGGCAGTGCATTCATATCAACCTAATTTCAAAAGGTTCTTTTCTGTGAAAAGCAGTAAGTTAAATTTTCCAAATAAATTTTAGTTTCAAGTAATTTTCACTGATATCATATATTACAATCATACATAAGTGTTAATGACATATTGGCAAGCTGCTATTACTTTTGAAATACATTAAATGTTTCACTTATTTTCTCAAATATCAAATCAAAAATTAAGATTAAGCACTTACAAAAAATTAAGATACAGAACTATGCCAAAGCCTTTGACTGTGTGGATCACAATAAACTGTGGAAAATTCTGAAAGACATGGGAATACCAGACCACCTGACCTGCCTCTTGAGATACCTATATGCAGGTCAGGAAGCAACAGTTAGAACTGGACATAGAACAACAGACTGGTTCCAAATAGGAAAAGGAGTACGTCAAGGCTGTATATTGTCACCCTGCTTATTTAACTTCTATGCAGAGTACATCATGAGAAACACTGGAC
>NW_011494700.1:3210861-3212444 GCF_000754665.1 Bison bison bison
CTACCTGTGATGAGGGCAAAGCCCTACAGGAAGAAGAAAAACTACCCTTCCTTCCAGCAAAGGCTCAACCAATGAAAAGCAATGAACACTTTGTTTACCGAGGAGCCTGGTAGGCTGCGGTCCATGGGGTCGCTAAGAGTCGGACACGACTAGCGACTTCACTTTCCCTTTTCACTTTCATGCATTGGAGAAGGAAATGGCAACCCACTCCAGTGTTCTTGCCTGGAGAATCCCAGGGACGGGAGAGCTTGGTGGGCTGCCATCTATGGGGTCGCACAGAGTCGGACACGACTGAGGCGACTTAGCAGCAGCAGCAGCAGCAGCAGCAGTCTTAAGTAATGTCTGACTTTGTGAGACCCTATTGACTGTAGCCTGCAAGGCTCCTCCATCCATGTCATTCTCTAGGCAAGAATACTGGAGTGAGTTGCCATGCCCTCCCCAGGAAATTTTCCCTACCCAGGTATCGAACCCCAGTCTCTTATGTCTCCTGCACTGGCAGACTGGTTCTTTACCACTAGCACCATCCATCTGGGAACCAACATTTTTTCTCTCTATAAAAACTTTCTCCTTTCCTTGCCAAGTTAGGACTTGCAGGTAGCTGGCTTTGGTTGAAGATCCAAAATTAAAATTAGCTGCTGATCCCAAATGAACCCATTTTGCTAGAGACAGAGCTGGAAGTCTACTGTTTCACATCAACACTTTCTTGCTGCTGCTGCTAAGTCCCTTCAGTCGTGTCCGACTCTGTGCAACCCCATAGATGGTAGCCCACCAGGCTCCCCCGTCCCTGGGATTCTCCAGGCAAGAACACTGGAGTGGGTTGCCATTTCCTTCTCCACAACACTTTCTTAAAATGTGACAATTAAAATGGGTCATAATGGAGTCCCAAACAAGTGAATAAATTTGGAAAGAGGAAGAAAAAGCCAGAAGGAAAAGGATCCAGAATATGCAAATGTCTAAGGCAAAAGAGAAAAGTTATTAAAAATTGCAAGTAGATCTGAACCAGTGAAAAGAGATATATTTGCTTCAATAAATGTTTAGGAATCATCTACTCACTGTTATGCATGTGACTGGTATTGGGGATTTGTGGATTGACTGGAGAAAATATAATCTGGGGACGGTAACTAAAAAACTTCACTCATACAAGTATAAACATGCTGAGTGTTAGCAAGGAGGATACCTTTAGTTAATCCAGAAGATCTATCCCAGACTGTAAAGAAAGGACAGACTTCCAGAGGAAGTGACATTGAGATGGGACCTGGAGAGTAAAACCATCACAGCTTGGAAGAGCCAGAGCAGGGGGCCCAAGCAGACACCATGATGTGGAGAGTAAGAGACGGGAGAAGGTCAGAAAATGTCACAAAGTCCTCTAAACATTAGTGTGGAGAGCCTGGGAGGAGAGAGGGCAAAGTGATGGACAGGAAGTGGGTGGGGTTAAACCTGCCAGGCATTGCTGGTCCAAGGCTGTGATCTTTAAGAGCTGTGGAAAGACTTTATTTTTTTTCTTTCTTTTAAATTTTATTTTATTTTTAAACTTTACATAATTGTATTAGTTTTGCCAAATATCAAAATGAATCCGCCACAGG
>NW_011494700.1:3212544-3213121 GCF_000754665.1 Bison bison bison
AAGGAGATCAGTCCTGGGTCTTCATTGGAAGGACTGATGCTAAGGCTGAAACTCCAATCCTTTGGCCACCTCATGGGAAGAGTTGACTCATTGGAAAAGACCCTGCTGCCGGGAGGGATTGGGGGCAGGAGGAGAAGGGAATGACGGAGGATGACATGGCTGGATGGCATCACTGACTCGACGAACGTGAGTCTCAGTGAACTCTGGGAGTTGATGATGGACAGGGAAGCCTGGTGTGCTGCGATTCATGGGGTCACAGAGTCGGACACGACTGAGCGACTGAACTGAACTGAACTGAACTGTACTGAAGATACAGAAACCTGAATTAGAGTTGGGAGACCAGAAGGGAGAGCTCTCACTACCTGTGATGAGGGCAAAGCCCTACAGGAAGAAGAAAAACTACCCTTCCTTCCAGCAAAGGCTCAACCAATGAAAAGCAATGAACACTTTGTTTACCGAGGAGCCTGGTAGGCTGCGGTCCATGGGGTCGCTAAGAGTCGGACACGACTAGCGACTTCACTTTCCCTTTTCACTTTCATGCATTGGAGAAGGAAATGGCAACCCACTCCAGTGTTCT
>NW_011494700.1:3214804-3252347 GCF_000754665.1 Bison bison bison
GATTCTGATTGCTAGAATTTTGTTAAGGATTTTTGCATCTATGTTCATCAGTGATATTGGCCTGTAGTTTCTTTTTTTGTGGCATCTTTGTCAGGTTTGTGGAAAGACTTTAATCTCCCAAAACAGAGGACTGACAAAATCAGAGGTGAGTTTTTAAGAGGTTACATTCAGAGGTGCTGTAGAAAACAAATCAGGGTGAATGAAGGGCTCAGCAAATGAAGTGGAAGTGAAAGTCACTGAGTTGTGTCTGACTCTTTGCAACCCCATGGACTATATCGTCCATGGAATTCTCCAGGCCACAATACTGGAATGGGTAGCCTTTTCGTCTTCCAGGGGATCTTCCCAACCCAGGGATCAAACCCAGGTCTCCCCACTGCAGGCAGATTCTTTACCAGCTAAGCCACAAGGGGAGTTACCAAATCCGAGCTTGTTCTTATTGCCACATGACAGGCCAGTTAACTGAGAGACGAGGTACTGAGGCAAGGAATACGACTTTATTCAGAAAGCTGGCTGACCAAGAAGATGACTACTAATATCTCAAAATAACCATCTTGTTGAGGTCTGGATGTAAAGTTCTTTTATAGAACCAGAGAGAGACATGGTGAGGAACTAAAGTAAAAAGGCAGAATACAGAGGGAGAGACACTGACAAAGCAAAGCAAAAAGGCCCATCAGTCTTGCAAAACATCTCCAGGAACAGCCAGCCTCAGGAAGGCATGTGTTAATTCTTCTTTCTTGCAGCCACTCATAGGTGGGTAGGGTCAGATTATCTCTCTGTGAGTTGAACAAAGGCACTTTAGTTTAACAGGCAGAGGGGCAGGGTCCTCTGAGATAAGCCATTATGTATGCTTATAATAATGAAGACTGTTCAAACTATCACACAATTGTACTCATCTGACACACTAGCAAAGTAAGGCTCAAAATTCTCCAAGCCAGGCTTTAGCAGTATGTGAACCATGAACTTTCAGATGTTGAAGCTGGATTTAGAAAAGCCGGAAGAACCAGAGATCAAGTGGCCAACATCCGTTGGATCATCAAGAAAGCAAGAGTTTCAGAAAAACATCTACTTCTGCTTTATTGACTATGCCAAAGACTTTGACTGTGTGGATCACAACAAACTGGAAAATTCTTAAAAAGATGGGAATACCAGAGCACCTTACCTGCCTCCTGAGAAATCTGTATGCAGGTCAAGAAGCAACAATTAGAACTGGACATGGAACAACAGACTGGTTCCAAATTGAGAAAGGAGTACGTGAAGGCTGTATATTGTCACCCTGCTTATTTAACTTATATGCAGAGTACATCATGAGAAATGCTGGGCTGGATGAAGCACAAGCTGGAATCAAGATTGCCGGAAGAAATATCAATAACCTCAGATATGCAAATGACACCACCCTTATGGCAGAAAGTGAAGAAGAACTAAAGAGCCTCTTGATGAAAGTGAAAGAGGAGAGTGAAAAAGTTGGCTTAAAACTCAACATTCAGAAAACTAAGATCATGGCATTTGGTCCCATCAGTTCATGGCAAATAGATGGGGAAACAATGGAAACAGTGAGAGACTTTATTATTGGGGGCTCCAAAATCACTGCAGATGATGACTGCAGCCATGAAATTAAAAGACGCTAGCTCTTGGAAGAAAAGCTATGATCAACTTAGCATATTAAACAGCAGAGACATTATATTGCCAACAAAGGTCTGTCTAGTCAAAGCTATGGTTTTTCCAATAGTCATGTGTGGATGCAAAGGTTAAACCATAAAGAAAGCTGAGCACCAAAGAATTGATGTTTTGAACTGTGGTGTTGGAGAAGAAAGACTCTTGAGAGTCCCTTGGATTGCAAGGAGATCCAACCAGTCTATCCTACAGGAAATCAGTCCTGAATATTCACTGGAAGGACTGATGTTGAAGCTGAAACTCCAATACTTTGGCCATGCGATATGAAGCACTGACTCATTGGAAAAGACCTTGTTGCTGGGAAAGATTGAATGCAGGAGGAGAAAAGGATGACAGAGAATTCGATGGCGTCATTGACTCGAGGGACATGAGTTTCAAGAAGCTCTGGGAGTTGGTGATGGACAGGGAAGCCTGGCGTGTTGCAGTCCATGGGGTTGCAAAGAGTCAGACATGACTGAGTGACTGAACTGAACTGATAATAACAAAAACAATGAAAGGCAAAGGTTAAAGTCAAAGAAACAAATCCTGCATGGAGTCAGAATTAACTCTTCCCTGCAACAGTTAGGCAGCTAATACTGAACTTCAAAAAAAAAGTAGATAAAGAAGGTTCAAGTGACAGTCATAATCACAGGAATAGAAGGAAGTGGACTAAAGCATAATCGATGGGGCTCTAGATAATCAACCAGCCTGACCTCGAAGGTGAAGGGTGAAGTTGCTCAGTCATGTCCGACCCTTTGCGACCCCGTGGACTGTAGCCTACCAGGCTTCTCTGTCCATGGGATTCTCTGTCCATGGGATTCTCCAAGCAAGAATACTGGAGTGGGTTACCATTTCCTTCTCCAGGGCATCTTCCCGACCCAGGGATCGAACCCGGGTCTCCCGCATTGGAGGCAGACGCTTTAACCTCTGAGCCAAACCCTTATATCTCCTCCAGCAAAGATGGGAGTCAGGGCGTCACTCCCTGATGGTGACTGCCTTTTGTTTTCTAAATGGTCATACATGCCTGTTCAGTCACTCAGTGATGTCTGACTCTTTGCGACCCCATGGACTATATCCCACCAGCCTCCTCTGTCCATAAGATTATTCAGGCAAGCACACTGGAGAGGGTTGCCATTCTCTTCTCCAGGAGGTCTTCCCCACCCACGCATTGACCGTGCATATCCTGCATTGGCAGGTGGATTCTTTACCACTGAGCCACCTGGGAAGCATGGAGCCATGAATCATTATGCCTTTTTATAGTTCATTTATGAATATCTATTTCATTTCAATGTTACAAAGTTTAAATGGGATAAATTGAATCAGCTTTTATGATAATCATACAAGTGGTGTTTCCACAAAGTGCAAGTGAAAATGTTTTTGATAACAACCCCGTCTATAAATGAGGGATCATTTTATTCTGCCCATGAAATAGTGAAATATAAAAATGCTAAACAGATATCCATTCATCAATATTTATTCATTAAACAATTCCTTATCCATTAAACAATTCCAGGTGGTTCAGTGGTAAAGAACTGGGGTTCAATCCCTGGGTTGGGAAGATCCTGTTGAGAAGGAAATGGCAATCCACTCCAGCATTCTTGCCTGGAAAATCCCATGGACATGGCTACATGGGGTGGCTACATGGGGTCGCAGTGTTGGACATGACTCTGCAACTAAACCATCACCACCACCAAACACTTCCTTAAGGCTTGACATTGTACTGGGTATGATGGAAAAACTAAAAGAAATTTATGAATGTATTAGGGTGTGATTTAAAGACGTGCTTAGATGTAAATAGGGCTTCCCTGGTAGCTCAGCTGGTAAAGAATTGGCCTGAAATACTGGAGACCTGGGTTTTATCCCTGGGTTGGGAAATTCCCTGGAGAAGGGAATGGTTACCCATTCCAGTATTTATGAATATATTAGAGTGTGATTTAAAGTGCTTAGATGTAAATAGAGTTAAAGGAACACTGAAAATAGTGAGATGGACCCTGATCTTTTCCTATAAATACACTGATAGATCATGTTTCTCTGTTTTAAATCTGTGAGAAGTGTGCTGATTTAACCTTGCAATACAATTCATCTTCTCTTGATTTGTTATTTAGAAGTCTTGATTGCCCTGAGGAGAGAATTATCATCTTGTGAGTGAACTTGAGAAATTTCTAGTGGAGATTTTCCCAGCAGTTGAAATCCAGATGATTACTACATCTGCCCAATGTCATGACCGGACTCTGATTGTTTACATTTCATTATAATACAATTAGGTAAACACAACCTTAAAGATTTATAGAGAGCAGAGGTTCCAAATGTTTCAGTTTCTCTTTTATTTTCCTTCCTGTAATGGATCATTCTGCTCAAAGGAGAACACGAACAAAATAGATTATACATTCCTAGTGAAATCATTTTGTTCTCATCCAAACTGTCTCTGGTTCCTTTCTTATTTCTAGACCAGGTTGTTATTGAAAACATTTTCACTTGCACTTTGTGAACACCATTTGTATGATTGTTTATTCTCCTTCTCCTGTTCTGCAGTTAGGTCTATGTTCTGATGAATATGAAGGTCGAAGTCCTACGAAACATACACATCTCACAGGGAAAACGGAAGGAAATTGTTTTACTCTCCAGCTTCTACAGTGTTAATTTGTGAATCTAGTTGATTATACACACTGATCTTTGACTTAAATTTTACTTTAAAAGTTATTAAAGATATAGTTCAATAATGGTGGAAAAGATAGGATACATATTTTTGTAATCATAATTTTTTTTATATGCAGAGATGATATCAGAAGATAGGGATTTTAGTTCTTATTCTTGGAAATGTCCCAAACATCTCAAGATATCAATTTTTTTATCTTTGCAATAGAGATAACAATGTCCACAGAATAAGATGGCTCTAAGAATCTAATACAATAGCTTCTAGGAAGATAGTGCAAAGTATAAAGCGCCACATAAATTTGACATTGACAGGCAGCTCTTGCCTGGATGTTCAAGTTTAATTAAATACTTTAAAACATGATGTCAAGTGAAAAGTATTATTAAATAAAATTCATGCTTCACTCAGTCCTGTTTCACAGTTGAAATTTTAAAAACAAAATCCATTAATTTCATGAAATAATGAATTTAATAATTAATTTGATTTTGAAGTCAATTTTACTTTAAAGTTAATTTATTTTTAAACATTTTTATTTTTAGAAATTGAAATTTTTCTCTGAACTTGAGTAGATTGCAATATGCAAGTTTACTCATTCATTGATTTATTCATTAAATAAACATTTATTGAACAACTAATTATAACCTAGACACTATGATAAGTTCTAGGGATTAAAAAAAGTGCTCTTTTTGTTTTTTAAAGGAATTCCCAATACAGTAGGGGAAATTAACACATGTAATACGAAATAGTACACATTAGTACACAAAATGTGTAAAGCAGCAATTATGAATCACAGTACCAGGTATTATTTTAAAACTGTTTAAAAGGCACTTTGAATAAACATAGGCAAAAGGAAGATTTTTTTATGTAAGAGAAGGATTATAGAAGATGTCATAGACGCTTCCTTTGAATTGAGTGTTACAAGCTGAAGTGTGTCCTCCCAAAATTTATATATTGAAATCCTAACCCCTAGTACCTCAGAATGTGACCTTCTTTGAAGATAGGTAACGTACAAAGGCTATTCAGTTAAAATGGGGTCATTAGGCTGGGTCCTAATCCAAAATGCCCAGTGTCCTTGTACAAAGGGAAATCTGGACACAGACATGCACACAAGGAAAATGCCATGTGAAGATGAAGGTGAAAATCTGGGTTCTGCAAGCCAAGGGCTGACAAAGATTGCCAGAAAACAACAAGAGGCCAAGGTAGGGGCTTGGAACAGATTCTTCCTCATAGTCCTCAGGAGGAATGCTGACACTTTGATCTTGAACTTCTAGTCTCCAGAAACATGAGAAATAAATTTCTGTTATTCAACCTACTCAGTGTGTGGTAGTTTGTGATGGCAGTCCAAACAAACTAATATGCTGTCTTAAAAAAAAAAAAGGATATGAATTTATCAGGATAAAGGAAGGAAGAAGAGGGTGGGTGTTCAAAGTTGAGGAAGGAGCCTGTGCAAAGAGAGGGAGATACCAACAAGTGAGGTTCAAAAGTCAAAGTGCAAGTTGTTCACTCTGGCAGAATATAGAATATGAGGGAAATCCCAGAAGGAGGAAAACCTTAGAAAGATGATAAGGAGTAGCCCTGTAAAAGCACTGAGGCCATGCTATGGGTTTGGATTTTATTCTGAAAGTAATTGTGAACCAATGAAGGCTTTTGAACAGGGAAAATATATGATGAAGTGTGTATTTTATAAAGACCTCTTACTTTTTTAATTCTTTGAAGGATGACTTGAAGGGATAAAACTCAAGATGTAGGAATCACCTAGGAATTGACTGTGAAAGTAACTTAAGAAATGATGGTTATTCGATAAAGGCAATAAAGTGGGATAAATGAGTAGATTGGGGAGATAGAAAGAAGTTATAAAAATTTGCTGAGCAGCTGGTTAGCTTACAGAGATAGAATGGACTGATTTCAGCAGTGGAAATGGGGAAGGGGTGGATAAGACTATTTCAAAAAAGAGCTGAAAGACCTTCTTTCGCCCAGTATGGCAAAGGAAACCTACATGACCTTGGCAAAATTCTGACTTGCCCTTGACTATTGATCTGGTTACTTGGGGCATATTTGGGTGAGTATTTTATTGTATTGTGATTCTGGCAGCACTTGATGGGCACTAATACTTATTCAAGTGCAGCAAATTATATTCCAGCAATTCTGAAAGACCATTACATTTTTATTATATTTTATTGTATATATCACAGACAGATGCATATTCACTTTGATGGCAAACAAATGTTTCTGCATAAAAAATAATTTTATAAACTGTGTTCTATTTTTAGTGTAGAAGATATTCTGGTAGCTAAATTGCAAAAAGTTTTGCTATAAAACATAAATGTTTGCTTTTTCTAGTAAAAGAAAGGGAGTTCAAATCTATTCACACTAACAGAAAACAATTTTGTCATAAACTACTCAAGCAACTTATTTTATCTTAAGTTTTAAAATGTGTCACTTAAATGTTAAACAAGAAAGAAGGGCCACAGGGCTATTTTAGAAAGAAGTTAGGAACTTTCCTTGAAGTAGGAAATGGCAACCCACTTCAGGATTCTTGCCTGGAAAATCCCATGGACAGAGAAGCCTAGCAGGCTACAGTCCATAGGGTTGCAAGAGTCTGACAGCAGACTAAATCACCAGGAACTTTCCTATTGCAGAGAAATTACAAAGTATCCTAAGGGTATTTTTGGATGTTTTTCTCTTTTGCTACGCTTTACAATAGCTTGACAAAGTCAGTGTCTTCTTTTCCCATTAACATCAATTAGCACCTACAGTTTGCATTTTATTAAGTGATTTGTCCAGACTGGTAATTTCAGAGGATCTGTAATGAATTCTTTCCTTTACTTCTTTCTGTTGTAAAAAGCCCTTCTCTAAAGCATTTCATGCTACTTCCCTAAGCCCCCCTGGTCCTTGTTAGCCTGGGCTCTGTCTTTCCTTTGCTTTGTGAATGAAAAATGTTGCCAGCCGTATCAGTAGACAAAGGGTATTGTAAGCCATCAAGCCACTACAGCCACTCCGATGGTGAGCCCTGAGAGAACTCAAGTTGGAGACAAAACTGCCTACTGCCTAGCCATCAGCCACTGTCAGGACTCAAAAAGTTGTACCTTAAGGGGGTGCAGGATGGGAAAGCATAGGACTTTGTCTCCAGAGAGCTGAGATGCATATCAAAGGAATGATTTCAATGAGCCCAGACTCTTGCCTCTTCCTAAACTTAGAAAAGTGCTAAATTTGTTAACGAGATATCTTTTAGTTATCAATAATCTTTTGATCTTCCAACTACCTGGTTGTTGTTGCAAAAGCCTCTTTATATCCAGTCTCCTCCCTCACCTCTATAGCAGTCCCTCAGAGCAATCGGAGAGGCTCTCTTCCAGATTTGAAATCCTCAGAAAGTCCACAGCTGCTGCTGCTGAAGCTGCTAAGTCGCTTCAGTTGTGTCCAACTCTGTGCAATCCCGTAGACAGCAGCCAACCAGGCTCTGCTGTCCCTGGGATTCTCCAGGCAAGAACACTGGAGTGGGTTGCCATTGCCTTCTCCAATGCATGAAAGTGAAAAGTGAAAGTGAAGTCGCTCAGTCGTGTCTGACTCTTAGCGACACCATGGACTGCAGCCTACCAGCTCCTCTGTCCACGGGATTTTCCAGGCAAGAGTACTGGAGTGGTGTGCCATCGTCTTCTCTGGAAAGTCCACAGACAACAACATAATTCTTAACTTTTAGGTTGTACTTTTTTTTTTTTTCCAGTGGACAACCTTGACTAGAGCCTTTATTCTCTGTTCAGGAAATACCTGTTTATCACTAGCTCTCCACTCTGTTGTTGCTTAGTCACTCAGTAGTGTCCAATCCTTAGCAAACCCATGGACCATATCCTGCCAGGCTCCTCTGTCCATGGGATTTTCCAGGTAAGAATACTAGAGTGGGTTGTCATTTCCTTTGCCAGGCAATCTTCCTGACCTAAGGATCAAACCCTGTCTCCTGCATTGCAGATGGATTCTTTACTGAGAATCTGCTGAGCCACCAGAGAAGCCTTCTGTAGTCCTCTGCTTTTGCCAAGATTTTCCATCAAGCTCCTTCTTGTCCCTGCTGATGCTAGTTGAGGGATCTGAAGGAAATTCTCAAAGCCAGGTTGCCTTGTCTCTCTAGACAAGTGAAGAGATTCTTAGGTTCATGGCACAGAATGCTCCCTGGGCTGGGAACTTGTGGCGGTGTGTTCTTTCCCACCCCTGAGGGTCATGATCCCCTATGTTGGTGCTCCCCAGCTGCCTGGTCTCTTCGGCTGGGAGAGGAGACTCTCGGGCCTGGTAGGGGAGATGAGCACTCCCTGTCCTGGGTCCTCTTATGGGAATCCATCTTATCCCCTGGACGCATGGTGTTTCTAGGTCGGGGAGGGGAGTCATAAGACCAGTGACAAAGGAGAGTGCTTCCCATAGATGCTTATTATCAGCAAGACATCCAACTGATCCTTTGCTGGTTCTACTGGTTTTTCTGCAGAGATCCTCCAATTTGATGCTGTAGGCATGAGCTAGTCTGGGATGCTCTTTGTTGTTGGGTTGGAAATCAACAAACACTGGGTCTAGGTCACATTCTGTTGCCTGTGAGGTTATAAGATGACCTCCTGCTATGCTATTCCTCTAGCTCAGGGGTCTCTAGGCATTTCATCACCCTCTTTCAACTTCCAAAGTTCTCCTTTGATTTTCCATTGGCTTATTTCCAGATTTTATAGTGACACTTAGTGCAGAGGAGTAGGGAGAGACAAATTTTGGCACCTTGTTATGATAGGAAATTTCTACTATGTATAGAGATGACCAAGTTTGGTGGGCCCTAGAACATATGCTCTTTTGTCCAAGACTATGTGCAGGACTGTTCCACAGTTATGCAAGTAAGGCTGAGCAGAGGGAGTGCCATTGAGCTTCTTAAATGGTAGACATGGATGGCCCTTGCATGTTCAGATGTCATCATTTGCAACTATCCCTCTGGATGACAAAGTGTGTGTGTGTGTGTGTGTGTGTGTATGCTCAGCTGTGTCTGATTCTTTGGGATTCCACGGGCTGTAGTCATCAGTCTCCTCTGTTCAAGGGATTTCGCAGGCAAAAATACTGGAATGGGATGTCATTTCCTACTCCGGGGGATCTCGGGAACTCACAACTCCTGTGTCTCTTGCATTAGCAGGCATATTCTTCACCACTGTGCCAAGTGGGAATCTCATGACAATGTAGATCCAGAAGTTTACAGTGGGACCTGGAAAATGCTACCATTTTATCATAGAGCTTCCTGGATGTACTGTTTCTTCTGAATCCTTTAGATCAGGATACTTTAGTTTTACCTATATAAATAGTCAAAGTAAAAAATGGTAGCAACTGAAGAATTCTTAAGGATTTTAGAAAGCATTCAATATCATTTTGTAGATAAAAAAAAGAAGGTCCAATAAGTTTTATCAACTTTTTCCAAGTAATAGAGATAAACAGTTGGGGAGCAGTATTAGGTCCTGACTTTATGACTTCTACTCCGTGCTTTTCTTCATTTCACCATGGAAATATATGATAATTAGGATTTGATGCATTTTCAATAGCAAATGTATTATTCTAACTCCTTCATAAATTTTTTTCTCTATACATTTAATTTGCCAGTGTGTTTAGTTCACTTCTATCCTATTAAAGAACATATCTATTCTGTAATTTATGAGTCAAGCACACAGAAGAAGAGAAATGTCTTAAATGAGGCTAGTAGCTATTCATTGAGCAGATTTTATTAAATGTTTTGTATATTCTAGGATTTGAGATAGCTGTGCAAGTATTGTAGAAACATAAAGTTAGATAAAAGATAACTTCCTGCCATCCATCCCTCACACCAAGTAGTTATGAATCTAATGAGAAATACAGATGTATAAACTCACTATAATGTAAGAAATTATGAGATTATTGGTTTAATAGGATACAAATCAATAGTAGTCAAAGGGAACTGGAAATAATAGTAACATCTGACTAGGTATATTAGGGCAGACAACTTGAGAGATGTCCTAAAAGTTGAAAAAGAGCTAAATAATACTCCATAAAGAGCTAATTCTGTGATAGCATGGTACTGATTGTATATAGGTAAACCTCTTTTTGCTATTCTTTGGAACTCTGCATTCAGATGCTTATATCTTTCCTTTTCTCCTTTGCTTTTCACTTTTCTTCTTTCCATAGCTTTTTGTAAGGCCTCCCCAGACAGCCATTTTGCTTTTTTGCATTTCTTTTCCATGGGGATGGTCTTGATCCCTGTCTCATGTATAATGTCATGAACCTCATTCCATAGCTCATCAGGCATTCTATCTATCAGATCTAGGCCCTTAAATCTATTTTTCACTTCCACTGTATAATCATAAGGGATTTGATTTAGGTCATACCTGAATGGTCTAGTGGTTTTCCCTACTTTCTTCAATTTCAGTCTGAATTTGGTAATAAGGAGTTCATGATCTGAGCCACAGTCAGCCCTGGTCTTGTTTTTGTTGACTGTATAGAGCTTCTCCATCTTTGGCTGCAAAGAATATAATCAATCTGATTTTGGTGTTGACCATCTGGTGATGTCCATGTGTAGAGTCTTCTTTTGTGTTGTTGGAAGAAGGTGTTTTCTATGACCAGTGCATTTTCTTGGCAAAACTCTATTAGCCTTTGCCCTGCTTCATTCCGTATTCCAAGGCCAAATTTGCCTGTTACTGAGAGTCATTTCCTAGGCAGGTTGATAGGGAGTCTAGGGGTCCCCGAGGAGAGAGGGGTCTGGAATTCTCAAGGAGGAAAAAAGGACAAACTTTTTTTCTTTCTCCACATTCCTTAGGATTATATACCAATAATGTATCCTGCCTAAGGACAGTCTTTGGATTCAACCTTCTGTTATTTTAAAATGTTAATTATGGGAGTATACCTGGTCTTTACAAGGATGTATCTTGCCTGAAGACAGTGTTATCTTAAAATGTAAATTATGGGAGTAGGTCGGAGGAGGTCTTTACAACCTCCAGACATTCTTTGGATTATATAACCTCATTGTTAACACTAGCAAGGGGGTACTCTTTCTACCCCCTTCTGATGCCTATGTCAGAAGCTTTCTCTATCTCCTTTATACTTTAATAAAACTTTATTACACAAAAGCTCTGAGCGATCAAGCCTCGTCTCTGGCCCCGGATTGAATTCTTCTCCTCCGGGGGCCAAGAATCCCGGTGTATTTGAGTGATTCAACAACAACCTTTCATTACTCCAGGTGTTTCTTGACTTCCTACTTTTGCATTCTGGTCCCCTATAATGAAAAGGACATCTTTTTTGGGTGTTAGTTCTAAAAGGTCTTGTAGGTCTTCATAGAACCGTTCAACTTCAGCTTCTTCAGCGTTACTGGTTGGGGCATAGACTTGGATTACTGTGATATTGAATGGTTTGCCTTGGAAACGAACAGAGATCATTCTGTCATTTTTGAGATTGCATCCAAGTACTGCATTTCGGACTCTTTTGTTGACCATGATGGCTACGCCATTTCTTCTAAGGGATTCCTGTCCACAGTAGTAGATATAATGGTCATCTGAGTTAAATTCACCTATTCCAGTCCATTTTAGTTCGCTGATTCCTAAAACGTCGACATTCACTCTTGCCATCTCTTGTTTGATCACTTCCAATTTGCCTTGATTCATGGACCTGACATTCCACGTTCCTATGCAATATTGCTCTTTACAGCATCGGACCTTGCTTCTGTCACCAGTCACATCCACAGCCGGGTATTGTTTTTGCTTTGGTTTCATCCATTCATTCTTTCTGGAGTTATTTCTCCACTGATCTCCAGTAGCATATTGGGCACCTACTGACCTGGGGAGTTCCTCTTTCAGTATCCTATCATTTTGCTTTTTCATACTGTTCAGGGGTTCTCAAGGCAAGAATACTTGAAATGGTTTGCCATTCCCTTCTCCAGTGGACCACATTCTGTCAGATTTCTTCACCATGACCTGCCCGTCTTGGGTTGCCCTACGGGCATGACTTAGTTTTAGAAAACTCAGCAGTGGCCACAGGACTGGAAAAGGTCAGTTTTCATTCCAATCCCAAAGAAAGGCAATGCCAAAGAATGCTCAAACTACCATACAATTGCACTCATCTCACATGCTAGTAAAGTAATGTTCAAAATTCTCCAAGCTAGGCTTCAGCAATATGTGAACCATGAACTTTCTGATGTTCAAGCTGGTTTTAGAAAAGGCAGAGGAACCAGAGATCAAATTGCCAACATCTGCTGGATCATCGAAAAAGCAAGAGAGTTCCAGAAAAACATCTATTTCTGCTTTCTTGACTATGCCAAAGCCTTTGACTGTGTGGATCACAATAAAATGTGGAAAATTCTGAAAGACATGGGAATACCAGACCACCTGATCTGCCTCTTGACAAACCTGTATGCAGGTCAGGAAGCAACAGTTAGAACTGGACATGGAACAACAGACTGGTTCCAAACAGGAAAAGGAGTACATCAAGGCTGTATATTGTCACCCTGCTTATTTAGCTTCTGTGCAAAGTACATCATGAGAAATGCTGGGCTGGAAGAAGCACAAGCTGGAATCAAGATTGCCAGGAGAAATATTAATAACCTCAGATATGCAGATGACACCACCCTTATGGCAGAAAGTGAAGAGGAACTAAAAAGTCTCTTGATGAGAGTGAAAAAGTTGGCTTAAAGCTCAACATTCAGAAAACAAAGATTATGGCATCCAGTCCATTAACTTCATGGCAAATAGATGGGGAAACACTGGAAACAGTGTCAGACTTTATTTTGGGGGCCCCCAAATCACTGCAGATGGTAACTGCAGCCATGAAATTAAAAGACACTTACTCCTTGGAAGGAAAGTTATGACCAACCTAGATAGCATATTCAAAAGCAGAGACATTACTTTGCCAACAAATGTCCGTCTAGTCAAGGCTATGGTTTTTCCTGTGGTCATGTATGGATGTGAGAGTTGGACTGTGAAGAAGGCTGAGTGCCAAAGAATTGATGCTTTTGAACTGTGGTGTTGAAGAAGACTCTTGAGGGTCCCTTGGACTGCAAGGAGATCCAACCAGTCCATTCTGAAGGAGGTCAGCGCTGGGATTTGTTTGGAAGGAATGATGCTAAAGCTGAAACTCCAGTACTTTGGCCACCTCATGCAAAGAGTTGACTCACTGGAAAAGACTCTGATGCTGGGAGGGATTGGGGGCAGGAGGAGAAGGGGATGACAGAGGATGAGATGGCTGGATGGCATCACTGACTCGATGGACATGAGTCTCAGTGAACTCCAGGAGTTGGTGATGGACAGGGAGGCCTGGCGTGCTGCGATTCATGGGGTCGCAAGGAGTCAGACATGAGTGAGCAACTGAACTGAAACCAAACAACATAAATAAATATTTTACATAGATATAAATTTACTGAGATTAAAATATAACAATGAAAAGTTATTTCACTTATAAATTTAAAGATGTTAACATATAGAGAGGAGTTATAAATTTGCTCAAAACTTCTCAGTTATTACACGGTAGAACTGGAAGAAACCTAGGGAAGCCCACACCAAACACTTTCTGAGTCTATAAATTTTGAATCCAAGGAGTGCATGGGTTTGGGTTTACTGGATACTCTAAAACTATTAGCTGGTGTTAAAATGTACTTTGGTTCACATCATTTTGCATGCATGCATCCTCAGTCACTTCAGTTGTGTCTGACTTCTGAAACCCATAAACTGTTGCCTGCCAGGCTCCTCTGTCCATGGGATTTCCCAAGCAATAACACTGGAGTGGTTGCCACTTCCTTCTCCAGGTAGCCTTCTTGATCCAGAGATTGAACCCATGTCTCTTGCATTGGCAGGCAGATTTTAACCACTGAGCCACCAGGGAAACCCTACTGCCTACCTTGGTCTTCTTCAAAATGCTAATTCTATGCTTTATGCATACTTCTTAGATAGCAGAAAAAAAGTTATCGCCTTCTGATAAAATTATATGTGTGAAATGTTGCACAAATAGCAATAATTCACCAAATCATCTGACTTTTTTTCCCCTGAAACATCAAATTCATAGATTTTTCAGTTATTAAATCAGCAGGTTCTTCTAGTAAGGAGACTATTTCACAGCTGTCTTTTTGAAAGTATATATTTTAAAGCAAAATTAGTAAAACCCAGACTTGTAACATGAAGGCAATAGTGGTTACATGATGCTATGCCTTAAACTGCATGCCATTTTGTTTGTAATTCTTGATCAACACTCCTCTTCCTGAATTTCTGATCTAAGATCAATATTGTATTCTAACTAGATTGTGGTGTTATTGTTTAGTCACTAAGTCAGGTCCAACTCCATGTGACCCCATGAGCTGAAATATGCCAGGCCTTCCTTCATGGTCTCCCTGAGTGTGCTAAAACTCATGTCCATTGAATCAGTGATGCCATCCAACTATTTCATACTCTGTCACTTCCTTCTCCTCTTGCTCTCAATCTTTCCCAGCATCAAGGTCTTTTCCATTGAGTCAGCTCTTGTTATCAGAAGGCCAAAATATCAGAGTTTCAGCTTCAGCATCAGTCCTTCCAATGAGTATTCAGTGTTGATTTCCTTTAGGATTAACTAATTTGATGTCCAAGGGACTGTCAAGAGTCTTCTCCAGTACCACAGTTAGAAAGCATCAATTCTTTGGTGCTCAGTCTTCTTTATGGTCCAACTCTCATATCCACAGCTAACTACTGGAAAAACCATAGCTTTGACTATATGGACCTTGGTTGGCAAAGTGATGTCTCTGCTTTTAACTCTGCTATCTAGGTTGGTCATGGCTTTCCTTCCAAGGAGCAAGTGACTTTTAATTTCATGGCTGCAGTCACCATCAGAAGTGATTTTGGAGCCCAAGAAAATAAAGTCTGTCACCATTTCCATTGTTTTCCCATCTATTTGCCATGATGTTATGGGACCAAATGCCACAATCTTAGTTTTTTGAAGTTTGAAGTTAAGTTTCAAGCCAACTTTTTCATTCTTCTCTTTCACCCTTATCAAGAGACTCTTCAGTTACTCTTCACTTTCTACCATTAGAGTAATATCACCTGCATATTTAAGATTGTTGATATTTCACCTGACAATCTTGATTCCAGCTTGTGATTCATCCAGCCCAGCATTTTGCATGAGGTACTCTGCATATAAGTTAAATAAGCAGACTGTGTTGTAAGCTAATTAAAAGATGAACTAACATATCACTTGTCCTGATGCCAATCTATATGGTAGCCAAGACATCACTAGAAATTTATCAACACAGTAAGGATACATGTCTCATTGCTGCCATAACAAATTACCATAATTTAGTGCTCACAGCAATACCAATTTTAGATCTTACCTTTCTGGAGGTCAGAAATCCAATATGGGTCTCACTAGGTAACCCAATCAAATTGGGCTGTCCGAGCATCATATCACAGATTCTAAGGCTCAAATGATAGAAATGTATTTTTTCACAGCTCTGAAGGCTGGAAAGCCCAAGATCACTATTCTGATCAATTTGATTCCTGGTGAGAACTCTCTTATTGACTTGACTTGCAAGTGACCAACTTCTCTGTGTGTGCTCACATGGCAACACAGAGCACTCTGCTATCTCTTCTTCTCATAAAGGTCCAAGCTCTCCAGCCCCACTCTTATGACCTCCTTTAACATTTGTTTTCTCCCTACAGACCCTGTTGCTGAACACAGTCACATGGTAATTTGGAACTTCAACATACATATCCAGGAGTAACACAAACATTCAGTTAATAACATAAAGCTGAAGTCAAGGCATTATCAGGACTGTCTTCTTTTCTGCACACCATAGAGGAGAATCCATTTCCTTGCCTTTTCCAGCTTGCTTCCCTCTTGAAAGCCAGTGTATTAGTTTCCTAAGTCTGCTCTAGTGAAGTATCGTATGAGTGGCTTAAATTCACAGAAATTTATTGTCTCACAGTTCTGGAGGCTAGAAGTTCAAAGTCAAGATGTTGGCAGGGTTGATTCCCTCTGAGGATTGTGACACAGAATCAGTTCCATGCCACTCCTTGACTTCTGATGACTTGTTGGCAATTTTTGGCACTTCTTGGCTTGCGTATGCATCATTCCAACCTTCTACCTTCACATGGTGATATCTCTATGTTTCTTCACATAGTCTTCCCTCTGTGCATGTCTTTCTGTGTCCCAATTTGCACTTTTTTATAAATACATCAGTGGCATTGGATTAGACTTCATTTAAACTTGTTTACTGAAGGAGGCACTGGCACCTCACTCCAGTATTCTTGCCTGGAAAATCCCATGGATGGAGGAGCCTGGTAGGCTGCAGTCCATGAGGCCGTAAGAGTCAGACATGACTGAGAGACTTCACTTTCACTTTTCACTTTCATGCACTGGAAAAGGAAATGGCAACCTCTGCCAGTGTTCTTGCCTGGAGAATCCCAGGGATGGGAGAGCCTGGTGGGCTGCCATCTATGGGGTCGCTAAGAGTCTGACACGACTGAACGACTTCACTTTCACTTTTCCCTTTCATGCATTGGAGAAGGAAATGGCAACCCACTCCAGTGTTCTTGCCTGGAGAATCCCAGGGACAGGAGAGCCTGGTGGGCTACCGTCTATGGGGTTGCACAGAGTTGTACATGACTGAAGTGACTTAGCAGCAGCAAATTTGTTTACATTTTCAAAAATCTCTGTTTCTGCATAAGATTATATTCTGAGGCATTGGGAGTTAAGAGTTCTACATATTTTGGTGGGGAACACAATTCAACACAAAGTCATCAGCAATGGCCAGTAAAGATCATTTTATCTCACATGAGTTAGTCAGTTCAGCCGCTCATTCGTGTCTGACTCTTTGTGACCCCATGAATCACAGCACGCCGCCTCCCTGTCCATCATCAACTCCAGGAGTTCACTCAAACTCATGTCCATCAAGTCGGTGATCCCATCCAGCCATCCATCTCACATCACATCACATCACATTATTCTTTTTCTTCTGCCTCTGTTTCTCAGTTTTGAAGAGCTTCGTGGTTACACTGGGCCCACTCAGATGCCATACAGCATGATACACTGCAGGTTGCAGGAATTAGGGTGCGGATGTCTTTGGAGGGCTGTTATTCTGCCTATAGCAAGAAATTGTTGTTTCTTAAAAGTCAGAAAGAGTCCTGAGTGACTTGAAGAAAGAGAAAATTTACCTTTGGGGAAATGTGCCAGTGATGTGACTGTCAGAGGTGTGATTGCTATCTTCTGAGGAAAAGGGTTTTTGAGTTTCTGAAAGAGCTAAGTTAGAGGTAAGGTAGTGATTAGAGGAACAGTGGAGCATTTCCACCAGTCCTGCACTAGACATCAACTTCTCAGTTAAATAAATGCTCAGCACATACTGAGATTAGGTTTCAGAATTAATCAGCTATTCTGTGCATATGCACACTAAAATGATAAAAGTTTAATTTCAAGAAACAAGTTTTGAATACTTTTTGGTTATAGAGTATGGTACTAGAAGAATCACATGCCAAAAACCTCCTGAGCTTGCTCCCCATCCTTGAAAACACACACACACACACACACACACAGCTTATTGTTGCTCCACTGGGGAAACGAAGGAGGAAGAGAACACCGCTCTTGTATGGTGCTTATTTAAAATCTATTCCATTTCCTGAATCAGATGAGTTTTGAGAATTCTGGTATGGTTTTCTCCATCCTCAAGCTTATCTTCATCCTCACTGAATAGATTTTGCTTTGTGGCTTTCCCATAATTCATACAGTTAATATTTATTTCATCATAAATTTCCTCAGGTCTCCTCCAGTCGATATGTGAATTTATTTAGGAATGAACAAATTCCAATTCCCTGCACTAAAACACTGGATTGAGTATCGCATTTGCTGCATCTGTCAAAGAGGAAGAATTATTTTAAAGCGTTCTGAACTCTTTCCAAAATCTTCTCCAGAGTCATTGTTAATTGCCACAGACTGTGATTTTTCCCTGGAAGTATGAAACAGAGAGATGGGATCAAACAGAGTGAAAAAGACGAATAAAGTAATTCAAAGAATGTAAAGAGGAGAGGACAATGGGAATAATACAAAGAGCAGTCTTTGGACTTCTCAGGTGGCACTAATGTTAAAGAACCTGCCTGCCAACGCAGGGGATGTAAGACATGGTTTTGATCCCTGGGTCAGGAAGATCCCCTGGAGAAGGAAATGGCAACCCATTCCAGTATTCTTGCCTGGGGAATCCCACGGACAGAGGAGCCTGGCAGGCTATGGTCCAGGGGTCACAAAGAGTCAGACACTGCTGAAGTGACTTAACAAGCAAGACATCTTTGGAGGCTAAATTAAGAGATACTATTAAAAAGGGAAAGATTGAGAATCGATGGGATCGCTGACTTAATGGACATGAGTTTGAGCAAGCTTGGGAGTTGATAATGGACAGGGAAGCTGGGCCTGCTGCAGTCCATGGGGTCGCAAAGAGTCGGACATGACTGAGTGACTGAACTGAACCAAACTTCTTAGCCCTTAAGGACAGTCACCAACTCTTTTTGATCTTTGTATCCCAAGCACCTAACACTGTAATGCCAAGCACAAGGTAGGGAAGTTTGTTGATGAAAATACTTTAAAAAATTAAAAAAAAATTTTTTTTGACTGAAAAAAAAAAAAAAGGGAAAGATTGAGAATCCTAAGAAACAAAAGATAAGACTCTTGGGACAGAGGTATACAGAAAGCATTAAAGAAACAAGTAATTGCAAAGAAAGGGAATTCTAGATACTCAGATAAAGAGGAAATGGGGGACTTCCCTGGCAGTCCAGGGGTTAGGGCTCCCTGCTTCCACTGCAAGGGGCCTGGCTTTGATCCCTGGTCAGGGAACTAGGGCCCTACAAGCCTCACAGCCAAAAAAATGGAAGACGAATGAAAACATGAGGAAGGAGAGAGAGGAGAGAGCATAACCTGGAGGCTAAGTTGTTTTTTGTTATTCCACAGAGTACATTTTCTTTCAATATTAAAGGAAGAAAAAAGAGAATTTAAGATTAGTTTATAATAAAAACGAAGACATGATGTCAGCTAGAGGTTCAGAAATTTCTGCAGCCACTTGGAGGACACTGCAGTCTGGCTTTGAACATTGACTGGAATTCATTCTTCCAAACATGAATGCGGATGACAAATCTCTTGTTGCTCACCAGTGGCCCCCGAATCATGTATCACCCATGGACTCTGCACATGAGAGTTTTATTAATGATTTTTCAGGTATAGTCAACAATGGACTATGAGAGAATGAAAGTGGGATTTTGGCCTGCCAGGTCCTTTGTGGAAATTTTATTCTGTGAAGTTGTTGTCTTACTGTTGTCTTATGTCTGGAGTGCCATCCCCTATGGAGGCACTGCCTACGAATGTCACAAGTGTGTAGGGCTAATGAATCCTTAAGTGACTTACAAAGGTTTCACTACATCACCTTTAGAGAATTCTGAGAGAATTCACACATTAACATTTCAACACTGTATAAAGATTTAATGACATGTGTACTTAGGACACAGGCCAGAAAAAGAAAGAAAAACCTAACCTCTGAACATGTGACTATCCAACCAAATGCCACAGTCTTTCATCCAAATCAGAGTCCTGTAGGCTTTGATCCCATGAAGATACAGACAATGTGTATAAATATGCAATTGAGGGGTGATCTACAAAATCTCCTTGCTTCTTTTTTAGACAAGATGTGTGTGTGTGTTCAAAATATCACCTAGATTTGGGCAGTTTTCTAAGTTACTTTCCTTTATTTTGATATCTGTGTGCTGCTGCTGCTGCTAAGTCGCTTCAGTCATGTCCGACTCTGCAACCCCATGAATTATACGCAGCTAGGCTCCTATGTCCTTGGGATTATCTAGTGGCAAGCTACATGTATTTCCAAGATTCTAGCCTTTGAAAATAAATATTGGGTTGGCCAAGAAGCTCTTCTGAGTTTTTCCATAAGATGTTATGAAAAAGCTTGAAGAAACTTTTTGGCCAACCCAATATCTTCTCATTAAATGGTGTAAGTAAAGCATACTAGCAGCAACACTGGTGTAAAACAAATAGAAAGTGAGCAAGTGGCCTTCCAAGCACTCCAGAACCATCTATGCTGAAAGCTTTTTTAGCACAAATTAAAGATAAATGAACTGGTGAGCAATGGGCAAACTTTTCAACTGAGTCAAGCTGCACGTTCGTGTGACAAATATTGTCATTTCTGTTGGTTTTGTTGTTATGAGCAGCAGTTGTTTTGATGTCTCGGTCTCTTTAGGAGCAACAGAAAAATATAAAAGCCAAAGAATTCAAAACAATTTAAAGCAATTTAAATTCTGTTTTACCACTAGGCACCATGCCCACACTGTGAATCAAAGCATCAAATTACTTAGATCTAAGCCCGCACAAAAATGGACTTTGAAATTCACAGCTAGAAGTCTTTACAGAAATCTTTCTTTAAGTGCTGGGTCATGGAGGAGAAAGTTCTGAACAAACAAAGGTGGTGAGAGAGGGAGAGGAGACAAGAGAACTAAAGCGGGTGCAGTAAGATCCAGTAGCTACATTGCATCTCTTGTATAGTTATGAGTGTGGAAAAACAAGAAATAATGAAAACCTCCATCACTCGCCTGCCTTAAGCTCGGTTATTGAAAATAATTACTTGTAATATGCTTTTCATTAAATTACAAACAAACTGCTTTTGACAATTACCTCTAGAAACCTTTTTGTATTTCCCTTTCCTTTCCACTATAGAATGTCTCAACCATTAAAAATATGATACTCCAGATAGATACTTCTTTGAGGAGATAAATATTAAAAACTAAAACTGTAAGAAGAGTTCCCAAGTCCTTTTATTATTTGTTTGTTTGATTAATCTGAAACTCTGTGGTGGGAATACCAAAAGATACAATGGGGCTCTGGAACTTGGAATATTTTTCCAAGACCTGGAAACATTTGACAGAATTTTGAGACTGAGCATAATTGTTTTTAGTGTTGTTTTTAAAAATCAATAGCCTTTGTTTTTTGAGCAGTCTTAGTTTTATTGAGCAGAAATACGGAGTTCTCATAAGACCTCCTCCCCCAGTTTCTTCTAGTATTAACATCTTACATTAATGTGATACATTTGTTACAATTGATAAGCCAGTGTTGCTATATTAATGTTATTAATTAAAGTGCATAGTTGACAGATGGGTTCATCTTTTTGTTGTTTTATTACTAAAAATTTATAGCTTTCACGGTTGTTGAAGCAGCAGAACTGCAATGATGCCACTGCCATGCCCCAAGAGAAAGTGGCTTAGGTGATGGAGGATGTGAATGAGTGAGTAGGAGGGAAAAGGCAGATGGAAAGAACAGAGGGCTAGTGATGCCATTCAGCTCATCAAGGAATCCACTGGAGCCTAATGCCAATTACTTTTAATTGGAGGATAATTGCTTTACACTGTCGTGTTAGTTTCTGCTGTACAACAATGTGAATCAACTGAAGTATGTATATACTCCCTCTCTCTTGGACCACCCTCCCACCGCTCTCCCCAACCCTATCCCACCCATCAGGGTCATCACAGAGCACTGAGTTGAGCTCTCTGTAGAGGTGTGGATGGACCTAGAGTCTGTCATCCAGAGCAAGGTAAGTCAGAAAGATAAAAAGAAATGTCATATATTAACACACATGTGTGGAATCTAGAAAAATAGTACAGGTGAACCTAGTTTGAGGGTAGGAACAGAGATGCAGACATAGAGAATGGACATCTGGACACAGAGGGGAAGGGGAAAGTGGGATGAATTGGAAGATCAGATTTGACATAAATACACTACTATGTGTAGAATAGATGGCAAGCGGGAACCTGCAGTATAGCCAATTACTCTGTTTCCTAGATATAGGAGGCCCAGAACCTTCAGCTTGCCATGCACTAGATACAGTTCAACCCAGGATTTGTACCTTTTTGTTCGCAGCTTTGCTGAGATACAATTAACATATAACATTGTGTAAGTTTAGGGTGTACAAAGTGATGAGCTGGTATTAGTAAATATTGCAGAATGATTACCACAGAAAGATAATCATAGAATCATCCTATTATGAAATGCTCTTGCTTTTTACCAAGGGTACTATAATGAAAGCCATGCAATTATTTCTTCACATTTGGCTAAATCACTGAAAACATTATGTATTGACCCTATACAAAAGTTTACCCATTGGATTTGAACACTAGGAAATGTATCTCTCTTCTCACAGCCTAGTATTCTTCCAATTATAGACAATGATTGTTATAGACGCCTCTGCCAAGATGAATTCTGACCTAAATTTGGTGCTTAACTGCAGCAACTGTTCTTAGACTGTTTTTGATACAACCATTTGCAATAAGTCTCTTTCTTTTTTCTTTTCTTTTTATTGCAAGTGCATGTGATGGTAAAGAGTATAGTGGCTATCAGAACAGTTGGGTACCACCTTGATTTATATTAAGGTACCAAAAATTTTGCCCATTACAGCTTTGCATCATTAGTGCAAATATCAACACAGTACGAAAGGCAAATCTCTTAGTATCATTAAGGAAATAGCTGTGACCTTATGGACCCCCTAAAAATGTCTCTTGGCAACCCCAAAGTGGTCTATGACCACACTTTGAGAATTGTTCATGAAAAAAGATAAAACTTCAACTTTTAGTTTTAATGCACTTGTTTCTTTGGATATTCTCCTTTCTTCCTTAGAATGTAAATTCCAGAGAAGTAGCTGTTCTGTTCTCTCTTGTATCTTAGCACCTAGTACTAGACGCAGATTAACTGAACCTAATGAAACTGTAAAATATAGATAAAAAATATTTTATTACTAAAAATATGGTAAAATAATTTTTAGAATGCCTTTGTACAGCGTAAACCCATAATATTTCTCACCACAAATAATCCTATGTTTAAATTTTCATGTCATATATTTTGATAATCAATAATAATTAAAACAATTTAGATCAAATATGTTAGAGGAAATATTACATATTTGTCTATAACATTAAAAAATTACTGCCACTTAAGAGGCAAAGAATCTACAGCCAAAATATATCAGAAAAATATGCTTTAGAGATGTGTAGGCTCTTGATTAATAAAAATATTGTTTTTTTCTACCTTTTGTGAAATTTTTTAAGTTCAAGACATTTGTATTTTTGCTGTCTTCTAACAAATATTCTTTTCATATCTATATTGATATTGTTCTTAAAGAAGTCTCACTGTTATCTATTGTATAAATATTAAGGCCTTAAAACCAGGATCCATTCCTGCCTAAAATGTATCTCACTCCATTGATAGCCACTCATTATTGACTGACTGACTGACTGGATTTATTGAGTACTATGTGCTTGTGTGCTCAGCTGCTTCAGTGTGACCCCGTGGACTGTAGCCCACCAGGCTCCTCTGTCCATGGGATTCTCCAGGCAAGAACACTGGAGTGGGTTGCTATGCCCTCCTCCAGGGAATCTTCCCAATCCATGGAGTGAACCTGCATCTGCTATACTGCAGGCAGATTCTTTACCGCTGAGCTATCTGGGTAGTCCAAAAAGTGTAAGTTGCTAGGTGTGTCTGACTGTTTGCGACCTGGTGGACTATAGCCCGCCAGGCTCCTGTGTCCATGGAATTCTCCAGGCAAGAATACTGGACTGGGTAACCACTCCCTTCTCCAGGGGATCTTATAATAAAACCTAAATCCCTAATCTTTTTTTAAAAGGTTTTTTTTTTTTTTAATGTGGACAATTTTTAAGTCTTTATTGAATTTGTTACAATATTGTTTCTGTTTTATGCTTTGTTTTTTTGGCTGAGAGGCATATGGGATCTTAACTCCCCAACCAGGGATCAAACCAGCACCACCTTCGTTTGAAGGCAAAGTCTTAATCTCTGGACCACCAGGGTGCTGTGCTCAGTCGCTCATTCATGTCTGACTCTTTGCAACCCCAAGAACTCTACCCTGCCTGGCTCCTCTGTCCGTGGGGATTCTCCAAGCAAGAGTACTGAGTGGGTTGCCACACTCTCCTCCAGGGGATCTTTCCAACCCAGGGATTGAACTCCAGTGTCCTGCATTGCAGGCAGATTCTTTACCATCTGAGTCACCAGGGAAGACCCTGAAACACCAGGGAAATCCCCCTAATCATTTTTATTGATTGATGATTTAAAAAAATGATACAAGCCATGTATTTCAAGGAGAATTATTGGGCTGCTGTCTATGGGGTCGCGCAGAGTCGGACATGACTGAAGCGACTTAGCAGCGGCAGCAGCATCTTTATACTAAAACAGTAGAATGAATATTGGAAAGGGACAATTGACAAACAATATAGATAGTAAAACTCACAGAACAGAGTGTTGATTTGCATATATTAAGTTCTTGGCAGTTTCAAGCAGTGCGACTTTCCAGACCAAAACCCCAAATTCCAAGAAATCTGTATTTCACACGTTACCAGGAGGACATTTTTATATTAGCAGATTTGAGTTCATAATTATCTGTGGAATGCCTTGAGTGCTCCTTCTTAGAAACCATTTACCTAAATATAGAATAAGAATTTGGAAAAAAAAGGACAATTTTGCATTAAATTATAATTAGAGCAGTAAGTGTACAAGAATACCTACTAGGCAAGGAAGCAAATGAACTTCTAAAGAATCTGATTAAAGTGCTTTTTAAAGTTCTTAAAAGAGGAAAAATAATTTTTGATGTAGTCTTTATATCAAGTACCATCTTTTCTTAATTTAAGGACTGCATTTTTACTTTCTAGTTTACTGGCCATGAGGTTGCTTTTGAGTTTAAGATACTATACAGGAGTTATAACTGATTTAGAGCCAAAAATTCATCTTTGAATTCTACTTCTTCCATGGGGCATTGACCAAGTCATCTAGCCATTCCAAACCTCATTATCTTCAGTTGAGATGTATGGGACTCTCCTAGGTGATGTATAGGGATCTCTTTGCACTCTGCTGATTTTAAGAAGCATCTTCTACAGACTAACTTGAGCAAAAGTGTGTTGACAATAGTCATTGAATAACAGAAGAAATTGAGGAGAATGAAAGTAAGGATAAAGGAAATATGAGACTAAAATATTCAGATTATATATTTAGAAAGGATTTTAATAAAATCATAAACTATTGCTTTAAAGACCTTGGAAGAGAACAGAAAGATCTTTATATATGGCTATTATGACTTCTCCTCCTGTAACACCCTATATGCACCCATATCATCTAATTTATCACATTTTATATTTTAATTTGCTTTGCTTATTCATTTCCTCTATCTATAAACTCCTGGAAGTTGGGGCAAACGTGCCATGCTCATCACTGATTCCCTAATACTTAACTCTGTGCTGGACACACAGCAAGAACTCTGTAAATATCTGTTGAATGAGGAAGTAATTTCTTTCTTTTCAGTATTAATACCACTTAAACACCCATTTTTGATTTTGCAGAGAACATCACTAAAGAGAGTACATCAGTTCATTTAGAGTCAGAGTGAGCAAACTGTAGCCCGTAGGTCAAATCTGAACAACCATCTATTTTTATAAATAAAATTTTATTGGAACACAGTCACACTCATTTGTTTACATGTTGTCCATGGCTGCTTTTTCCCAACAGTGGCAAAGTTGAATACTTGGGATGAAGCCTGAGGAGTCTGCAAAGCCAAAAACTATTTAATCTCTGAACTTTCATAGAAAAAGGTTGCTAACCCCTGGTCTGGAGTTGTAAACAGATCATGAATGAATGAATGAAAGTCACTCAATCATGTCTGACTCTTTGAGACCCCATGGACTG
The DNA here is from genome assembly GCF_000754665.1 of Bison bison bison. Classification (NCBI taxonomy): domain Eukaryota; kingdom Metazoa; phylum Chordata; class Mammalia; order Artiodactyla; family Bovidae; genus Bison; species Bison bison. Next base: position 3,240,798 of record NW_011494700.1, read on the forward strand.
CAGTCTTCCAGGCTCATCTGTCTATGGAATTCTCCAGGCCAGACTACTGGAGTGGGTATCAGTTCTCTTCTCCATGGGATTTTCCAATCCAGGCAACAAACCCAGGTCTTCCACATTACAGGTGGAATCTTTACCATCTGAACCACCAGGGAAGCCCCAGAGAATAATTAAAATAAGGTGACTTAAATCAATGTAAAAGTTTGATATAATATTATTGTTCTTCAAACTTAGTTTTGTAACAATCACAATGTTATAAAAGAACCATTTTGCAGTTAATGCTTCTTTTATCATTTACAAATCAAGATCTAGCCTTTTTTTCTCCCTGTATTTGAAATGTAATATTAAAAAGCACATAGCAGTAATCTGGCCTCTAAAAATCCATACCTCCCCACACAGGTGATGCCTTTCATTTGTCACTTAAAGAAATTTATTCTCCTCTCTGGTTTCAGTGAGTTGGCTGCCTGATGTCCAGCTTTCACATTAGGATGACCAGCAAGCCTTTCATCATCAGAGGCATCACACGCACTTTCTTACTATTTCTTCTGCAATGATGCTACATTACGTGATTTATGAAGAAAGCTAATCAAAAAATGATTCAGAAAATACCATAGCAACTAGGCTACAGAGAAAGGATGTGATAATACTTATTTGGAAGTTCCTCGACAGGTGCTAAGAGCAACAAACATAGAATTAAGAAACTGTTCCCATTCTGGGAACATGGTAAAGGGAGCCCAAATTTCATGCTCACAATGTTCTTTCTTGACTTAAATGCCTTAGATAGAGGTACTTAGGAAGGCCAATAAGAACATTAATTAAATTCTAATAGAAGATGAGGGAATGACTCTCAGAGGCCTTGGATGTTGGCCAGTACATCAGTCCAAGCCATAGTAACTGGGCTGGCTCCTGGGCTCTGAGCTCCTTCCATAAAATGTAACTGATCAGTAAAAGATACTGTGATCTTATTAAGAAAGTGAGGATAAACATGTGGGAGTAAATGTTTATAAAACACAAAAGCACAGCCCTCTGCTGAAGTTCCTAGAAAAAATATGCAAAAATTTTTATTTTGAAAAACTTTCATAGTAGAACGAGCACTATGAAATATTTCTCTGAATAAATAAGCATTTTTGAATATCTTAGGAGACCTATTGCTGAAACACACAACAGATATTTTAAGCATAACTTATAACTTTTTCCTCTTTTGAAACAACTGAATTATTAAAAGAAGGGAAGAAGTCTAATGTGTGCAACATGTATGTCAAAGTATTAAGTTCATTAACATCAAGAAATTTTTTATCACTTTGGTGGTGTAAAGTGTTTGAAGAGAAGGCAGTGGCATCCCACTCCACTACTCTTGCCTGGAAAATCCCATGGATGGAGGATCCTGGTGGGCTGCAGTCCATGGGGTCTCGAAGAGCCAGACACGACTGAGCAACTTCACTTTCACTTTTTACTTTCCTGCATTGGAGAAGGAAATGGCAACCCACTCCAGGGTTCTTGCCTGGATAATCCCAGGGATGGGGGAGCCTGGTGGGTTTCTGTCTATGGGGTCGCACAGAGTCAGCCACGACTGAAGCGACTTCGCGGCAGCAGCAGCAGCAGAAAGTGTTCGAGAAGAATTGTAAGGAGAATCCTTGTTAAAGATCTAGCTGGAGGCAACTTTACTGACTAAAAAGCCTAGTCTCAAAGGAGAGTCTTATATTCTTATCTTGTTTTCTATCTAATGTGGGACTTGGATGCTCTCCTTCAATAAAGATTCAGTGCATTTTCTGTGTACATAAAAATTTAAGTAAGATATATAAAAAAATAAAATATTTATTTGTGTTCTCTTTTGTGTCAGTTATTAAAAATACATGTGGAAATACTGTCTATTATATCTCCCAGATCTCTCCCTATACTTCCCAGTGAGGAACAATTTCTTTGAGACTAAGATAAGGAATAAGTTTGTATTCATTGTTACCTTATAAGGCTTGAGTAACTTTTTATATTTCTCTCATCCCTCTGCCTCTCAGGAAACTTAAGGCTAAATTTTATAGTGAAATGTAACAGCTGCATTTCCCTCCTATTTGTCATGCCAGCTTTTATCTCTTTTCCAAATTTGATTTGTCCCTTGTCCTCCTCTCTTCCTCCAATTTTTTTAAACTTAATTTTATTGTCATGGTTTTATAAGATACTTTAAATTATTTTTCTCTGTTAAGGAGATAAATGAGTAATGAACTCACACCAGCATCAATCAAATACTCATGCGGGTTCCTGTAAAGAAATTAGTTTTCCACTCTGTTGGTACTCTTCTCCTTATGAGCCAAATGAACTCCTGCTTATTCTTCAAGCCTGAGCTCAAAGGTCCCCCTAACTTCTCCCTTTCCTGCATCTCATCTAGGAAACAGAGTCCATCATTTTACAGTAGTACCATCCTTGCTTCTATGGATTCACCCATCATACAGCATCTCTCTGTGTAGATCTGCCTCTTCTCACAGATTATCAGGCTCTTTTGAGCAATATTTGCATTTTTTCATGCTTCTATGGTGGCTTCTCAGGTGGCTCAGATGGTAAAGAATCTGCCTGCAATGTGGGAGACCCAGGTTTGATTCCTGGATTGGGCAGTTCTCCTTGAGAAGGAAATGGCAACCCACTCCAGTATTTTTGCCTGGAGAATTCCATGGACAGAAGAACCAAGCCTGGTGGGTTATAGTTCATGGGGTCACAAGCAGTCAGACACAACTGAGCAACTAAAATTGCAACATGCCCAATATCTAGTCTTCATGATCCTTTTAAAGCCCAACACCAGGCAAAGAGCATATATTAATCATTGTGTGTAGATGAGACAAATCAGTTAATGAATTTGAAAACTATAAAAAAAAAATATGATACCTTGGAAGGCTTATGAGGATAGTGAATACATTGGTGAGCAGGCTTCCGCTGTGTTTCCTCCATGAAACCAAAACCATGCTCTGTGCTGTCAGTGAGGGGATGCACAAGAGGGGGATTTACCAGGGGGATGAAACTCCATTGTGTGATACCTTCAAGGAGTTTACAGTGCTGAGAAGAGTAAGACTAATCTGGGTTTGAGTGAGTTGGATAATTTTTAAGACTTTAAATAGTCTTAACAATATTCATCAGAGTCTTCATTCAGAATAGAATGGCAGAACAGAGTAAGCAATGATATGAAGACAAAACAGTGAACACAGTTTATCCAAGGAATGATGAGAAAGTCTGTTTAAAAGACTTAAAGGTGAGTGATAATAAAAAGAGTGTGCACAATATGTTTAAATCAGTGATTGTGTGGGAGAATAGAAGGTAAGAACTGGATTAAGATAAGAGTCTTAAGATTCATATAGAGTGATATTTGATATGCGTAAAAAGTATAGTTCACTTTTGAACAAGAGGGTGGCTTAATGAAAAGTAGATTCATTTGGCATTAGTAAAAATAATAAATTAGATCAGTGTGAAACAGAAGTAGGGTGATTATATTGGTAACAGTAGAAATCCTGATATAGGAAAGGAAAGGTCTAGATTAAAATGCTTATTAGTAGAAGCATAAGCTTCTATCTAGAAAACATTTCAAGGCAAGAATCTTGAGCTTTGGTAGATGAAAAGGGATATGTAAGTCATGAGCCACAGTTTCTTAATTAGAAATAAAAATCTTACCATACCAATATTGAGAATTAATAAACATAATATATGCTATGCTAGTGTAGATCTTTAAAATTGTAAATCAGTAGAGAGAATTAATTCCCATGGAATGAGATGTATAATGATATATGATAATACTAGACATTGACTTTTTCCTGTAATAGTTTAACACAGAGAATAATTCAAGCTCATCATTATTTTAATGTTGATGATTTGTAAAGATGTGGTTTATGGACTTTGCAAATGATTATAGCAGAATTATTAATCTATGCATAACACTGAAACCCAGGAAAAGGTTTGTAATAATTTGGTAGGAATGACATAAGAAAATACTACTGAGTGAGTGGCTTCAACTACAGAAATCTATGTTCTCATAGTTCTTGGGGCTAGAAGTTCAAGATTAAAGTGTTAGGTTTAGTTTTGAGACCTCTCTTCTTAGCTTCAGATGACCTTCTTCTCATTATGTCATGATGACCTTTTTCCTTGTACCTGCACTCCTATGTTCTCTTCCTCTTCCTACAAGGAAACCAGGCCTATTGGATTAGGGACCCATAATATTGGCCTCAGTTTTTACTTAATCACCTATTTAAGGACTCTCTCCAAATATGGTTAAATTCTGCTATCCTAAGGGTTGAGACCTCAATGTTTGAATTTTTGTTGTTGTTCAGTTGCTCAGTTGTGTCTGACTCTTTTGCAACCCCATGTGCTGTAGTCCACCAGGCTCCTCTGCCCATGGAATTTTCCAGGCAAGAATACTGGAGTGGTTTGCCATTTCATTTTCCAGGGGATTTTCCTGACCCAGGGATCATGTGTCTCCTGCATTGGCAGGTGGATTCACTACCACTGAGGCACCAGGGAAGCCATATGAATTCTGGGGTAACACAGTTAAGCCAATAACATCCTGCCTTTAAAATTCATAGTCTTCTCGTGTGCAAAAGACATTCACCCGATCCCCAAATTCTTAACCCATTCCTGCATCAACTCCACGTCTGCATCTCATTTAAATACCACCTAAATCAAGGGTGAGTGAAGCTCAAGGAATGCTTTATCCAGAGACAGAAATCCTCTCCATCTGTGGATCTGTGAAACCGAAGAAGTCATCTGCTTCCAACAATGGCATCTACATAGGATAAGCATTCCCATTCCCAAGGGGAGCAGAGAGGAGAAAGGGGTCATGAGTTCAAGCAAGTCCAAAACCTGGCAGGGCAAATGTCATAAGATTTTAAGGCTTGAGAATGACCTTCTTTGGTGCAGTGCTCTGTCCTCTGTGTCCACTGGAGTGACACACCCACCTTCTGGGCCCATTTTGGTGGCATCATTGCCCCTTGTCCTGGGCAGTGGTCTGACCTATTGGAAACAGGGAGGTGGCCCCAAGCTCTGAAACCTAGGAGGAGATGGCTTTGCCCAAGCCCAGCCCTGTGGTGGCAGGGGCAGCCCTGCTGATTTCTGAATCACCTTTGGGGTTACTTTTCCCCACCCCTTTTTTTTTTGGAAGGATACTACTTGTTTGCAGCTGGATAGCCTTAATATCCTGTTCTCTAGAATCCAAGATGCCCAGAAGCCTGCCTTCATTCTGTCCCCTCTTTACCCTCTGTGATCCAAGCTGGTGGTGTTTATGCTGGTCTAACTTCTCTCTGCTCCTGGCTTCTGCTGAGACCACTATTTAGAATCATGACCCACACTCACAGTCTCTTCATGGAGTGATTGTCTAGCCACACCATTCATGCTCTCTCTAGAACTTTCTAAATTTTTTGCAATACAGTCAGGCTGAGAATGTTCTGGTTCTTTCATTCTTTTTCTTGTCTTTTTCTTTTTAATTGGAGGATAATTGATTTACAAAATTGTGTTGGCCTTTGCCATACATCAGCATGAATCAGCCATAGGTTTACACATGTCCCCTCCCTCTTGAACCTCTCTCCCACCTCCCACCCCATCCCTTTCTTCTAGGCTGTCACAGAGCCCCCTGTGTCACACAGCAAATTCCCACTTGTTCTCTATTTACATATGGTAAGACTATTCTCTTAATTCAAGTTCTGGTTCTTTTTCTTAACAATTCCTCCTTCATTTTATCTCTCTCCTTTCACTTTTTACTGTAAGCAGCAAGGAGAAACCAGCTACACCTTGAATCCTTTGCTTAGAATTCTCTTCATCTTAACATCTGATGTCCTCATTCACAAGTTCTGCCTTCCACAAAACAATGGGATACAATGCAGCCGAGTTCTCTGCTGCTTTAAAGCAAGGATAATGTCTTCTCCAGTTTCCGATGATGTGGTCCTGATTTCTGTCAGAAACCTGATGAGAATCACTTAGCACATTCATATTCCTGCCAATGGTCTCTTCAAGGCAATCGAGGCTTTTTCTAACATCCATCTCATTCTTGTAGCCTCTGCCGATTACCCAGTTCCAAAGTCATTTCCACACATTCAGGTTTTTGTTACGTAGCATACCACTTCTCAGCACTACAGCTGTGAGTAAATGGATGTGCTCCCAGTACATGGGTAGCTTAAAGAACAGAAAATTAATTTTTTCACAGGTCTGGAGATTCAAAGTCCTAGATGAGGGTGTTGCAGGTTTGTTTTCTCCTGAGGCCTCTCTTTCTGGCTTCCAGTTGGCCTTCTGTGCCCTCACAGAGCACTTTCTGTGAGCACCCACACCCCTGGTATGTCTTACTTTCTTACAAAGACACCAGTCCTATTGCATTAGAGCCAACCCCAGTCCCCTCCTTTTAACTTAAAAACCTCTTTAAGAATACAAGAGCTTCTGAAGTCAGAACATGTGTCAAAATCAAAGCCACAATTAGAACTACGAATTTTTTGATTCTGCCCCAATCTTTCGCTTTTGGACCTCTGATTTTCTTTCAGAGACTGAGATTATTTAAGGTTATGATGAACTAGAAAGAAGAAACCGAAAACCAAATATATCGAGTTGTACACATTAAATATCTATCACTTAAAAAAAATTAACTAGATGGAAGGAATCCTTGGGCATATATATCAAATCATCATTGATATGTACACATATATCAAAACTCATGATATATATTTTAAGTATCTCACAGTTTTGTCAACTATACATCAATAAAGTTAAGAAATTAATACCTAAAACAAACAAAGAAACAAAAAACTTTTCTACACATGTGGTTGCATTCTGAGGTACTAGGGAATGGGATGTCAGCATATTAATTTTCAGGGAACACAATACATCCCATAATAGGATTTACACCGTATATTTTCAACACAATAGCCGGTTTCATTTTTTCTTTGATTTCCAATGTGTACTAAATGCTTCTTCATATGATATAAAACTGTTTTCAGAAACCCAAAGGACCTCAAAATATATGCTAATGTTACCCAACTAATGTTGTTCTTTTTCTGTCTCTGTGATCGTTAATTTGAGTCTCCTGAGTTTACACATTTTTTACCTCCATATTAATGCACATTTTATCCTCTTTCTTAGAGTAACAAAAAATGATCCCAAACTAATTTTTTTAGATTATAAACATATTCCCTTTAACTATTTATACTTTTTTAGTGTATCTGTTTTTAATTGAAGGATAATTGCTTTATAATAGTGTATTGGTTTCTACCATACATCAACATGAATCAGCCATAGGTATGTAACCTATGTCCCCTCCCTTTTGAATCTCCCTCCCACCCCATCCCTCCCCTCTAGGTTGTCACAGAGCATTATGTTTTGATTTATTTAATTTTTTTAAAAAAGACAGACTGTTCATTGTCATGTATGGGCTTGGGCATGTTACTTAATCTTTCTGTACCTCTGCTTTCTGTTCTATGAGGTAGAATGCAATTACTGACCTGTTAATGCTGCTAAGAAGACTAATTTACAATGTGTGAATGTGTATGCAGTGGGTTTGGCTCCTTTCTCACTTTATGCCCCCAACTTTTCTTAAAACCTAAAAACATGAATAAGGCCTGTTCTCAGATCAAAATCCAGTAGCATAAGATCCCTGTTGAGAACAACGATTACTATACTGTAATGGTGATTCCTCATCACTTTTGATGTTTGTAAAACTGTTTGTTGCTGAATTAATTGTCCTATATCTCTGCAGCTTGTTCACATCTTATATGTATTTTTAATTTTTCTAGTATTGCTTCTGCCACATCAGTTTACCAGCTGTCACTTTTTATCAAAATCAATAAAACTTGTTCTAGTAACCTCCCACACTTTAATTTGCTGTTTCAAATAACTTGGGAGCTGGAAAATCAGATGATCAAGCCTACTGGGATTTGGAGAGATGAAGGGGAGCAATCATTAAATCCCAACTCCAGATTCAGTGCTATGCTGCATGATTTACCTAATTACATCATTTGATCATTATAACAACCCAGGGATGAGGAACTATGACTGCTTTTCTTTTGTTGATGAGGAAACTGAAACTTTAGGAAGCAATTTGTTCAAGGACATATATGTAGGGAGGAATAGAGTCATTACCTGAGATCAGATCTTGTAATTCCTGGCTCAGTACATTTATATTACATACCCTGAAGTGAGATATTCCTGCGGGAGAACACTAAGGGCTTCAAGCTTGTTGCGCCATATTTGTTTAGTTATGATTCTGTCTCATACCACTTTTCTCAAACATCACAGGTAACTTTTATGATGTTTCACTAAACACCTTAGCAGTTTAGCTCTCTGTCAATTTATACAGAGTAAAATTTAATCATGACATATGATTACTCAATGAAATCTTATTCAACAATAATAATAAAACAGCTGATGTTTATTGAGTAGTTACTCCCTATCAGTTTCCATCTCTTGTTCTTTAAATTAATTTTTATTGGAGTATAGTTGCCTTACAATGTTGTGTTACTTTCTACTGTAGAGCTATATGTATACATATACTCCCTCTTTCTTGGATTTCCTTCCCATTTAGGTCACCACAGAGCATTGCGTAGAGTTCCCAGTGCTATACAGTATTTCTCATTTTATACTATTTTATACATAGTATGAATAGTGTATATATGTCCATCCTAATCTCCCAATTCATCCCACCTCTGTTTCTCCTGTTGGTTTCCATATGTTTGTCCTTCACATTTGTGTCTCTACTTCTGCTTTGCAAATATCATCTATACCATTTTTCTAGATTCCACATATATGCATTAAAATATGATATTGATATTTGTTTTTCTCTTTCTGACTTCGCTCTGTACGCCAGTCTCTAGGTCCATCCACGTCTCTACAAATGACCCACTTTTGTTCCTTTTTGTGACTGAGTAATATTCCATTGTATATTTGCACCACATCTTCTTTATCTGTTCCTCTATTGATGGATATTTAGGTTGTTTCTGTGTCCTGGCTATTGTAAGTAGTGTTGCAATGTCCATCCCATGTTCTTTACATTTACTTTACTTGGATTATCACATTCAATCTCCAGAATCACTCTGGGAAATAAATACTGTTATTAATGTTATACCTATTTTGTAGGTGAAGCTGAGGTCACACATAGTTATTTGCCAATCAGCCAGTAACCAATGGAGCTGGGATTCAAATCTAGCCAGCTGAGACCAGTAGAAGACTGGAAAATAAAGATGGTGCCTTTAGCATATTCTTTAGAACAGAAGAATGTCCCAAAAGTGTTACCAACTATTCACTAAAGATTCAGGTTCATTGAGAAGAAAATATTGTACCTTGCAGAGTTCAGTCTCAGGAAACCAAGAGTAGTGATATAAAGTTGTGGGTAGGAACACAGCACTGGAAAATGGAAACTACATGTTCATTTTTAGATTAATATACAGATTCTCCCCTGAGACTGCTGAATGGTGAGGTTTCTGAATTTCATTTGTAAGTCACCTAAATGCATAGCTTTCTATAGCTTTATATTGTTAACACCAGAATTGTTAGTGACCAAAAATTTTCCTTGTACTTTCCTTAGGGAAGAAGGATTCTGAGGTTCAGTCTGTCTGGTCTGTTTTCTTAACTCTCTGGCTGCTTCCTTCTCTAATCCTACCTTTGTTTTGGTAGATGGGCTTCCTACCGCCTGTGTTGGAGAAGGCAATGGCACCCCACTCCAGTACTCTTGCCTAGAAAATCCCATGGGCGGAGGAGCCTGGTAGGCTGCAGTCCATGAGGTCGCTAAGAGTGGGACACGACTGAGCGACTTCACTTTCACTTTTCACTTTCATGCATTGGAGAAGGAAATGGCAACCCACTCCAGTGTTCTTGCCTGGAGAATCCCAGGGACGGGGGAGCCTGGTGGCCTGCTGTCTATGGGGTTGCACAGGGTTGGACACGACTGAAGCGACTTAGCAGCAGCCACCTGTATAGCTACTGCCTTTTTTTCCTTCCCTTTTTTTTTTTTTTTTTTTTCTTTCAAAATCATTACATCTGTGGTACCTGGTTCACAGTCATCTTCTCTTTCCCATTTTCTGCCTAAATCTGTGAAGATTCAAGTTCTCAATTGAAGTTGAACAACCCACTCTACAAGGTTCATGAATTTCTTTAATTTTAGCCATCCTTCACTAATCTAGATTAAGACCTTATTATGTGGCACATTCTTAATCCCAAGTCTGTAAACATACTAATTATCTTTATAACTTTATTATTACCTTATCTTCACTATATTGGCTCATCTAGCTCAAAAAGCCCAGCTCTTTAATCTTTCCTTTTTTCCCTCATTCCCAATCCCTAGTCATTCCTTTTAACCTCATACTCCCAACTCATTTCTCCCTCTTTTTCTTCTCCAGCCAAACAAACCACATATTCCAATTTTTTTTCATTCTTTAAATATCTTTTTCCCACCATTTTACATTACTTACTTTCTGGTCTTATCACTTAAATATGCTTTACAAAACACCTTCTTCTGAATTAATGTGAACACCCAACTTCTTTCCTACATCCTGGCTGCTACCAGAGAAAAACCAAGAGCAGCATGACTGTGCACAGCTCCCAGTTTATCATCTCCATCCTGAGCCACTGGTAACTAACATCTCTCATTCTTCACAATAGCTATTTTCTGTCCTTTCCTACTCCCTTTGCCCTATTCCCTCCCTGTTCCCTACCTTTGCCCTATTCACTTTCAGTACTTACAGTGCTTTCCTTTCTTACAAACAAAATTGAAGTTACCAGGTCTGAATAACTCATTTATCTAATTTATTTTCTTAAGGTCTCAGAGAAAGAGGTATCCACTCTCAAAACCAGAGTCAGTTCTTCTATCTGTGTTGGAGACTCATAGCGCATCTCCATCAGAATCTTACTCCACTGTTTCTAATTTATCAACTGCATCTTCAACCTTGTTGTAGAATTCAGGCCATGGTCTGCATAGCATCTGTGTCAGAGTCTCCACCAGCATTTTCCTGTGGATGAAATCTCTTTGGTATTGTTACTGTCCTGAGCCAAATCTTCCAAACAGGCTAAAACTCCATGATGCCAAAACATGCCTGAGTGTTTGTGCAGGCACGTATGCATTTGAGTGTGTGTATATGTGACAGAGAGGGAGAGAGAAAGGAAGATGAGGGAGGAGATTGGGGCCACATCTATGTTTTCTGCTAATTCTTTTAAAATTTAAACTGAAGGCCTATTTGTAACTAATGGCCAAACCCTTGAGTCCAGAGATCTCATTTGCATCAGTTCAGTTCAGTTCAGTTCAGTTGCTCAGTTGTGTCCGACTCTTTGCGACCCCATGAATCGAAGCACGCTAGGCCTCCCTGTCCATCACAAACTTCCAGAGTTCACTCAGACTCACGTCCATCAAGTCGGTGATGCCATCCAGCCATCTCATTCTCTGTTGTCACCTTCTCCTCCTGCCTCCAATCCCTCCCAGCATCAGAGTCTTTTCCAATGAGTCAACTCTTCACATGAGGTGGCCAAAGTACTGGAGTTTCAGCTTTAGCATCATTCCTTCCAAAGAAATCCCAGGGCTGATCTCCTTCAGAATGGACTGGTTGGATCTCCTTGCAGGCC
>NW_011494700.1:3252670-3252975 GCF_000754665.1 Bison bison bison
GTCAACTCTTCACATGAGGTGGCCAAAGTACTGGAGTTTCAGCTTTAGCATCATTCCTTCCAAAGAAATCCCAGGGCTGATCTCCTTCAGAATGGACTGCTTGGATCTCCTTGCAGGCCAAGGGACTCTCAAGAGTCTTCTTCAACACCACAGTTCAAAAGCATCAATTCTTCGGCTTTCAGCTTTCTTCACAGTCCAACTCTCACATCCATACATGACCACTGGAAAAACCATAGCCTTGACTAGACAGACCTTTGTTGGCAAAGTAATGTCTCTGCTTTTGAATATGCTATCTAGGTTAGTCA
>NW_011494700.1:3253075-3268908 GCF_000754665.1 Bison bison bison
TCCCATCTCTTGAAGAATTTTCCACAGTTTATTGTGATCCACACAGTCAAAGGCTTTGGCATAGTCAATAAAGCAGAAATAGATGTTTTTTCTGGAACTCTCTTGCTTTTTTGATGATCCAGCGGATGTTGGCAATTTGATCTCTGGTTCCTATGCCTTTTCTAAAACCAGCGTGAACATCTGGAAGTTCATGGTTCACACATTGCTGAAGCTTGGCTTGGAGAATTTTGAGCATTACTTTACTAGCATGTGAGATGAGTGCAATTGTGCGGTAGTTTTAGCATTCTTTGGTATTGCCTTTCTTTGGGACTGGAATGAAAACTGACCTTTTCCAGTTCTGTGGCCACTGCTGAGTTTTCCAAATTTGCTGACATGTTGACTGCAGCACTTTAACAGCATCATCTTTCAGGATTTGAAATAGCTCAACTGGAATTCCATCACCTCCACTAGCTTTGTTTGTAGTGATGCTTCCTAAGGCCCACTTGACTTCACATTCCAGGATGTCTGGGTCTAGGTCAGTGATCACACCATCATGATTATCTGGGTCATGAAGATCTTTTTTGTACAGTTCTTCTTTGTATTCTTGCCACCTCTTCTTAATATCTTCTGCTTCTGTGAGGCCCATACCATTTCTGTCCTTTATCAAGCCCATCTTTGCATGAACTGTTCCCTTCCTATCTCTAATTTTCTCAAAGAGAACTCTAGTCTTTCCCATTCTGCTGTTTCCCTCTATTTCTTTGCATTGATCGCTGAGGAGGGCTTTCTTATCTCTTCTTGCTGTTCTGTGGAACTCTGCATTCCGATGCTTATATCTTTCCTTTGCTCCTTTGCTTTTCACTTCTCTTCTTTTCACAGCTATTTGTAAGGCCTCCCCAGACAGCCATTTTGCTTTATTGCATTTCTTTTCTATGGGAATGGACTTGATCCCTGTCTCCTGTACAATGTCACGAACCTCATTCCATAGTTCATCATGCACTCTATCTATCAGATCTAGTCCCTTAAATCTATTTCTCACTTCCACTGTATAATCATAAGGGATTTGATTTAGGTCATACCTGAATGGTCTAGTGGTTTTCCTAACTTTCTTCAATTTCAGTCTGAATTTGGCAATAAGGAGTTCATGATCTGGGCCACAGTCAGCTCCTGGTCTTGTTTTTGCTGACTGTATAGAGCTTCTCCATCTTTGGCTGCAAAGAATATAATCAATATGCTTTTGCTGTTGATCATCTGGTGATGTCCATGTGTAGAGTCTTCTCTTGTGTTGTTGGAAGAGGGTGTTTGCTATGACCAGTGGTTTTTCTCGGCAAAACTATATTAGTCTTTGCCCTGCTTCATTCTGTATTCCAAGGCCAAATTTGCCTGTTACTCCAGGTGTTTCTTGACTTCCTACTTTTGCATTCAAGTTCCCTATAATGAAAAGGACATCTTTTTGGGTGTTAGTTCTAAAAGGTCTTGTAGGTCTTCATAGAACCATTCAACTTCAGCTTCTTCAGCATTACTGGTTGGGGCATAGACTTGGATTACTGTGATATTGAATGGTTTGCCTTGGAAATGAGCAGAGATCATTCTGTCATTTTTGAGATTGCATCCAATAATGCATTTTGAACTCATTTGCATCAGAAGTATATAAAATAATAAAATTGCTATCAATATATGAGTCCCAAAATGTAGACATTAAACAGATAACCTGACCCATTAATTTTGCCTTCAATTATACATGAAAAAATTTAATAAATCTTTTAAATGAAATGACTTTCTAAATTAAATTTTACAAGTCTGCAATGTATCTTTTCATGTTTTGATTTTGATCACAGATGTATCTATAACATAGATATACAGATTTATATCTGTATTAAAAACTGTATTATATCAATGTATTTTAGTATATAACTGTATTATATCAGTAAGGTGAAGGGTTAAATGTTAAAAAAAAATAAAAAAGTCTGGTTATATATTACTATCAGTAAACTTACCCATGAGCACCTATCATTTTTTTAATTGAAACTTAAGTACAAATTTTGTTGTTCAGTGGCTAAGTCATGCCTGACTCTTTGTGACCCCATGGACTGCAGCATGTCAGGCTTCCCTGTCCTTCACTATCTCCCAGAGTTTGCTCAAACTCATGTCCATTGAGTCAGTGATGCCATCCAACCATCTCATCCTCTATTGCCCCTTCCTCCTCTTGCCCTTAATCTTTCCCACTATCAATAGCATTAGGGAATATATGTAGTATAATGAGAAATTCCCTGCAAAATATTTAAGAGCTTGTATTGAACTCATCATAACCTTGTCTACCAAAAAAGACAAATTTTCTTTCACAGCCATGAGAATGATGACTCGAGGCAGAAATTTCATAACGGAGAACCTCAAATAATTAAACATTAATAAATCCTGAAGGGCAATTCTTTAGGATGGAAAATATGTGAGTAAGATAAATACTAGTCTTAGGCAACCCCCTCACCCCCAAACACCAATACCTTGCCTATTTTCACTGGCTTAAGAACAAAATAGAGCCCAGAGGACATTTTTGTTTGGCCTCTATCATGTGAAATCAAGCATAAAATATAATTATTATAGGCATCACCCAAAAAAGGAACAGATATTAAGTGGAAAAATACTCTTATTTTTAGTTCAATAAAGCAAGGGAGTTTGGAGTCACAGAATAAAATAAGAAAATAATGTTGGTGTGTGTGGGGGTGGTGTTAGGTGGATGGTGAAGGGGGCAGGGCTTCCTTTGATAAGAATAATCTAGAATCATATGAGAGGTAGCTTTCTAGCCATGAGACCCCAATAGAGCTGCAACTTGAGGAACAACAGGCAAGACTGAATAATCCCCTGAAGATGAAGTATAAGTAAAACCATGGCCTGGACCAGGAGTGAGTTGTGAGTCAATTCAGTCTGTGTTACTTTCAAAGCAGTCACCCTATCTGCTTGCTTTATGCCCCAAATCCCAGATGCATTGTCCACATCACTAGGAAATCTAAAATCCATCCTCTTGAGGAAGGAGTGTAAAGGACAGGAAGAACTAGCTGTCAGCCTTAGAGGGTGTATAAAGCATGGACTGGATGATCAGCTCAGGGAGCAGGGAGGGAGGCCCTCTAGAAATTCAGGCCCACTGAGGATCATGCCCACCCACACCAGGCTGCTCCCGAAGTACCCGTGGTACCAGGAAGAGCGTAATGGGCACACACATTTGGGTCAAGGAACAGAGGAAGGGCAGGGGGACAATTTATCAGGTGGTAAAGTATATGGTAAAGTGTCAGACTTTATTTTGGGGGGCTCCAAAATCACTGCAGATGGTGATTGCAGCCATGAAATTAAAAGATGCTTACTCTTTGGAAGGAAAGTTATAACCAACCTAGTCAGCATATTAAAAAGCAAAGACATTACTTTGCCAACAAAGGTCCATCTAGTCAAGGCCATGGTTTTTCCAGTAGTCATGTATGGAGTGAGGGTTGGACTGTGAAGAAAGCTGAGTGCTGAAGAATTGATGCTTTTGAACTATGGTATTGGAGAAGACTCTTGAGAGCCCCTTGGGCTGCAAGGAGATCCAACCAGTCCATTCTGAAGGAGATCAGCCCTGGGTGTTCTTTGGAAGGAATGATGCTAAAGCTGAAACTCCAGTGCTTGGCCATGTCATGCAAAGAGTTGACTCATTGGAAAAGACTCTGATGCTGGGAGGGATTGGGAGCAGGAGGAGAAGGGGACAACAGAGGGTGAGACGGCTGGATGGCGTCACCGACTCGATCGACATGAGTCTGAGTGAACTCTGGGAGTTGGTGATGGACAGGGAGGCCTGGCGTGCTGTGATTCATGGGGTCACAAAGAGTCGGACACGACTGAGAGACTGAAGTGAACTGAACTGAACTGAAAGTATGATCCTGGACATTTCATCCAAAGACATTTGTGAATACCATAACTTCTTCTCTGGATTCTGTTCAAAAAGAAATGCTATACCCCCTTAAATCAATTTGGGGAAAAATGATGGATAATATGCTTTTCATGCTTGCAACTCAATTCTGAGGAAGTTTCCATATAAATAGGATTTATTTTTATTACAATTCTGGTTGCCCAGGTTTCTTAATAAGGTTCAGAAATTGTGCTAGGAGCATGGGGTAAGGTGGTTATGAAAAGCTTCAGGAATACTGCAGGCTGCCTGCAGAGTGGGCTTTGGAAAATATTTTCATTTCCCTCTGTCCTTTATTCATTTTCCTGACACAAAAATGAACATTGAAAATGATGGCATCTGTGGTCCATCCATCAAAAGACCGGGCCTCAGACCATCTGTGAGACTTCTTTGTAAAATGAGATTCTGTTTGAAAACTTCTGCTTAGGTGCAAAAAAAAAAAAAAAAAAAAAATCCCTGAAAAGGTTAAAACCATAGCGAGTCACATTTGGTGGCTAAAATTAGGCTTGTTCCTATTAGCAAAGGCCAGAACCCACGATGGGGAAACGGGGAGGCACCTTTGTGAAAAACATCCTAACCTTTTCATCCTGGCTGGATTCCTGAGGAGCAGCAGCCATGACGCGCCCTGCTTTCCGGTAGGCCTTCTCATCTTCTGTGCCATTTTCCTTTAATCTTTGGAAAAGCCATTAAAAAAAAAAAAAAAAAAAGCTATCTAACTGGGGTTCTCCACTTAAACATATCCTTTTCATGAGATTTTAAAACAAAAAATATGATCCTTGGTAGTATTTCATGTCTGTATGTTAGTTACTTTTTTCCCCTGTCATAGCTAGAAATAAAAGTGTGTGGCAACTTCTCTGAGCCATTCCCTTTGAACAACTGAAAACCTGAGGAAATTAACTTCAGTGCCTTCTCACGTTCTTAAGGCTTTGTGTGTGTGTGTTCTCAGACGTGTCAGACTGTTTGCGACCTCATGGACTGTAGCCCACCAGGTTCCTCTGTCCATGGGATTCTTCAGGCAAGAATACTGGAGTGGGTTGCCATGCCTTTCTCCAGAGGATCTTCCTGACCCAAGGATGGAACCTGGGTCTCCTACATTGCCACGTCTCCTGCATCACTGATGTGATGTTTTGACATGTATCCATTGGGAAATGATGACCAAAACCAAGGTAATTAGCAAATCCGTTACTTCATACAGTTTCCTGTGTGTGTATGTGCGTGTGTGTGTGTGTGTGTGTGTGTGTGTGTGACGAAGACACCTGAGATATATTCTCTTGCAAATTTTGAGTAACTATAGTCACCATATTATACATTAGGTAGCCAGACCGCATTCAACTTAGGTGAAAATTTGTGCCCTTTGACCAATATCTCCCCATTTTCTCCAGGTATAGTAGTGTTTGTTGAAAAATAATTTTCATCATATTACAGAAAGAAGAAAAAAAAACCATAAACATATCAGTAGTACATCACTGCAAGCAGAAAATATCTCCAGGGAAACAATCAATCTGCAGCTCTGATACAAGAGGAAAGCCAATGGTATTTATTTCATCAAGACATCTTTATAAAAATGGAGAAATTCAGCATGTGAATCACGGCAGCCTCTCCCAAATAACCAAAATATTCTGTGAGCCTGAGAGTTAACCAGAAAGGGATTGCTAATCAAACAGCCCTTCTTCTCTTATGTTCTAAATTGGAGTAAGTTTCAACTACCTGAAATGCTTTTTTTTTCAGCAGTGCTCTCTTTTTTTGAGCTGAGGAAATACAATTGCTACCATAGTCTCTTTAGAGAATTAAAATCAGTCTTGGTTTATAGTTTCTGTGGTAATAACAATTAGTTTTAGTTAAATTATCTCAGAGATCATAACATGAAAAACTTTTCACAAAACAAATCAGGATGTTTTGTTTTTTTCAGATGTTAGATACATGCCCCTGTCTCCTTCTGCTCTCTAAAGTAACAAGGATAACAGGAAACAGAAGTGTGAACTCACACTTCAATAAAATTGGAGACATTGGTAACCAGCACTATTAATACATTGTACGTAGAAACACTGCCAAAGGTAGTGAAGGTCAAATGAAGACGAGGGAAGATGCTGAGAAAGCATGCCTGAAGCTAGAATTTCAAGCAATGGGGCAGAACATAGTTCTTCAAAGCAGGTTTTATGAATTTAACCAAGTGATCAGAGTGAATGTCAACCATAATGGTGAAGGTCGACATGATGGGCCTCCTGAGAAAGGCGCAAAATCACTCATTCTTGTTCTTTCTCCCTAAAAAGCCCTGCCTAAAATGAATAATGAGGAAACAGTGACACAGTTGAAACCAAGGGTGTTATGGACATCCAAAAGCAATGACGTGGACCCTCACCTAAAATTTAGATCCAGCATTGAGACTCAGGATCACACACACACACACACACACCCACACACACTCACACACACACACACAATGAAAGGGAGAGGCTTATTTCTCACATAATGAAGCTTTCTTGGTTAAGTGGAATGGATTCCAAAGACCCTTAACAACAGTTTAAAAGAGAACAGGAGACTGATTTGGGGATGTTACTGTGATAGGAGGTGGGGCCAGGGAAGATGGTTCCTCCCCCATACGTGGGTGGTACCTTGCCTGGTTTGAACCTCCAAAAGGAGAAATCTAGGTTTTTCTACCAGCTTGTCCAGATGTGAAGCAGGAAGGGAAGAAGTAGAGCGACTGAACAGTTGTCAACAAACACTAAAAAACAGAGTACAAAGCGGTGTTTGCAAAAGACTTGGCCCATGCTCTTCTACAATGTCAATAAAAAGAGGTAAAGACATATAAAACTGTTTCATGCTAAAGAATAATCTTTTTTAGAGGCATGACAACTATATACAACATGTAATCTTGAATTGGAAACTGGGTCAGAAAAAAATGCCCTAAAATGCATTATTGGGATGACTGGTAATTTGTGAATGTGAATGATATAGTTATTTTGTATCAAAGTTAATTTCATGAATTTAATGATTGTTATACATGATTTTATAATATAATTTATGTTCTTAGGATAGACATAAATTATTTGAGTGAAGAATCTTGAAGTTTGCAATGGTTTCAATAAATAATATTTATATATTTATACAGTGTGCATTGTAAGTGTGTACACTTACAATGTACAGAGAGAGAAAGAAAGCAAATGTACCAAATGTTATCAAGCAGTGAATCTAGGTGAAGAGTGTATGCACTTGACCTTCTTATAAATTTTTATTTCTTCAATTTTTTTCCAAAACGAAAAATGAAGTGAAGGAGGTAGTATGAAACCTCTTTACTGGAAACAAGAAACAGGATTTATGGACTAACAGATGGAAGTTCGTTAGGCCCTTTGTGACATTCTTTTCTGCGTTAAAAAATTGGGTGACTAAAGATCCTCATAGGGGACCAGCTTTGCAGGATGGATGACTGAGAGTAAGTTCAGAGCTATGACATCTTGTGGACTGCGGAGAAAACAAAACCACTCACTCTCACTCTGGGTTATACCAAAGAACTTTCTCCATACCAGAAAGAAAATCTACTCACCTGGAACTCACTTCATGCAGTCAACACAAAGAAACCAGCATATTACCCATACAAAGACCCAACAAACAATGTTCTGAGGAGTCTCAGTACTGTGGAGTGCAAATCTGAAGAGTTTATTTTTCTTCAATCAACTGCCTTCAGCTCCATTATGTCAAATTCCCTTTCTAGTTCCTTAAGGATACCTTTGGGAGATTTCATAAATTTTCACTTATAGTTCTAGTCATTAACACTTTAGTCTAATATTATTTCAGGCAGTCACCTTAAAGATCTTTTCCCCTCCCACTCAAAGTACACTACATGTAAGCTTCAAGGACCTGCAATAAGAAGGTTAAGAACAAGAGACGCACCACTCCTCTTTCTCTTTTCTGGGTCCAACTATTTCAGTAGTGGGAATAGACAGAAGGGAAGAGGGGAAAGGCACTTATGCTTTATTTTGGGGACACAGATATAATCTTCATTTCTTTGCCATGAGTGTTTCTGGGCTCATACTGAGTTGCTATACATATCTCCTGTGCCTCCGGGGTCTAAGTGCTAGCTCACCCATGATAAGTCACACAAGGCTCATATGTGACTTTGGCTGAACTTCTACTAGTTCCTTTCCATAACATGATATATTTAGCAGCATCTTGCTGGCTAACCCAAAGACAGCTATCTGAGAGGAATGATCCTAGCCACACAACTCAAACTCAGCTACCTCCCAGAGTGCCCTGGATATGCTGGATACTTTGCCTCCTTGACACTTCTAGAGGAGATTGAGAGAAAACAGGCAGCTCTGCCAATTAATCCCTCCTTCTACTCCTCCATCTTCCTCTGTTGTCTAAGACAAGGGCCAACCAGGAAAGGGAAGGTTAGATTTCCCTAACATGTTCCCTTTTAACATTTCCCTAAAACTTGACTTTGATTTGGATTAGGAAATATAATAACTTCCTACTGCCAATAGAATCTGGGGACACTCTAGGATGACTTTTCGTTTCAATTCTATCTTCTCCTCCTTCCTCTGATCACAAGGAAAAGACACATAAACTGTGTATAACAATGCAGATGACACCACCCTTATGGCAGAAAGTGAAGAGGAACTAAAAAGCCTCTTGATGAAAATGAAAGTGGAGAGTGAAAAAGTTGGCTTAAAGCTCAACATCTAGAAAATGAAGATCATGGCATCTGGTCCCATCACTTTCTGGGAAATAGATGAGAAAACAGTGGAAACAGTGTCAGACTTTTTATTTGGGGGGGCTCCAAAATCACTGCAGATGGTGACTGCAGGCATGAAATTAAAAGACACTTACTCCTTGGAAGAAAAGTTATGACCAACCTAGATAGCATATTCAAAAGCAGAGACATTACTTTGCCAACAAAGGTCCGTCTAGTCAAGGCTATGGTTTTTCCATTTGTCATGTATGGATGTGAGAGTTGGACTGTGAAGAAGGCTGAGCACCGAAGAATTGATGCTTTTGAACTGTGGTGTTGGAGAAGACTCTTGAGAGTTCCTTGGACTGCAAGGAGATCCAACCAGTCCATTCTGAAGGAGATCAGTCCTGGGATTTCTTTGGAAGGAATGATGCTAAAGCTGAAACTCCAGTACTTTGACCACCTCATGCAAAGAGTTGACTCATTGGAAAAGACTCTGATGCTGGGAGGGATTGGGGGCAGGAGGAGAAGGGGACAACAGAGAATGAGATGGCTGGATAGCATCACTGACTCGATGGACGTGAGTTTGAGTGAACTCTGGAAGTTTGTGATGGACAGGGAGGCCCAGAGTGCTGCAATTCATGTGGTCGCAAAGAGTCAGACAAGACTGAGCAAATGAACTAAACTGGACTGAAAGTTGAGAAAGAAAGAGGAAGAGACTGTGTGGAAAAGGATATAAGTATTGTGTCTTCCTCATTGTGAAGAACCTGGGAGCGCAAGAATTTCAAGCTGTTAATCTGGAATAAAGATATGAGAAAAAAAGAATAGAGATCTGAGCATATATAAAAGTAAAAATGCCATATACCAAGAAAATGGCAAAAAATGTAATACAAAAATAATACTAAACATCATTTAATGGAAGGAGAGAGAAGAGAAAAAAGCAATTAAAATGTACTTAGTTATCAATATTGACAGTGGCTACAGAATTAGAAGTTTAAGTACATGAGGTTATAAAGTAGCATCTAAAGTATAATAAAAATATAAACATTCTAAATTACAAGCGGGAATGTAACAGGTAAAGTAAACCACACCATGTGTAATTAAATAAGAAAAATCAAAAGAAACAGTAAAGACTATTTAGCATACTATAAAAAGACTAACTGAAACATAAATATATCATATCAATTAATGCAAATGGGCTAAAACTTTTCCTGGTGAATATTAAAGCACAAACCAATTGTTTTTTTCTGTTTACAGATCATCAGCCTCTAAATCAAAAGAAATCCACAAAAGCTGAAAATAAGAGGATGAGCAAAAAACCAAACCAAAACAGGCAAATATAAGCACAAGTAAAACAAGAATTAAGGTCTTGATGTCAGACAAAATTGATAAAGTAATTTTATAATGACAAAATTAGTCTGTAATGAAAATCAAATAATTATAAAACTTTTTTTCCAAATAAATTAACATAAAACAGGTTCAGCCATAATTACGAGTACAACATAAAATGCTAGTTATAGTAAACTCTGCTACTATTTTCTGTATTCATTAAAAACATTGTTCAAAGAAAAATAGAAAAACTCATAAATACACACCTTAATTCACCAGAAAGAATGAAAATCCATTAATTCTTGGACAAAAGAAATTCAAAAAAGACTTAGGGAGTATAAAAGAAAGGTTGAGAAGAGTAGAAGGAAAATTATTAATAATAAAGACAACCAGAGAAATCTATTAATAATTAAGCAGAAAGAATGGTGCATGCATGTCTGCTAGGTTGCTTCATTCATGTCTGACTGCGACCTGAAGGGCTGTGTAGTCCACCAGGCTCCTCTGTCCATGGGATTCTCCAGGCAAGAACACTTGAGTAGGTTGTAGTGCCCTCCTCCAAGGAGTCTTCCCAGGGATCGAACCTGAGTCTCTTGTGTTTCCTGCATTGGCAGGCTGGGTAAGCAGAAAGAATGATAAAACTACTGAATAAATAAAAGATATGGATATATAGAGGAAGTACAATAAAATGAATAAGGATATACCAAAGTTTCTCAGAAAAAGGGTGAGAGAACTTATATGATAAGTTAGAAATAAGAACAGGGAAAAAATCACATATGGATAGAATACTAAAATATTTAAGAGATTGCTTTGTTCAATTCTGTGCAAATAAACATGAAAATATACATGAAGCAGACAATTCTCCAGGAAATTATAGTTTCCCAAACTTAGACAACTGCCACAGTTTCCATCTCAAAACAATGGGCATGCTATTCAAATGTTCTATTTTATGCTATTTAAACTCTTCTAATAAGAAGAAAACCTTTCCAATTGTTATTTAATGACATGAACACAAAAGAGATACTTCAACTTGAGAAAGCTGGTCCCCTAAAGAAAGTTATAGACACATCTGAGTCACAAGCAGAATTTAGCCACAAATATCAGCTAATTGAAAGACATCAATTAACTGAAAGAAGTTACACCATGACCACAAGTGGTTTATGAAATACATGCGAAGTTATTTTAATACTAGGAAATTTATTGTTATAATTCACTATGTTTATAATATAAAGGAGAGAAATAATTTCTTTACATATTTCCAGAACGTTTAGGAAAATTCACCATTCAATATTAAAAAAAAAACTACCAAAAATACCTCTATAAAGTAGAACTGCCTTGTTTTATCTGAAACACAAGGCTTCTGTCCTTTATTCTCTCTCCCTCTCCCTTCCTCGCTCCTCTCATAGGAAGACACTAGAAGCTTTTATAGGGTCTTCTATATATGCCCAAGAAGGGAATATAAGGGCAGAAAGAAATGATGAATGGTAGAAAAGGATTTGTGTGTATGTGTAACTTCAATGCAAACAACACAAGATAAATGTTTCATCATGTCCTATCTACAGTTGACTGTGAATTCCATTACAGAGAATAGGTTACAGTAGATTCATACTAAAGCATAAGTTTTGTATAAAGAAATAGGTAATTAGATGATGTGCTTTATGAAAACACCTACATCATTTGGAAGAAAACTATGAGATAAGTAAAAAAGGTTACTAATTACTAGCAGAGTTCACTTTTTTAAACTGCAGATGGAAGGAAATGATACAGCATGAAATTGCTTAACACATCTGTCAAAAGCAAACTAAAATGATTATATTCTATTTCATGCTGTTTTGAACATTGAGGTTATTTTTTTTTAATCCATAATCATGCATAATCTTATTGCTATGACAGCGTGATACCAAGTTCCACTCTAATATAATGGAACAAATAAAGAATAATATAAATGATTTATCAAAAAAATGTGGTTCAAGTAATAAAATGAGTTGAACAAGGATAAAAAGAATAAGACACTTAATAATAAAAATACTATGGACAACTCCCCCATGTTGGTATTATATAAACACATGCTATCAGTATGTAAACATTTTCAGCATCATATAATTCATTAGAAAGATGTCTTCTCTAAGCATGTTAACATCATGGTCACAGCTTAATGGTTTAATAGACTTGAATATGCTGTAAGAAATACTTTTTTTTTTTTCTTTAATTTTATTTTTAAGATTAAAAAAATTTCAGGTATACACGTGCTCCCCATCCTGAACCCTCCTCCCTCCCCCCTCCCCATACCATCCCCCTGGGTCGTCCCAGCGCACCAGCCCCAAGCATCCAGCATCGTGCACTGAACCTGGACTGGCATCTCGTTTCATACATGACATTTCACATGTTTCAATGCCATTCTCCCAAATCTTCCCACCCTCTCCCTCTCCCACAGAGTCCATAAGACTGTTCTATACATCAGTGTCTCTTTTGCTGTCTCGTATACAGGGTTATCGTTACCATCTTTCTAAATTCCATATATATGCGTTAGTATACTGTATTTATGTTTTTCCTTCTGGCTTACTTCACTCTGTATAATAGGCTCCAGTTTCATCCACCTCATTAGAACTGATTCAAATGTATTCTTTTTAATGGCTGAGTAATACTCCATTGTGTATATGTACCACTGCTTTCTTATCCATTCATCTGCTGATGGACATCTAGGTTGCTTCCATGTCCTGGCTATTATAAACAGTGCTGCGATGAACATTGGGGTACACGTGTCTCTTTCCCTTCTGGTTTCCTCAGTGTGTATGCCAAGCAGTGGGATACTTTTTTATATAACAATGCAGTTAGCATTTGAACAACATGGATTTGAACTCCAAAGATCTGCATATATTTTTCTTTTTTCAATGAACACATATAGTTCAGTTCAGTTGACTCCCTCAGTCATGTCCAATTCTTTGAGACTCCATGGATTGTGGCAGGCCAGGGCTCCTTGTCCATCACCAATTCCCAGAGCTTACTCAAACTCATGTCCTTCGAGTCAGTGATGCATCCAACCATCTCATCCTCTGTCATCCCCTTCTCCTGCCTTCAATCTTTCCCTGCATCAGGGTCTTTCCCAATGACTCAGTTCTTTGCATCAGGTGGCCAAAATACTGGAGTTTCAGCTTCAACATCAGTCCTTCTGATGAATGTTCAGGACTGATTTCCTTTAGGATGAACTGGTTGGATCTCCTTGCAGTCCAAGGGACTCTCAAGAGTCTTCTCCAACACCACAGTTCAAAAGCATCAATTCTTCAGCTTTCTTCAGGGTCCAACTCTAACATCTATACATGACTATTGGAAAAACCATAGCTTTGACTAGACGGACCTTTGTTGGTAAAGTAATGTCTCTGTTTTTTAAGATGCTTTTTAGGTTGGTCATAAATTTCCTTCCAAGGAGTAAGTGTCTTTGAATTTCATGGCTACAGTCACCATCTGCAGTGATTTTGGAGCCCCCCAAAACCAAGTTAACCACTGTTTCCTTTGCATCCCCGTCTATTTGCCATGAACTGATGAGACCAGATGCCATGATCTTACTTTACTTAATGTTGAGCTTTAAGCCAGCTTTTTCACTCTCTTCTTTCACTTTCATCAAGAGTCTCTTTAGTTCTTCTTCACTTTCCTGCCATAAGGGTGATATCATCTGCATAACTGAGTTTTTTTATATTTCTCCTGGCAATCTTGATTCCAGCCTGTGCTTCTTCCAGCCCAGCATTTCTCAGGAGGTACTCTACATAAAAGTTAAATAAGCAGGGTGCCTACATACAGCCTTGACATACTCCTTTCCCAATTTGGAACCAGTCTGTTGTTCTATGTCCAGTTCTAACTGTTGCTTCTTGACCTGCACACAGATTTCTCAGGAGGCAGGTCATGTGGCCTGGTATTCCCATCTCTTTAAGAACTTTCCACACTGTTGTGATCCACACACTCAAAGGCTTTGGCATAGTCAATAAAGCAGAAGTAAATGTTTTTCTGGAACTCTCTTCCTTTTTCTGTAATCCAACGGATGTTGGCAATATCATCTCTGATTTCTCTGCCTTTTGTAAATCCAGTTTGGACATCTGGAAGTTCATAGTTCATGTACTGTTGAAGCCTTGCTTGAAGAATTTTGAGCATTACTTTGCTAGCGTGTGAGATGAGTGCAATTGTGCGGTAGTATGAGCATTCTTTGGCATTGCCTTTCTTAGGGATTGGAATGAAAACTGACCTTTTCCAGTCCTATGGCCACTGCTGAGTTTTCCAAATTTGTTGGCATATTGAGGGCAGCACCTTCACAGCATCATCTTTCAGGATTTGAAATAGCTCAACTGGAATTCCATCACCTCCACTACCCTTGTTCATAGTGATGCTTCCTAAGGCCCATTTGACTTCACATTCCCATGTGTCTGGCTCTAGGTGAGTGATCACACCATCGTGATTATCTGGGTCATGAAGATCTTTTTTGTATAGTTCTTCTGTGTATTCTTGATATACATAGTGACTCCTGGAACAAATTCCCTTTGGAAACCAATGGAGGGCTATGTACCACTAGAACTTCTTTTATGTAATATCATTCCTCCTTTAAATTTCTGTAGAACCAGCTAATTCTCTCCTAGGAGAAGCTCTCTTCCCAATTTATTTCATCTAGGGTTAGTGAACATAAAGCTCTGGGGAATCCTATGGGATGGAAATAAACCTCCCAGGGTGGAATGCAGACTGGAAAGGGATGAAAAGTGGATCCAGAGTGGTAAACAACAATATCAGCATAGCAGTGATTCATAAAAGCCTTCCAGAATTTACACACGCATGTACATACACTATCCCTTTCACTAGATTATTATTTGTTCATAATAATACAGTTCTGAATTCTGTATATTAACATAATGAAGTATATTATGTACTTTATGTACATTATGTACTTATGTACTTTACATTATGTTAATTCTGTACTTCAATGAAATAAATTGCAAGGAGGAATATCAGTAACCTCAGATACGTAAATGACACCACCCTTATGCCAGAAATCAAAGAAGAACTAAAGAACTCTCATCACTTTCTTGATGAAAGTGAAAGAGAGTGAAAAATTTGTCTTAAAATCTAACATTCAGAAAACTAAGATCATGGCATCTGGTTCCATCACTTCATGGCAAATAGATGGGGAAGCAAAGGAAACAGGGACAGACTTTATTTGGGGGGGCTCCAAAATCACTGCAGATGGTGACTGAGGATGAAATTAAAAGACACTTGCTCCTTGGAAGAAAAGCTATGACGAATCTAGTTCAGTTCAGTTGCTCAGTCGTGTCCGACTCTTTGCAACCCCATGAATAGCAGCATGCCAGGCTTCCCTGTCCATCACCAACTCCCGGAGTTCACTCAGACTCACGTCCATCGAGTCAGTGATGCCATCCAGCCATCTTATCCTCTGTGGTCCCCTTCTCCTTCTGCCCCCAATCCCTCCCAGCATCAGTCTTTTCCAATGAGTCAACTCTTCGCATGAGGTGGCCAAAGTATTGGAGTTTCAGCTTTAGCATCATCAGTCCTTCCAATGAACACCCAGGATGGATCTCCTTAGGATGGACTGGTTGGACCTCCTTGCAGTCCAAAGGACTCTCAAGAGTCTTCTCCAAACCACAGTTCAAAAGCATGAAGTCTTCGGTACTCAGCTTTCTTCACAGCCCAACTCTCACACCCATACATGACCACAGGAAACACCATAGCCTTGACTAGACAGACCTTTGTTGGCAAAGTAATGTCTCTGCTTTTGAATATGCTATCTAGGTTAGTCATAACTTTCCTTCCAAGGAGTAAGCGTCTTTTAATTTCATGGCTGCAGTCACCATCTGCAGTGATTTTGGAGCCCAAAAAAATAAAGTCTGACACTGTTTCCACTGTTTCCCCATCTATTTCCCATGAAGTGATGGGACC
>NW_011494700.1:3269008-3291604 GCF_000754665.1 Bison bison bison
TTCTGAATGTTGAGTTTTAAGCCAACTTTTTCACTCTCCTCTTTCACTTTCATCAAGAGGCTTTTGAGTTCCTCTTCACTTTCTGCCATAAGGGTGGTGTCATCTGCATATCTGAGGTTATTGATATTTCTCCCGGCAATCTTGATTCCAGCTTGTGCTTCTTCCAGGCCAGCGTTTCTCATGATGTACTCTGCATAGAAGTTAAATAAGCAGGGTGACAATATACAGCCTTGACATACTCCTTTTCCTATTTGGAACCAGTCTGTTGTTCCATGTCCAGTTCTAACTGTTGCTTCCTGATCTGAATACAGGTTTCTCAAGAGGCAAGTCAGGTGGTCTGGTATTCCCATCTCTTTCAGAATTTTCCATAGTTTATTGTGATCCACACAGTCAAAGGCTTTGGCATAGTCAAGAAAGCAGAAATAGATGTTTTTTCTGGAACTCTGTTGCTTTTTCCATGATCCAGCGGATGTTGGCAATTTGATCTCTGGTTCCTCTGCCTTTTCTAAAACCAGCTTGAACATCTGGAAGTTCACAGTTCACGTATTGCTGAAGCCTGGCTTGGAGAATTTTGAGCATTACTTTACTAGCGTGTGAGATGAGTGCAATTGTGCGGTAGTTTGAGCATTCTTTGGCATTTCCTTTCTTTGGGATGAACCTAGACAGCATATTAAAAAGCAGAGACAGTACTTTACCAACAAAGGTCCATCTAGTCAAAGCTATAGTTTTTTTGTAAGCATGTGAGAGTTGGACCATAAAGAAAGCTGAGCACCGAAGAATTGATGCTTTTGAACTGTGGTATTGGAGAAGACTTTTGAGAGTCCCTTGGACTGCAAAGAGATCCGACCAGTCCATCCTAAAGGAAATTAGCCCTGAATATTCATTGGAAAGACTGATGCTGAAGCTGAAACTCCAATATTTTGACTCAAGAATTGAGTCATTGAAAAAAAGACCCTGATGTGGGAAAGGTTGATGCAGTAGGAGAAAGGGATGACAGAGGAGGAGACGGATGGATGGCATCACCGACTCGATGGACATGAGTTTGAGTAAGCTCTGGGAGTTGGTGAAGGACAGGGAAGCCTGACATGCTGCAGTCCATGAGGTCACAAAGAGCCAGACATGACCGAGTGTCTGAACTAAACTGAACTGAACCCTCAAGAGAACCTGGTTTTCCTGGTGGCTCAGCTGGTAAAGAATCTGCCTGCAATGTGGGCGACCTGGGTTCAATCCCTGAGTCAGTAATATCCCCTGGAGAAGGGCATGGCAACCCACTCCAGTATTCTTGCCTAGAGAATTAATATAGACAGAGGAACCTGCAGGCTATTGTGCATGGGATCACAAGGAGTTAGACGGGACTGAGCAGTGAAGCACACAAGAGCACCTGGACTGAAATGGCTCATAGCTTTTGACAAGAAAGGCTGTGAAGTGGAATTTAAAAAGTTAAAAAAAATATGGCAAAACCAATACAATATTGTAAAGTAAAAAAGTAAATAAAATAATTATTGATTAAAAAAAGTTAAAAAAATAAACCATTTGTAATTTCAGTTTTATTACCATATGTAGATAAAATTACTTGCTACAAAAGACTATATAGGTTGGCTTTTGCAAGTTATGCATATTTTCATTCTCTCTTTCCTATCTCTGCTACAAAGTCTGGAAACCCCAAGTGCTTGCTCATCCAGACTCTTACAACTGGGCATGCCACATGACACCATTCTAGTCAGTAAGAGGAAACAATAGTAACTCAGTAAGTAAGGACTTTGGGAAACTTTTTAAATGGAGCAGACAACACTAGTAATATATTCTTTGACTTTTTCCTTTCCCCTTCTTTTTGCTGGCAGGCAGACACAATGCCTGGAGGGAAAGCAGACATATCGTGAGCATTATGTTGAAAACCACCCACTGAGGCTAGTGGAGCAGAAAGAATAGAGGAGCCTGTGTTCTGAATGATATCCTTGAGCAGCTTCACCACACCTAGGCTGCCACATCTTATTCTAAAGGAATAAAAGCCTTTATCTATTTAAGTCTGTGATAGATCTACCTTCAGTCACTTGAAGTATAAATCCTTCCTGGGTGATATGCTCACTAATTTTCTAACTTTTAATGAGAACTGTCCATCAGAGAGTTAGGCTGCTGGCAGGTAGCCAGGAGACACTGGACTACGTGCTAGATTTTGTTTATTCGTCTGATATTTCTTTGGTTCTTCATTCTAGACACCCATACTTCAGTATTGTAGGCTGTATAACAGGATATGGATATGGATTATTTGCTTTGGATTCATTTACTGAAATAAAGTTTGGGCTTGGGACCCAGTGTCTCTGCCTTTTACAGCAACTTACACTGTGGTTATAATGATTAAAATAGGTATCTGAGTTTTCTCTCAAAACCCAGAGGGTTAGTCCTTCAGAGAATGCATCAGCACAATACTACATCAGTTAGAAAAATAGAATTTTATATGTGAAAACAAAAAGTAGTCAACTTTTTAGATAAGTTTTCAGTTGTCTTTTTTTGCCACTACTTTATGCCCTCTTGAATTCTAAGGGTGCTTAGTAATTCTAACGGCACACTTCAGTAATCTAAGACACCCCTATGGGTCCAGTGGAAAATAATTCTAGATCTTTCTATTTCAGTGCCTCAAGCCAAAAGTCAGTTGCCGTTTGATGAAGAGGTCTTAATGAAGTGGAATGCATTTTATGCTTAGTGTATTTTAAAAACACAAAAATATGTTTTAGAGTTGCTTAACCCCCAAGACAGGCTTCCCTGGTGGCTCACAGGAAAAGAATTCACTTGCCAGTGTGGGAGACACAGGTCTAATCCCTGGATTGGGAAGATCCTCTAGAGAAAGAAATGGCAACCAATCCAGACAGAGGAGCCTGGCGGTCTACAGTCCATGGGGTTACAAAAGAGTCAGACACGACTTACAACTAAACAACAACAACAACGATCCTTAAGACTGAACATTTTGTATCATATTCTCACTTTTAGTTGCATTATTATTTTAATCAATTTTCACATATCTATAATTCCTTTTTAAAATGCATTTAGTTTCTTCTTTCTTTTTTTTTTTTTACTTTACAATGTTGTATTGGTTTTGCCATACATCAACATGCGTCCGCCACGGGTATACACATGTTCTCCATCCTGAATCCCCCTCCCACCTCCCTCCCCATACCATCCCTCTGGGTTATCCCAGTACACCAGCCCCAAGCTTCCTGTATCATGCATCGAACCTGGACTGGTGATTCATTTCTTATATGATATTATACATGTTTCAATGCCATTCTCCCAAATCATCCCACCCTCTCCCTCTCCCACAGAGTCCAAAAGACTGTTCTATACATCTGTGTCTCTTTTGCTGTCTCACATACAGGGTTGTCGTTACCATCTTTCTAAATTCCATATACATGCGTTAGTATACTCTATTGGTGTTTTTCTTTCTGGCTTACTTCACTCTGTATAATAGGCTCCAGTTTCATCCACCTCATTAGAACTGATTCCAATGTATTCTTTTTAATGGCTGAGTAATACTCCATTGTGTATATGTACCACAGCTTTCTTATCCATTCATCTGCTGATGGACAGATTACTAGGTTGCTTCCATGTCCTGGCTATTATAAACAGTGCTGCGATGAACATTGGGGTACACGTGTTTCTTTCAATTCTGGTTTCCTCCATGTGTATGCCCAGTAGTGGGATTGCTGGGTCATAAGGCAGTTCTATTTCCAGTTTTTTACGGAATCTCCACACTGTTCTCCATAGTGGCTGTACTAGTTTGCATTCCCAATTGGAGGATAATTGCTTTAATATTTAAAAGACCCTGATGTTGGGAAAGATTGAAGGCAGAAGGAGAAGTGGACGACACAGGATAAGATGGTTAGATGGCATCACTGACTCAATGGACATGGTTTTGGGTGGACTCCAGGAGTTGGTGATGGACAGGGAGGCCTGGCGTGCTGTGGTTCATGGGGTCGCAAAGAGTCAGACATGACTGAGCGACTGAACTGAACTGAACTGCTTTAATATATTGTGTTGTTTCTGCCATACATCAATACGATAAGCCATCAGTTCAGTTCAGTTCAGTCACTCAGTCGTGTCTGACTCTTTGCGACCCCATGAATCTCAGCACGCCAGGCCTTCCTGTCCATTACTAACTCCTGGAGTTCACTCAGACTCATGTC
Organism: Bison bison bison; assembly: GCF_000754665.1. Taxonomy (NCBI): domain Eukaryota; kingdom Metazoa; phylum Chordata; class Mammalia; order Artiodactyla; family Bovidae; genus Bison; species Bison bison. Next base: position 3,273,187 of record NW_011494700.1, read on the forward strand.
CATCGAGTCAGTGATGCCATCCAACCATCTCATCCTCTGTCGTCCCCTTCTCCTCCTGTCCCCAATATCTCCCAGCATCAGAGTCTTTTCCAATGAGTCAACTCTTCGCATGAGGTGGCCAAAGTACTGGAGTTTCAGCTTTAGCATCATTCCTTCCAAAGAAATCCCAGGGCTGATCTCCTTCAGAATGGACTGCTTGGATCTCCTTGCAGTCCAAGGGACTCTCAAGAGTCTTCTCCAACACCACAGTTCAAATTCTTCGGCACTCAGCCTTCTTCACAGTACAACTCTCATATCCGTACACGACCACTGGAAAAACCACAGCCTTGACTAGATGGACCTTTGTTGGTAAAGTAATGTCTCTGCTCTTTAATATGCTATCTAGGTTGGTCATAACTTTCCTTCCAAGGAGTAAGCATCTTTTAATTTCATGGCTGCAGTCACCATCTGCAGTGATTTTGGAGGCCCCCCAAAAAAAGTCTGACACTGTTTCCACTGTTTCCCCATCTATTTCCCATGAAGTGATGGGACCAGATGCCATGATCTTCGTTTTCTGAACGTTGATCTTTCAGCCAACTTTTTCACTCTCCACTTTCACTTTCATCAAAAGGCTTTTTAGTTCCTCTTCACTTTCTGCCATAAGGGTGGTGTCATCTGCATATCTGAGGTTATTGATATGTCTCCCGGCAATCTGGATTCCAGCTTGTGCTTCTTCCAGCCCAGCATGGTATACATATGTCTGCTCCCGCTTGAACCTCCATCTTCCCACCTTCTGTAACTCCTTTTTTCAGCCTACTACTGTTTTCTTAAAAACAAAATGGCCTAGAGGAAAATCAGTAAATACCACATCAAACATTGATTTCTAGACCTAGCTTTTCAATGATCACATAAGCAGGGGATCTCCAGGAATGCAACTTAGGAGACGGTAGAAGCAGCATCCTGCCTGATAAGGAGGTGGTAAAATAGAGATTTATTGGCACAGTACCCAACAGTGTACATATGTTAGAGACTGGAAGAAGGGCTAAAGTTTGCCACTGGCCCTCTGCATCATCATTTCCTCATCTATAAGGCTGAGTTAAACATAAATATTTAAATATTCTATCTCAGGTGCTTACTTCGGCCACAAACATTCTAAAATTCTATCTTGGGCTTTGGATTATTTTATTCCTTAACTGTCATCATGTCCCCATCACTTATGTACCTGTTGTTCCAATTTTTACTTTCCTCTAGCAAAGGCAGATCTAGTTTTCCCTCAGACTGATGCCCTTTCTGTGCCCTGTCTTTGCTACACCAAAGTCATAAGTTCCTCCAGGTTTATCTCATGAGATTACACAAGCCTAATTATATGTATTTTATTTTCCATAATGTTTGATGAGTTCCAGAGTAGTTCGTCACATAAATATAGTGTGCAATACTTCTGGCATATGAAGGTGACTTGATTTTCAAGAATAAAAAGCACATTAAAACTGGTGCAGCACTAAGTAACCAAAATGACTCTTTATTTGGCTTTTTTATGGACCAGGGAATGTTCGAAGGTGATTTTGCTCATTTATCTAATTTAATGTTTCCATTACAAGTATTCCTAGTTGGTAGATATGATTGCCTTTTTTATAGGTGAAAAGTCTGAGGCTTGGATGGTTTGAATATCTCACTTTGTGTCCTATGCACAGTGAACGGATCATTCAGATCCATGATCAGATTTCTTTGACTCCAAAACTCGTCTCTTCCAGTCACAGGACTCTGCTGCACACCACATAATACCACTTTTTAAATAAATGAAATCATCTCTGCTTAATTTCTCCTTGCTGTATCAAAACTCCAAACAGACACAGCTTTAACCATCTGCTCATATACTTTATTACTCAACTGTGTCAGTCACGTCTAACTGCAATCCCATGGACTGTAGCCACCTGGGCTCCTCTGTCCATGAGCCACCAGAACACTGGAGTGGGTTGCCATTTTTCCTCCTCCACAAGATTTCATGACCCAGGGATCGAGCCCAGGTCTCCTGCACTGCAGGCAGATTCTTTACCATCTGAGCTATGAGAGAAGCTCTATTACCAATTACCAGACAGTATACCACTTTCAGGAAAATTAGAGACCAAGGGAACATTTCACACAAAGATGGGCTCAGTAAAGGACAGAAATGGTATAGACCTAACAGCAGCAGAAAATATTAAGAAGAGGTGGCTAGAATACACAGAAGAACTATACAAAAAACATCTTCAAGACCCAGATAATCATGATGGTGTGATCACTCACCTAGAGCCAGACATCCTGAAATGCCAAGTCAAATGGGCCTTAGGAAGCATCACTACAAACAAAGGTAGTTGAGATGATGGAATTCCAGTCACCATCAGTCATCATTAAAGATGATGCTGTTAAAGTGCTGCCCTCAATATGCGAGCAAATTTGGAAAATTCAGCAGTGGCCACAGAACTGGAAAAGGTCAGTTTTCATTCCAATCCCTAAGAAAGGCAATGCCAAAGAATGCTCAAACTACCGCACAATTGTACTCATCTCACATGCTAGCAAAGTAATGCTCAAAACTATCCAAGCCAGGCTTCAGCAATATGTGAACCATGAAATTCCAGATGTTCAAGCTGGTTTTAGAAAAGGCAGAGGAACCAGAGATTAAGTTGCCAACATCCACTGGATCATCAAAAAAGCAAGAGAGTTTCAGAAAAACATCTATTTCTGTCTTATTGACTATGCCAAAGCCTTTGACTGTGTGGATCACAATAAACTGTGGAAAATTCTGAAAGAGATGGGAATACCAGACCATCTGACCTGCCTCTTGAGAAACCTGTATGCAGGTCAGGAAGCAACAGTTAGAACTGGACATGGAACATCAGACTGGTTCCAAATTGGGAAAGGAGTATGTCAAGGCTGTATATTGTCACCCTGCTTGTTTAACTTATATGCAGAGTACATCATGAGAAATGCTGGGCTGGATGAAGCACAACCTGAAATCAAGATTACCAGGAGAAATCTCAATAACCTCAGATATGCAGATGACACCACCCTTATGGCAGAAAGTGAAGAGGAACTAAAAAGCCTCTTGATGAAAGTGAAAGTAGAGAGTGAAAAAGTTGGCTTAAAGTTCAACATTCAAAAAACTAAGATCATGACATCTGGTCCCATCACTTCATGGAAAATAGATGGTGTAACAGTGGAAACACTGGCTGACTTTATTTTTTGGGGCTCCAAAATCACTGCAGATGTTGACTGCAGTCATGAAATTAAAAGATGCTTACTCCTTGGAAGGAAAGTTATGACCAACCTAGACAGCATATTAAAGAGCAGAGACATTACTTTACCAACAAAGGTCCATCTAGTCAAGGCTATGGTTTATCCAATAGTCATGTATGGATATTACAGTTGGACTATAAAGAAAGCTGAGCACTGAAGAATTGATGCTTTTGAACTGTGGTGTTGGAGAGGACTCTTGAGACTCTTGCAGCCCTTGGGCTGCAAGGAGATCCAACCAGTCCATCCTAAAGGAAGTCAGTCCTGAATATTCATTTGTAGGACTGATGCTGAAGCTTAAACTCCAATACTTTGGTCACCTGATGTGAAGAACTAAGTCATTGGAAGATACCCTGATGCTGGGAAAGATTGAAGGTGGGAGGAGAAGGGGACAACAGAGGATGAGATGGTTGGATGGCATCACCAGTTCAATGGACATGAGTTTGAGTAAACACCAGAAGGTGGTGATGGACAGAGTTCTGGAGTGCTGCAGTCCATGGGATCATAAAGAGTCAGACATGACTGAGCGACTGAACTGAACTGATACCACTTTCAAGACTAATTCTTCACTCCACAGCCAAATAAAAGGTTTCGAAAAAACAAGGAGACAAGGCCAGTGTCTAGCCAGATTCCCAATCTGACTGTGCTATGGTGTGGAGTTCAGGGCCAAGGAGCAGTCTGATTTTAACAGTGGTCACAGAGGCCTTGAAAGAGAAGGCAGTTTTTCTATTAGATAGCTGGTATGGAAAGATAGATTTTAACCTGCATACTTCTTTTAAGTGACTTAAGGTGATTTTAAGTAAAAAAGAACAGATGCAATAAATCTCAAGAAATATGTGATAAAACATGAAGCTAATTGTTAAAAAATAATATGATGGATATCACATAACAGAAGGGAAATAAGAAAGAGAAAAGGTGTATGAGGTCATGGGGGGCTTCCCTGGTGGCTCAGGTGGTATGAAATCTGTCTGCAATGTGGGAGACCCAGGTTCGATCCCAGAGTCAGGAAGATCCCCTGGAGAGGGAAATGGCAACCCACTCCAGCATTCTCACCTGGGAAATCGCATGGACAGAGGAGCCTGGTGGGCTACAGTCCATGGGGTCACAAAGAGTCAGAAATAACTGAGCAACTGACCCCATCCCACGATACTACAGCTTAGTTCAGACTTATCTGCAAGCCTAGCTGGATAGGAAAACACAATGAAGCTACAGGAGCACTTCTCAGACTTGAACATGCAGGTGAATCTGCTGGAAATCTAGTTCCAATACAGATTCTGATTTAGTAGGACTAAGGTGGGGCCAGGGCTTCCCAGGTGGCGCTACTGGTAAAGAACACACTTGCCAATTCAGGAGACATACGAGACGCGTGTTCGATCCCCAGTTCAGAAAGATCCCCTAGAGGAGGGCATGGCAACCCATCCAGTATTCTTGTCTAAAGAATCCCATAAAAAAAAAAAAAATAAAGAAAGAATCGCATGGACAGAGGAGCCTGGTGGGCTACAGTCCATTGAGTCAAAAAGAGTCAAACATGGCTGAAGCATCTCAGCATGTACACACACAAGGCGGGGCCAGAAACTGCACATTTAACAAGTTCCTGGATGATGCAAATGTCAACTAAAAATTGGCACTTGCTATGGTCACTTGCCATCTACCTCTATAAAAATTTAATCATTGCTGCTACAGCTGCTAGCTTTCTACACCCCCTGAAAGAAGTTCAGTGTGGAGAACAGAAATGAGGCATTCTGTGCTCTGGGAAAAGCTGGCAGAACAGGTCTCCAGAGAGTTAGATATTTTCAGGAGCTGACCCCATAAACTCAGTTCTACATCTCCTCATAACTAGAAAAGCACTAAAATCCTTCACGGTGGTGTCCGCTCCTGTGACTAGCAGTCATTCTCACGAGGCTAGCAGAAACCTTCGGAAAAACGACATGGGCCTGGTTGCATATACTACTCCTTCAACAAAATCACATATATACTGACCTTCCCTCCTGCCTCCTTGGAACAGTTTTTTAGAGCTATCTGAAATGCAGTCCTCGTTTTGCCCCAAATAAAACTTAACTCATAACTCTCACATTATGCATTTATTGCAGTTGACACAGACTACTCTTTAAGTGAAAAAGGCCAACATTCACAGTCCAATAACTGAAAACTTACCATGACCCCCAAAGACTTCATTTTTTTTATCTCTGAGTGTTATGAATTGAAATTTGCCCTCATCTCAAATTCATATGCTAAGGTCCTAGCCCCAAGTACTTCAGAATGTGACCTTATTTCAAAGTAAGGTCACTGCAGATGTAATTAGTTCAAATTAGGTCATTTGGGTGGGCCCTAACCCAATATGACTGGTGTTCTTCTAAAAGGGGGAAATTTGGGTACAGAACTATACACACATGACAAATACCATGAAGATGAAGACAAAGATGGAGGTGATGCTTCTACAAGGCAAAGAATTCAAAAGTTTGCCAGAGAATCCACACAGTTTGTATCAGTTTGTATCAGCAGCCCTAGGAAACTGAAAAGGAAAGAAAACATGTCTCAGTAGAAGGAATATTGCACCACATGTCGTCTTTGACCTTGATCTAATGAGAGGTTCTTAAAGTATCCCTTAGCTCTGAATGTTTTTCTCTTTCTCCCCAGACATAGCTTTCTTTTATAATCATTAGCATGCTTTTGTGAGCTAGTGTCTGGGATGTCCAGTCATCTAGGCATCAAGAAAGATCAATGGATGGTATTCTGTTCTTTCCAACTTGAATAGACCCACTGTTGTGACTTTCTGGGCCTCAACAGGAAAATGAAGCTGGGGGAAAAAAGAGAACCTTGTATCCCACTGTTACTTTTCCCAACAATTTTAAACTGTGAAAAAGCTCACAAATGTTGTCATGCTCTAGATATGTATATGGATGTGTATTGAACAAGTCCTAAGGTCTTTGCTTTATTTCTTATTTTTATCCCCTTTCTCTGATCAGAGAAGCAGACTAGAGAACTGAGACTTCTGCAGTTGTCACTGACATTTTAATGCCACTGTAATTTCTTTGTCACTCCTACCCAGTTAGTTAGTATGATCTCTGGCTATGACCCATGATGCTGAAGCCCTCTCCATTGTCTGGCCTACAGTAACATATAGCTAGCATCTATTAGAGTAACATATAGTTAGTGTATTTTACTATAATATATAGTTAGTGTATATTACTATAATATATTTAGCATTCTCATTTCTCTTTTAGATAGAATACACATATAATTAACTGCTCTCTCAGAAAGAGACACTAAGATTTACAGGAAATCTGGGCCCTTATTTGAAAACAGATGAAATACACTTGAATACCACATGAATGACTATTATCATAACATGTCCAGAACCTTGTGTCAGAGAAAACATTGCAACGACCAAGGTTAAACAGTCATGGGAGATTTTGTTGAAGGCTACTACAATAGAGGAGAGAGACCAGAACTCAGTTGGAGCTCAGCTCCACTGAAACAAAAAGCTGGAGAGTTTTTAAGACCTGGGGAAGAGGAGGGGAAGATAGGACTCCTGTGCTTAGTAATTATCCTTTCCCAGAGGAAAACTAAACTTTCTCATACCTTCATGATGGAAGTAGCAGCAAGGTATCCTCAGAAGTTAGGTGCATACCCTCCCTAAGAAAATAAGAATCCTATTCCTTAAGGATTATATGTCAAAAGGATGACTCTCATGTCCATGAGAAATAAGTTCACAGTTGTAATACTGGCAAGAAGCTATTTATAGGATTTACATCTCAGATAGAAAAACTATTTACAATTACAAGTTTTCTAACACAGATGAAGAGCTTCCCTGGTGGCTCAGATGGTAAAGAATCTGCCTGCAATGAAGGAGACCCAGGTTGGATCATAAAGAAAGCTGAGTGCCAAAGAAATGATGCTTTTGAACTGTGGTGTTGGAGAAGACTCTTGAGAGTCCCTTGGACTGCAAGGAGATCAAACCGGTCAATTCTAAAAGAGATCAACCCTGAATATTCATTGGAAGGACTAATGCTGAAGCTGAAACTCTAATACTTTGATCATCTGATGGTAAGAGTTGGCTCATTAGGAAAGACTCTGATGCTGGGAAAGATTGAATGCAGGAGAAGAGGATGACAGAGGTTGAGATAGTTGGATGGCATCACCAACTCATCACCAACTCTCCTGAGCAAGCTCCAGGAGATGGTGAAGGACAGGGAATCCTGGCATGCTGCAGTCCATGGGGTTGCAAAGAGTCAGACATGACTGAGTGACTGAACAGCAACAACAATACAGATGATCTAAGGAAAGTAACATCAGGGTCCAAGAGGGAAGGAGAAGCCTGTCTGAAGTTAGGGAAGTTGAGGGAAATGGTAATGATGTCCTGGCCACCTGAGATGCATGTGGGTGGACTTCACAGCACAGGTTTATAATGATAAAGTTGGAAATCACCAGGAGGTATTGGAGACCACAAATGTAGTGTTCCTGAAATTAAGTCCAGATATGTTTGTTTCAAGGGCTTCCCAGGTGATGCTAGTAGTAAAGAACCTGCCTGCCAATGCAGGAGACATAAGAGACGTGGGTTCGATCCCTGGTCCAGGAAGATCTCCTGGAGGAGGGCATGTCAATCCACTCCAGTATTCCTGCCTGAGAATCCCATGGACAGAGGAGCCTGGAGGGCTTCAGTCCATAGGGTCACAAAGAGTCACACACTACTGAAGCGACTAAGTACACACGCACGTGTTTGTTTCAAATGTTCCTCAGGCCTCAGAATTCTGAGGTAGAAAAGAATGCTTCAGTTAATTTGCTCGACAACTTGGAGTTCTAACTGTGCCTCCCACCAGTACATTCAATCCTTTAGATCTAAAATAAATACATTTTCACAAGACAAAATTCTAGGTACCCTAGAAACAATTGTTGGTTTTTTTGCTATTAAGCATTTAGGAACAGTTTGAAAGTGAAAGTGAAAGTGAAGTCGCTCAGTCGTCTCTGACTCTTTATGACCCCATGGACTGTAGCCTACCAGGCTCCTCTGTCCATGGGATTTTCCAGGCAAGAGTACTGGAGTGGGCTGTCATTTCCTTCTCCAAGGAACAGTTTACCTAGATGCAATTAACCTATTAACAAATGTCCTGGATGGATCAGTAAAACCCAAATTGGGTTAATCATCAAGATCAGTTTAGGATTTTTAAAATTACAAATTCCCAGATTCTATCCCTGGATATTTTGATTTCATAAGTTTGAGGGGAACTCGTTTTCTTATAAAATAGCTCAAGTTACACGTAATTAGACGTGGTAGGGAACTAGTAGTTGAAATTAGCATTGTGGGGACAATATGTCTCATGAGACAATTGTCAGATATGATACAGAATTTGTTCCCATACATTGTAGTTTCTACAGTGGTTTTTTGTTTTGTTTTGTTTTGTTTCAATCTTTCATGGACTGCTGCTGCTGCTAAGTCACTTCAGTCATGTCTGACTCTGTGCGACCCCATAGATGGCAGCCCACCAGGCTCCCCTATCCCTGGGATTCTCCAGGCAAGATCACTGGAGTTGGTTGCCATTTCCTTCTCCAATGCATGAAAGTGAAAAGTGAAAGGGAAGTCTCTCATCATGCCCGACTCTTAGCGACCCCACGGACTGGCTCTTCCGTCCATGGCATTTTCCAGGCAAGAGTACTGGAGTGGGTTGCCATTGCCTTCTCATGGACTACATTTATTCAACTACTGGTACACTGGCAGCAAGAACACTTTATGAAAAATTTCTTGTCCACTATCTACAATCATTCTTAATGGCTTTTGGTTTTACAACCTAATATTCCCAAAATAGAATTTATCAAGTGAGCAGGAAAATTCATCTATTGACTTTATTGTACATTTACTGATATATTTTTAAGTATTTACTTATTTATTTAATAAATAATAAATAATTCCCTAATGGCTCAGACGGTAAAGCATCTGCCTGCAATGCAGGAGACCCAGGTTCAATCCCCGGGTCAGGACGATCTCCTGGAGAAGGAAATGGCGACCCACTCCAGTAATCTTGCCTGGAAAATCCAGGACAAGGAACAGATGGACAGAGGAACCTGGTAGGCTACAGTCCGTGGGGTCACAAAGAGTCAGACAAGACTGAGCGACTTCAGTTTCACTATTTATTTGGTTGTATCGGGTCTTAGTTGTGGCATGCAGGATCTCTGCTGCATCACATGGAGTCTTTCGTTGTGGCACATGGGCGCTCTAGTTGTGGTGCATGGGTTTAGTTATCCCTATATCATGTGGAATCTTAGTTCCTTGACCAGGAATCAAAACTGTGTTCTTTGCATTACAAGGCAGATGCTTAACCACTGGAACACCAGTGGAAGGGAAGTCCCTATTAATATCTTTTCAAGCACAAAGAATGAATGAATGACTTTGACATGTGTTTCCAAGCCACCCAACCTGGGCCCTTTTATTTGGTGAACAAACCCAGAGAGGCAGCTTCAAAGAAGAGTCAAGTTTCCAACTCTTCCCCACAGCTTCAATTCCATCAGTTTGAGACCTTGCAACTCATCTGTTTTTCCTTATGAAATTAAAACAATTGCCTAACCTCTTGGCTCTTAAGTAAAATGTTCAAGGGCTCACATTTGTTATATAAATACAACAACACTTTGTTGTATAAATGAATGAATCTGTTGCAATTATATAATCTGTTGTGTATAATTAAATTAAACAGTTTTTGCAAAAAGAGGAAAGAGAGCAAATAAATGCCTATAAAACATCTGGTTAGGATCTGCAGAAGGTTATGTGTTTTCTGTGCCTCCAAAAGGTTTGTTCTACTTATCACTCATTGCTTTGTTTGAGTTTCTTCAGGCAACAAAATTATAGAGAAGTCCTGTGGATAAAAATACAGTGTCTGGGGCCTACTATGCCTTCCTGTTTGCCTGGAACTGAGCTTAGTTCATGGACAGGCAGAAAGCAGCTATATAAGAATGTGTTTAGAATAGGGTCACTTGATAGATACAAAGGAAACTCACAGGGCCCTGCAACATATCTCTATTGAAATATTACACAGTACGCAAGTTTATTTGTCCAAGATTCAATTGTAGAAGTGTACTAGGTTGTATAAACAACAGAAGAAAGGGAAAGATAAGGTGAGAGGATTCAAGGAAAAAAAAAATCAGTGCTTTAAAGTTTGCTCAGTTGTAACTAATTATGTGCCAGAGCTCTTGTTTTAATGTAGTGTGTGTGTGTGTGTGTGTGCGTGTGCATGTGTGTGTGTAGATACAGTGTCAGTTTTGCAATCAAGGTGAACAGGAGACTAAGAATTTAAAGGATGAAAAAACTTCAACCACTTAAAACTGAGAAACCTACATTTCTGAAGCATGAAATTTTAAAAAATTAATTACATGAAAATAAATATTGATTAGTTTCATTTTATAGATAATTCTTTTACATTTGTCAACATACAGAGAGAAACGTATAGTTAAGATATTTTAAAATAGTCACCACTGGAACTTTCCTGGCAGTCCAGTCGTTAAGACTTCACCTTCCAATGCAAGGGGTGTGGGTTTGATACCCAATTCAGGGAGCTAAGATGTCACACGCCTCGGGGTCAAAAAAACAAACATAAAAAAACAGAATTAAGCAGGATTTCACACGACGCCCTTAATGGAACAATAATAGTATCAGCTTCAACTCAAAGGTCATAAAACTTTTGAAATTTGTTTTCTAAGCCTATATGTTCTTAACTAAGGTATATTGAACATTTTTTATAAGTCATACGTGAGTGCTAAGTTGCTTCAGTTGTGTCCAAATTTTGTGACCCTATGGACTGTAACCCACCAGGCTCCTCTGCCCATGGGATTTCACAGGCAAGAATACTGGAGTCAGTACTGGGAACATACTTTGAGAAAACCATACCTGAAAAAGATGCATGTTCCCCAATGTTCATTGTGGCACTTTTTTACAGTAGCAAGGACATGGAAGTAGCCTTGATGTCCATTGGCAGATGAATCATAAGAACTTGTAGTATGTATATACAATGGAATGTTACTCAGCTTTAAAAAAGAACTCAAGTCAGTCCTAATGAGGTGGATGAACCAAGAGCCTGTTGTACAGAATGAAGTAATTCGGAAACAGAAAGATACATACTGTATATTAACATATGTGTATGGGATCTAGAAAGATGGTACCTAAGAACCTGCAGAGAAGCAGTGGAGATGCAGACATAGAGAATAGACTTGTGAATGCAGTGTGGGAGGTAAAGCGTAGCATGGAAACATATACGTTGCTGCTGCTACTGCTGCTGCTGCTGCTAAGTCACTTCAGTCGTGTCTGACTCTGTGCGACCCCCTAGACGTCAGCCCATCAGGCTCCCCCGTCCCTGGGATTCTGCAGGCAAGAACACGGAGTGGGTTGCCATTTCTTTCTTCAGTGCATGAAAGTGGAAAGTGAAAACTGAAAGTGAAGTCACTCAGTCCTGTCCAACTCTTAGTGAGCCCATGGACTGCAGCCTACCAGGCTCCTCAGTCCATGGGATTTTCCAGACAAGAGAACTGGAGTGGGGTGCCATTGCCTTCTCCAAACGTATAGCTACCATATATAAAATAGAGGGCCAGTGGGAATTTGCCGTGTGACACGGGAAGCTCAGCCCAGGGCTCTGTGACCGCCTAGAGGGGTGGGATGGTGGGAAATGGGAGGGAGGTTCATGAGGTATTTATGTATACCTGTGGCTGATTCATACTGATGTATTGCAGAAATCAACATAATATCGTAAAACAGATATCTTGCAGTAAAATATATTTTAGAAAAGTATACTGGAGTGGGTTGCCATTTCCTTCTCCAGGGATCTTCTCAATCCAGGGATTGAACCTATGTCTCTTATGTCTCCAGCATTGACAGGTGGGTTTTTCACCACTGAACTACCTGGGAAGCCCATTAATAATATTCATACACTGTGCTATTTTGCAATTGTGATTAGAAGTGGGATGTCATGGAATAGTCTAAACATTTTATGTGCATTAACCAATTAAACTCTCATTGCATGGTATTATAATAGGATTATTGTACCCACTTTACAAATGAGGAGATCAAGGCTCAGGATGATTAATACTTTGCCTGTGTGCTCATTCGCCTTCGACTCTTTGAGACTCCGTGGACTGTAGCCTGCCAGGTTCCTCTGTCCATGGGATTTTTCCAGGCAAGAGTACTAAAGTGGGTTACCATGTCCTCCTCCAGGGGATCTTTTTGACCCAGGGATCAAACCCCCATCTCCTGCATCTCCTACATTGCAGACTGATTCTTTACCTCTGAGCTACTGGGGAAGCCTGATTAATACTTGAATAAGGTCAAAAGCTTGTAACTGACAGAGCTGGATTCACTCTAGGCCTTTCACCTCTTTTTGTCCCTAACCTGACTTCAGTGTCTGAATTTTGTGAATCCATCCCTTCATTTTAAGTACTTAAACCCAGTCTGGTCAACAGAAAGACAAAAACATGCTTACTGTACTTTATGCTCAGAGCAAATCGATACCGCTTTGATATTTTTCTGCCCACCTGTGTCTATGAATATTGATGGAACATGGATTACAATTTTAAAAACTCATATATTTTTGTACAACAAAAGTTTTCCATGAAAAATTGTCAAGGAATAGATTTAATTATTTAGTGAGTGAATAATTCACATGGGGGCAGTCTAAATTATTACTTTCTAGATTAAATGAAAAGTGACATTGATGCTTAGCATGTCAAAATTTTAAAACAAGAAGGGAAAAAATTTTTAGTAGAAAGACATTTCACTAAGTTATTTGAGTTGACTGGCTTTGCACAGAGTTGCCATGTTGATTTATTATTTGTGCTCATGTGATATAAACACAGGGTGAGTGAAGGTATATAATAAAAGCTAAAATTTAATATAGTTTTAAGTGTGTATTACTATAGCAATATAAAGACAATATGGTCCTCATCAGTGAACCCCACTCAATACAGGAACCCCTCTATAATGATTTGTGGTCTAATCGTTCCATTAAACATACAAGAAAACTGAGGGTAAGCTCAGTTAAGTGATTTAAGGTTAGAAGGGCGTTAAGCCTCAGTCTTCCCAATTCTCAGCTCATTGTTCATATTTCCTCAACTTTTCTCAGATAGTATACAATCAGCTACAGAATGGAATGCATGTTTGTATGGCTGACTCTTTGTGACCCTTTGGACTGTAGCCCACCAGTCTCTTCTCTGTGAGATTTTTTGGGCAAGATTACTGAAATAAGTTGCCATTTTCTCCTCCAGGGGATCTTCCTGACCCAGGGATTGAACCCGTGTCTCCTGAGTCTCCTGCACTGCAGACAGATTCTTTACTGCTGAGCCATCAGGGAAGCCTACCAATATTGAAGGCCAAAATATCTATATATCAAACAAGATAGCAAGGTGGATTCCAAGGCACATCTCTGTGATGTTAGTGAGTACTTAGTTTGAATTTTGGGTTTTTTAAGATTTTACAAAATTTCCCTCCTGCCAAGAAACATGACACCCCATGAGTGTTCACAACACACAATCACAAAACTAATCTCCCATCCGGTGTTCAATCTGCGTTTGGCTCCCAATCCCTTTATGTAATCCATTGCTTCTTCCATAGGCATAGTGGTGTTTTTCCAGGATCTCTGAATCCATATTTTCTTCCTGGTCGTAAGTTACAGTAGCTAATGGAGTAAGGACAGTAGCAGACCATTCATTCCATAAGACCTGTGATAAGAAATATTGAGGTTGACCAGATGCACGGTCAGCATGAGTCATGCCTATCAAGCTGTGCAAGTAGTGAGGACAGGCACCAGAACATAAAGCTTAGAACCTCTCAAAAATTCTACATCCCTCATTCCTTCCCTCCAAACTCCATCCTGTTAAGACTGTTAACAATTTGCTAAAACTTAATTTTATTCAAGTTTCGAGTAATAAAAGTGATTTAATAAAAAAAAAAAATAACAAATCCTTACCCCCAAGTCTCTATCATTATTAGATTCTCCTTCAAGTTGATGGCTTTGAACATTTGTGATGCAGAACTACCCTTGTGGGAGTAAAGGCTTAAACTGAGCTTGATGACACGTAGTTTTTCTTTATAGTCAAAGATGCTGCTGATGCTGGCATTGTTTCCTGCATGTTGCCTCCTACCATTAGCTGTGTTTACACATGACCTGTTTTTAACAGAACTTGGATGTAATTTCCAGCACTGTTTGCATTAACTTGTTACACTGAGAATTAATGACAACTTGTAAATGTTAGTCTCTAGAGAAAGACATTTTGAGGCAATCATAGCTTCTAAGGCTATATTTTTGGTAGAGTTCATGTGACAGTGCAGATATCATTAAGGACATCATTTATAGCCACAGGAAAGTTCATTAGCAGAGTTTGGACTTTAAGGTACTGTTGGGTCAGCCTCTTCTTTGGGAATCAAGTCCACCATCAATTTGGTGAGGCTATTAATTTCTTTGTGTCCTCAGCTACTGTAGCAGCAAGGTGTTATCTGAGGAAGGTAGTTATCATTGTGATTTCAACTTTATGGTGAGGAAATCAAGTACAAAAGGAGTAAAAGGACTTGCTTACATTCATAAACACAAAAAACTGAGCCTTCTGATTTTATTTCCGTGTTCTCTTGAGGTCTGGCTCAAGTAAGCAACTAATAAGTGTTGATTGAATAGCCACATCTTTTTCACTTTTTTTTTTTAAATTTTTTTTAAATTTTATTTTTAAACTTTACATAATTGTATTAGTTTTGCCAAATATCAAAATGAATCCGCCACAGGTATACATGTGTTCCCCATCCTGAACCCTCCTCCCTCCTTCACTTTAAAAAAAATAATTATTAGAAAAAATTTCAAACAAACACAAAAGCAGATAGAAAAATATCCTATGATCTAATGATCCCACTCCTAGATATATATCTAGAAAGAAGTGAAAAGTGAAGAAAGTTATAATTCAAAAAGATACATGCACTCCAATGTTCATAGCAGCACCATTTATAATAACGAAGACACAGAAGCAACCTAAATGTCCATCAACAGATAAATGATTAAAGAAGATGTGGTATATATATATACAATGCAATATTACTCATCCATAAAAAAGAATAAAATAATGCTTGTAGCAATATGAATGGACCTAGAGAATATTATACTAAGTGAAGTAAGTCAGACAAAGAAAGATAAACATCATATGATATTACCTATATGTAAAATCTAAAAAAATGATACAAATTAACTTATTTACAAAACATAAATAGACTCACAGATATAGAGAAAAAAGTTGAGGTTACCAAAGGGGAAAAGATGAGGGAGGGATAAGGTAGGAGTTTGGGATTAAAATATACACACTGTTATAAATAAAATGGATAACCAATAAGGCCCTACTGTATAGCACAGGGAATTATACTCAATAACATAATAACCTATAATGGAAAAGAATCTAAAGAAAATATATATTGATATATATATATGTATATATAGATATGTATCAATATAACTGAATCACTTTGCTGTACACTTGAAACTAACACAGCATTGCAAATCAACTATATTTCAATAACATTTTTTATAAAAGAAAAATCAGTCCCCACATACCTGTTACCCAACTTCAACGATTTTTAATATTTTTCTAATCATTTCTGTGTATTGCCCTATCTCTTTTTATTTAGATTGTTTAAAGAAATTCTCAGATATAAGCTCATTTTACCTATAAATACTTGAGTATGCACAATAATTTTTAAGGAATGTTTTTTACTATAATCACCATTCCGGATCTTTGCAAACAAAATTTTTTAAAATTCCTTATTGGTATTTAAATTTTCCTGAATTATCTCAACACTATCTTTTTTCAGTTTATTTGTTTAAAATGAGATTCAAACGAGGTACCTACACTGTACTTGCTTTTCATATCTTTTACGGATCTTTTGTTCTCTAACAATCCTCTTTCCTTTTGATTTCATGCCATTGGCTTATGAGAGGTATTTTAATTTTTATGTCATAGAGAATGGTCCATATTCTGAAGTTAGCTATACTTCTTCATGGTGACATTTAACCTGTTTTTCTATTGATTCAAATTTGCCATTAACCAGAGTTTAGATGTAGATTCTTGATTAGATTCTGATTTGGATTTTTGGTAAAAATATCTCATAGGTTATGAGAATGAGATATTTTGACTTCTATCATCCCCTCTCCACACACTTCTCTTCTTGATTTGATTTTTTCATCCCTTATTTTGTTCTGACTTCATCTGCTGATGGCTTTACCCCTTGCCAGAACATGACACTTCTTCTTCACTTCTCTAGTATTGGCCTTAATATTGCCAGTCCCCGCTACAGTTTTGGCTCTTTTGGGCTCTGTGTTGTGTAGCTTATGTCACATCTTTTGCTCCATGAAGCATCCTGGAGAAATCTTCTGAAGGATTTTTTCCAGTCTTAATTTTAAGGGAACATACACAGATGCCCGAATGTTCAGACTATATATTTATAATGTGTTCCTCAGGGAGATATCAATTTGTGTTTTATTCTGCATTTGTCTCTCAAACGTTGCCCTCTGTGGAACTCCAGAAATTTCTTCATGTCACCCTCTCCTGTGCAGTAGTCTGCCCGGAAAACTCTATCTGCTTTAGTATCCTTGAACTCCCAGCTCTATCTCTTCAATTTAGCATGTCCACCGGGCTCTGTATGAATTTCCCTTTACTGCACCATGGCCTGAAAACTCTTTCCAGGCAGTAAGCTGGATGGAATTGTAGGGCTCATCAAATTTTTCTCCCATCTTTAAGGAATTTTTATCCTTCCTTGTCAGTGATATTCAGTGTCTTGAAAATCAGTGAGTTATTTGTTTTGTTTGTCTCTTGGTTATTTCAAGTGTGTGAGTAAATCTAGTCCCTGTTAACTCAGATTTAAAGCAAAAGTCTATCGTCTACCAAATGAAGATTCTTGAATCAAACTTTGAGGTAGCAAGGGGATCTAAATCAATAAAGAAGATGTTACTTTGTTACATTTTGAACTATGGGAACAGGACAGAGAGGATAAGATTGTATAGCTGATTGGAGAAGGAAATGGCAACCCACTCCAGTATTCTTGCCTGGAGAATCCAAGGGATGGGGGAGCCTGGTGGGCTGCAGTCTATGGGGTCGCACAGAGTCAGACACGACTGAAGCGATTTAGCAGCAGCAGCCCAGCAACTGAATGAAGCACTAGAATTTTCCTTTCCTATTTTGATAAGGTTGTGGTTGTTTTCCTTGTGTGCTGCCTATTTCAGATTCATGGTGGAATTAAGCACAGTGTGAAGGATGTACTACTGCTTGCAAGTAGTCAGTTGTTACATTCAACTGACTACTTGCAAGCAGACAACAACAGTGAAGACCTGGGAGATACTGAAAACCGAGACAAGAAGCTAACTATAGGCCACAACACAGGTTCTGGAGACTCTAGTACAGGGCTCCATGTCTTATCACCAAAGGAATGATGAAATGATATTTCAAATCATACCTGTTTTCTTCTCTACAGCCCTAACATTTGCTTCTGTTTTTTTCTACACAGTGAAAAATATGTACATGTTACAAATCAATAGTTACATGGATCATGAAACATGGCAATGATTCTATTTGTTCTGTGACAGTGCAAAATAGACAATATTTTTTGCATCAAAAGATAAAACAAGATCACAATGAACAAGCAAAAAACAATGAATGACACAATTATCAATGTTGTTTTAATTGCACCATCCTATCCACATAAACCTGTTTATTCATTTTAACATGATATGTCTCAGAAACACTTTATTTTTGCTTTCCTCTCTTTCAATATTTAGACATTTTTTCCAGCTTATTTGTAACTGTGTATATTTTCTAAACAGCTATAATTACTTGGAAGCAAAATTAGAAGCTTCTAATGAAAAAGATGCAGCCATGAAATTAAAAGATGCTTACTCCTTGGAAGAAAATTTATGACCAACCTAGAGAGCATATTCAAAAGCAGAGACATTACTTTGCCAACAAAGGTCTGTTGAGTCAAGGCTATGGTTTTTCCTGTGGTCATGCATGGATGTGAGAGTTGGACTGTGAAGAAAGCTGAGTGCCAAAGAACTGATGCTTTTGAACTGTGGTATTGGAGAAGACTCTTGAGAGTCCCTTGGACTGCAAGGAGATCCAACCAGTCCATTCTGAAGGAGATCAGCCCTGGGATTTCTTTAGAAGGAATGATGCT
>NW_011494700.1:3291704-3296683 GCF_000754665.1 Bison bison bison
GGCATCTGGTCCCATCACTTCATGGGAAATAGATGAGGAAACAGTGGAAACAGTGTCAGACTTAAT
Source organism: Bison bison bison (assembly GCF_000754665.1). Lineage (NCBI taxonomy): Eukaryota > Metazoa > Chordata > Mammalia > Artiodactyla > Bovidae > Bison > Bison bison. Next base: position 3,291,771 of record NW_011494700.1, read on the forward strand.
TTTGGGGGGGCTCCAAAATCACTGCAGATAGTGACTGCAGCCATGAAATTAAAAGACGCTTACTCCTTGGAAGGAAAGTTATGACCAACCTAGATAGCATATTCAAAAGCAGAGACGTTACTTTGCCAACAAAGGTCTGTCTAGTCAAGGCTATGGTTTTTCCAGTGGTCATGTATGGATGAGAGAGTTGGACTGTGAAGAAGCCTGAGAGCCGAAGAATTGATGCTTTTGAACTATGGTGTTGGAGAAGACTCTTGAGAGTCCCTTGGACTGCAAGGAGATCCAACCAGTCCATTCTGAAGGAGATCAGCCCTGGGATTTCTTTAGAAGGAATGATGCTAAAGATGAAACTCCAGTACTTTGGCCACCTCATGTGAAGAGTTGACTCATTGGAAAAGACTCTGATGCTGGGAGGGATTGAGGGCAGGAGGATAAGGGAACGACAGAAGATGAAATGGCTGGATAGCATCACTGACTCGATGGACATGAGTCTGAGTGAACTCCGGGAGTTGATGATGGACAGGGAGGCCTGGAGTGCTGAGATTCATGGGGTCACAAAGAGTTGGACACGCCTAAGTGACTGAACTGAACTGAATGAGAAAGAATACCTGGACAACTAGAACACATGAAAAAGGAATGTATATTTGAAGTGATTGATTTTGGAGTCAAAGTGATGAAACTGTTGCAGATAAATGATTTGCTCACAAAAGCATATTGAAGAAATTGAAGAAATATGAAATTCAGAATTGAAAATACTTTTTTTTGTTGTTGGGAAATACTGTTTTACTATTAAGAAAGTCTGCTTCATTTGTAAAGAAAAGCAATTTTTTGTTGAAAATTAGAAAGGTATGAAAGAAATGTTTTATATATGAGCTCACAGATTGATCTTAACAGTTCTTTAGGCAGAAAAACAATAATGTCCAAAATGATGAATGTGTGAATGCATTGTTTCCATTAACTCAATAGAGCGTCAATCAACAAACAATGAAGCAAAAGCGATGTGGCTGTCAATTTATGTAAAATGCTCTCAAAGAGCATCAGAGATTCTCTTTAAAAAGGGTGCATTTTGATTTTCATTACATTGGAAAGATGACTGAGACTAATCTAAATAGAGTTATAAAAATTTATCTGCAGTAAATCAGAGTTCATTTTAGCTTAATTGAGCAGGCCGAAATACAATAGTGCTGATAACATGGGTGGAATGTTTAATAGATTTTTCAAATTTTAGGAAGCAAAAGAGAAGACCTTTTTGTATGTACTGTCGTGATCACCATTTAGTGTTAATTTGGAGGTAGTTCTATCAGCAAGCAGAACTCTAAAACTCTGTAAATGTTAATAACTCTTTGAACAACAGTATCAGGCATTTGTGGAAAAATTACAGTATTTCAATACACTGTAAACTAGACAAATATAAAAGTGTGTGGTTTATAAATTAGATTTAACTGACTATTAACAGATATCTGAGCCTGTCAAAAAATGTTTATATGATATTTAAATATTGGAAGTGATATCAAATGAATATTACAAATACACAAGTGGTTGATAAATCGAATGGTTTGCTGAATTTGATTTCCAAATTGGAGAGTATTATTATTTTAATTTACCACATGTTTAAGTATAAATATTAGGAAAATTCTTTCTGAAGAACTTCAAAATAAATTATATATTTTTCTTTTAAACTGAAATAATTCCATACAGTATATCATCTTAGAAAAATGGTGATTATTTCAAAACAATCTGTGGCCAGCCAGAGTAGGGATTATACTTTTTGACTTCCCTTTCTAAATCTAAATTGCTTAAGATTTAGAAGAAAAAAAAATTTCCAAAAGATTTCTAAATTATTTCACACAGTTGTTTCTTACTTTATCAGAATATTGCACAACTCATACTCAGATTTCTGAATGCTTTAAGTGGAATGAAAATGTAGTTCAAAAAATAATTAGATGTGACTAAAAATTTTATAGGCTTTATGCAAATAAGATCACATATCTTTGACTCTTGGCATACATATTATGCCAAGTTGGCCTCATCCTTGAACTTGACCCTAGAGCTCTTTGCTTCTTCTGATAGCAATCAAGTGTTGTGTTGTCTTACCCAATCTCTACATTACAGAATGTTCATTTTCTACTCTGTGTTGCCATTAATTACCATAAAGGCAGAAGAAAAAGTCAGTGGTCTGGAATTGAGGATTATCAAGTAGAAACTGGAAAACAGTTTATCTAGCCTGAAAGTCTCTCCATTCCTAGAGAAAAAAATTGCAACATCAGTTTGAACAGGGAATACACAGTATTTTTCAAAACGCAATAAAAAACTTTTGCACCACTTGCTTCATCTATTACCCTGTTGAAATTTCCAACTGTTACTTCTGAGTTTAAAATCTTCTGCTTTGTTTTTGGTTTTATGCAATGATGACTCTTTTGGGGACTATGTACTGGAATTAACATGTTATTCTATGAAAACAATGTTTTATTATTCCAGATAATCAATTTAAATTTTTAGCATGAAATTGTTCACAAAGCTCCTTGCTTATTAGTGGTCATTCATGGAGAAATATGTCTATATAACCAGCAGTTCCTATTACCACTTCAATAATGCTAGGCTTTTTGTCCTACAATTAAAATATTGGCAGCAGAAGCAGCTTCAACTTCCATATGCCATTTGCTATGTTATGTACTGAACTATGTTCCTGGACAATTTATATGTTAAAGTCTTAACCCCCAAAGGAGCTGTATTTGAAGATAAGTGTCTTTAAAGACAGAATTAAGATTAAATATTGTAATGGGGAGGCCAAAATCTGATGGGACTGGTGTCCTTATAAGAAAAGAGATACTAAGGTTGTGAGTGAGTACATGGAGAAAAGACCATATGAGGACACAGAGAGAAGGCAGTCTCCTATCAGCCAAAGAAGGGAGGCCTCAGGAGAAACCAAACCTGTCAACACCTTCACCTTTGACTTCTAACCTATAGAACTGTGAGAAATTAAATTTCTATAGTTTAAGCATCCTTGTTTAGTTGGTAAGTCGTGTTCAATTCTTTGCGACCCCATGGCCCACCAGTCTCCTTGGGGAGCCTGTCCATGGGATTTTCCAGGCAAGAATACTCGAGTGGTTTACCATTTTTTTCTCCAGGGGGTTTTGCTGACCCAGTGATGGAACTCTGGTCTCCTGCATTGCAGGTAGATTGTTTTCCACTGATCACTGGGGAAGCCCTTGTCTGTGTTATTTTGTCATGGTAGCCCTAGCAGACTAATACATGTCTCCCAACAACTGCTACCATATTTTCTGTTAACTGGACTTCTTTCTATCATATCTTATTGATTCACTTTGCTGTAACTATGAACTAATGCAATATTGTAAAGCAATTATATTCCAATAATAAATTTTTTACAGAAATAGAAGGAGCATACCTCAACAAAATAAAAGCTATATATGACAAACCCTCAGCAAACATTATCCTCAATGGTGAAAAATTGAAAGCATTTCCCCTAAAGTCGGGAACAAGAAAAGGGTGCCCACACTCACCACTACTATTCAGCATAGTTTTGGAAGTTTTGGCCTCAGCAATCAAGCAGAAAAAGAAATAAAAGGAATCCAAATTGGAAAAGAAGAAGTAAAACTCTCACTGTTTGCAGATGACATGATCCTCTACATAGAAAACCCTAAAGACTCCACCAGAAAATTACTAGAGCTAATCAATGACTATAGTAAAGTTGCAAGATATAAAATTAACATACAGAAATCCCTTGCATTCCTATACACTAACAATGAGAAAACAGAAAGAGAAATTAAGGAAACAATTCCATTCACCATTGCAACAAAAAGAATAAAATACTTAGGAATATATCTACCTAAAGAAACTAAAGACCTATATATAGAAAACTATAAAACACTGGTGAAAGAAATCAAAGAGGACACTAATAGATGGAGAAATATACCATGTTCATGGATCGGAAGAGTCAATATAGTGAAAATGAGTATACTACCCAAAGCAATCTACAGATTCAATGCAATCCTTATCAAGCTACCAACGGTATTTTTCAGAGAACTAGAACAAATAATTTCACAATTTGTATAAAAATACGAAAAACCTCGAATAGCCAAAGCAATCTTGAGAAAGAAGAATGGAACTGGAGGAATCAACCTACCTGACTTCAGGCTCTACTACAAAGCCACAGTCATCAAGACAGTATGGTACTGGCACAAAAATATGAACATAGATCAATGGAACAAAATAGAAAGCCCAGAGATAAATCCACACACCTCTTCCCTAGTGGCTCAGACAGTAAAGCATCTGTCTACAATGCCTACCATATGGGAGACCCAGGTCTAATCCCTGGGTCGGGAAGATCTCCTGGAGAAGAAAATGGCAACCCACTCCAGTATTCTTGCCTGAAAAATCCCATGGATGGTGGAACCTGGTAGGCTACAGTCCATGGGGTCTCAAAGAGTCTGACACGACTGAGCGACTTCACTTTTCACTTTTGCTTTCATGGACACCCTATCTTTGACAAAGGAAGCAAGATTATACAATGGAGAAAAGACAATCTCTTTAACAAGTGGTGCTGGGAAATCTGGTCAACCACTTGTAAAAGAATGAAACTAGAACACTTTCTAACACCATACACAAAAATAAACTCAAAATAGATTGAAGATCTAAATGTAAGACCAGAAACTATTAAACTCCTAGAGGAAAACATAGGCAAAACACTCTCCAACATAAACAACAGCAGGATCCTTTGGAAATAAAAGCAAAAATAAATGGGACCTAATTAAAATTAAAAGCTTCTGCACAACAAAGGAAACTATAAGCAAGGTGAAAAGACAGCCTTCAGAATGGGAGAAAATAATAGCAAATGAAGCAACTGAAAAACAACTAATCTCAAAAATATACAAGCAACTCCTGCAGCTCAATTT
>NW_011494700.1:3296844-3337665 GCF_000754665.1 Bison bison bison
AAAGAACTAAACAGACATTTCTCCAAAGAAGACATACAGATGGCTAACAAACACATAAAAAGATGCTCAACATCACTCATTATCAGAGAAATGAAAATCAAAACCACAATGAAGTAGAATTTCATGCCAGTCAGAATGGCTGCGATCCAAAAGTCTACACGCAATAAATGCTGGAGAGGGTGTGGAGAAAAGGGAACCCTCTTATACTGTTGGTGGGAATACAAACTAGTACAGCCACTGTGGAGAACAGTGTGGAGATTCCTTAAAAAAACTGGAAATAGAACTGCCATAAGACCCAGCAATCCCACTGCTGGGCATACACATGGAGGAAACCAGAATTGAAAGAGACACATGTACCCCAGTGTTCATTGCAGCACTGTTTATAATAGCCAGGACATGGAAGCAACCTAGATGTCCATCAGCAGATGAATGGATAAGAAAGCTGTGGTACATATACACAATGGAGTATTACTCAGCCATTAAAAAGAATACATTGGAATCAGTTCTAATGAGGTGGATGAAACTGGAGCCTATTATACAGAGTGAAGTAAGCCAGAAAGAAAAACACCAATACAGTATACTAATGAATATATATGGAATTTAGAAAGATGGTAACGATAACCCTGTATGTGAGACAGCAAAAGAGACACAGATGTATAGAACAGTCTTTTGGACTCTGTGGAAGAGGGTGAGGGCGGGATGATTTGGGAGAATGGCATTGAAACATGTAAATTGTCATATGTGAAATGAATCACCAGTCCAGGTTCGATGCATGATACAGGGTGCTCGGGCCTGGTGCACTGGGATGACCCAGAGGGATAGTATGAGGAGGGAGGTGGGAGGGAGGTTCAGGATGGGGAACACATGTACACCCATGGCAGATTCAAGTCAATGTATGGCAAAACCAATACAATATTGTAGAGTAAAATAAATAAATACATAGAAAAAAAATTAAAAAATAATTTTTTATAAAAAAAATATATTAGGAGAAATACTTCTTATTCATGATAATAAATATACTCAAATATAAAATGGGCATAAATAAACCAAACAAAGTAGGCTGTTACTAAACAATAATTTTGTCTCAAGTTGGGTAAATTATAATTGTTTAAAAATTGAACTTCTTCAATTACCTCTTTTATTTTCTTAACCAGGTACTATAGAATCAAAATCTGTTTTCGAGGACTGCATTTCCCCAACACATGGATTAAAATTCACAAGTTGTCTTAGATGTCTCATGCATAAAAATTACCAAAAATGATATTGTTCACTCTTATGTCTCCAGCATGGAATATATTTCAAGCAGTTTCTTTGGTATTCTTATATGATTTGTTATTTGTTAGCCAGCTAAATAAATCTTCTCAATTCTCTCTGTGTCTATGTAATTTCATTTCATAGCACAAAAGTATAAATAAAGGAAAGAATGGTTAAAAATATACAGTACACAAGAGAGAAGCTACAGAAATAACCTTCCTAATCTCACTGATGCTACTCAATTCCATTCCCCTAAATTTGGTCCCAGACCAGGTTACTCTGATCTAAATGTCATTTCCCTTCTTAATGAGAGTTGTCAAGATTGGGTTTTTTATTAAATGTTCCTTTTGTGTGAAGATTTGGTTAGGCCTTTCAGTTCAGTTCAGTCACTTAGTCATGTCTGGCTCTTTGCGACCCCATGAACTGCAGCAGGCCAGGCTGTCCTGTCCATTATCAACTTCCGGAGTTTACTCAAACTCATGTCCATTGAGTCGGTGATACCATCCAACCATCTCATCCTCTAACGTCCCCTTTTCCTCCTGCCATCAATCTTTTCCAACATCAGGGTCTTTTCAAATGAGTCAGCTCTTTGCATCAGGTGGTCAGAGTATTGGAATTTCACTGTTCCAATGAACACTCAGGACTGATCTCCTTTAGGAATGACTTGTTGGATCTCCTTGCAGTCCAAGGGACTCTAAAGAGTCTTCTCCAACACCACAGTTCAAAAGCATTAATTCTTTGACATCCATACCTGACTACTGCAAAAACCATAGCCTTGACTAGACAGATCTTTGTTGGCAAAGTAATGTCTCTGCTTTTTAATATTCTGTCTCGGTTGGTCATAACTTTCCTTCCAAGGAGAAAACATCTTTGAATTTCATGGCTTCAGTTACCATCTGCAGTGATTTTGGGCCCAAAAAATAAAGTCAGCCACTGTTTCCTCATCTATTTGCCATGAATTGATGGGACCAGATGCCATCATCTTAGTTTTCTGAATGTTGAGCTTTAAGCCAACTTTTTTATTCTCCTCTTTCACTTTCATCAAGAGGCTATCTAGTTCTTCTTCACTTTCTGTCATCAGGGTGGTGTCATCTGCATATCTGAGTTTATTGTTATTTCTCCCAGCAATCTTGATTCCAGCTTATGCTTCATCCAGCCCAGCATTTCTCATGATGTACTCTGCATAGAAGTTAAATAAACAGGGTGACAATATACAGCCTTGACGTACTCCTTTTCCTATTTGGAACCAGTCTGTTGTTCTATGTTCAGTTCTAACTGTTGCTTCCTGACCTTCATACAGATTTCTCAGGAGGCAAGTCAGGTGGTCTGGTAGTCCCATGTATTTATGAATGTTCCATAGTTTATTGTGATCCACACAGTTAAAGGCTTTGGCATAGTCAGTAAAGCAGAAATAGATGTTTATCTGGAATTTTCTTGCTTTTTCAATGACCAGCGAATGTTGGCAATTTGATCTCTTGTTCCTCTGCCTTTCCTAAAACCAGTTTGAACATCTGGAAGTTCACGGTTCATGTATTGCTGAACCCTGGCTTGGAAATTTTTGAGCATTACTTTTCTAGCATGTGAGATGAGTGCAATTGTGTGGTAGTTTGAGCATTCTTTGGCATTGCCTTTCTTTGGGATTGGAATGAAAACTGACCTTTTCCAGTCCTGTGGCCACTGCTGAGTTTTCCAAATTTGCTGGCATATTGAGGCAGCACTTTCACAGCATCGTATTTTAGGATTTGAAATAGCTCAACTGAAATTCCATCACCTCCACTACCTTTGTTCCTAGTGATGGTTCCTAAGGCCCATTGACTTCACATTCCAGGATGTCTGGCTGTAGGTGAGTGATCACACCATAGTGATTATCTGGGTCATGAAGATCTTTTTTGTACAGTTCTTCTGTGTATTCTAGCCATCTCTTTTTAATATCTTCTGCTTCTCTTAGGTCCATACCATTTCTGTTCTTTATTGAGCCCATCTTTGCCTTACCCTCCAATATAATCTTGCTCTAGAGCAGGGAGGGAATACATCAAGGTTGTATATTGTAACCTTGCTTATTTAACATATATGCAGAGTTGTTTTTGTTGTTCAGTTGCTCAGTCACGTCCTACTCTTTGTGATCCCATGGACTGTAGCACGCCAGGCTTCCGTGTTCTTCACCATGTCCTTGAGCTTGCACAAACTCATGTCCATTGAGTCGGTGATGCAATCCAAATCATCTCATCCTCTGTCATCCCGTTCTCCTCCTGCCCTCAATCTTTTCCAGCATCAGAATCTTTTCTGTTGAGTTGACTCTATTTAGCAGGTGGCCAAAGTATTGGAGCTTCATCGTCAGTCCTCCCAATGAATATTCAAGATTGATTTCCTTTAGGATTTACTGGTTTGATCTCCTTGCAGTCCAAGGGAGTTTCAAGCAACTTCTCCAGCACCATAGTTCAAAAGCATCAATCCTTTAGTGCTCAGCCTTCTTTAAATTCAACTCTCACATCCATACATGATTACCGGAAAACCCATAGTTATGACTATGGCTATGACTATATGGATCTTTGTAGGGAAAGTAATGTCTCTGCTTTTTAATATGCTGTCTAACTTTGTCATAGCATATGCAGAGTACATCATGCGAAATGCCACACTGGATGACTTACAAGCTGGAATTAAGATTGCTGAGAGAAATATCAATAACCTCAGATATGCAAATGATACCACTTTAAGGGCACAAAGTACAGAGGAACTAAAGAGCCTTTTCATGAGGGTTAAAGAGGAGAGCGAACAGCCTGGCTTAAAACTCAAGATTCAAAAAACTGATCATGGCATCTGATACCTTCACTTCAAGGCAAGTATATGGAGAAAACGTGGAAACAGTGACAGATTTTATTTTCTTGGGATTCAAAACCACTGTGACAGTGACTGCAGCCATGATATTAGAAGATGCTTGCTCTTGGAAGAAAAGCTATGACAAACCCAAACAGCATATTAAAAGCAGAGACATCACTTTGCTAACAAAGGTCCATGTGGATATGAGTTGAACCAGAAAGAAGGCTGAGTGCAAAAAAACTGATGGCTTCCAACTGTGATGCTGGAGAAGATTCTTGAGAGTCCCTTGGACAGCAAAGAAATCAAAACAGTCAATCCTAAACGAAATCAACCCTGAATATTCATTGGAAGGACTGATGCTGAAGCTGAAGCTCCTCTATTTTGGCCACCTGATGCAATGAGCTGACTCACTGAAAAAAAACCCTGATGTTGGGGAAGATTGAGTGCAGAAGAAGGAAGTGGCAGAAGATGAGATGGTTGGATGGCATCACCAACTCAAAGGACATGAGTTTGAACAAACTCCAGGAGATAGTGAAGGACAGGGAAGCCTGGCATATTGCTGTTCATGGGGTCACAAGAGTCAGAAAGGACTTAGGGACTGAATAACAGCAACAACTAGAGCAGGAGTTGACAAACTGCCATGAAACCCCTATCAATCCTGCTGTCTGTTTCCATAAAGAGAGTTTAATTGGAGCACAACTGGGCCATTCCTTTTTGTTTTGTATATGACTGCTTTCTCAGTATAATAGCAGAGTTGAGTAAATGCAACAGAGACTTGGGCCCCAGAAAGCCTTAAATATGTACTCTATGGCCCTCAAAATAAGTTTGCAGCCCCCTGTCCAATGGTAGGTATGGGGATTAGAAAAGAGTTGGATAAATAGGATTGAGTCTCAGGTCATCATTCAAGAAAAAAGGGTAGACAACATTTGCAGATAACTTCTATATCATGCTACTAGACTGCATCTGAGTATGCAGGGCCTGCTTCTCCTTGGCCTTTTTATGCCAATATTCTCATATTAGTAGTAGAGGTTTAGTTCCTTAGAACACCCAGTCTGCAGAGAGGGCTTTTAATTTTTATTTTTATTACCTTAAGGATTTAGTCTCATGAGAGAGTAAGAGATCATTAATAACCTGCCATTAAAATAATTTGAGCTCTTATTGAAAGTGCTTTTTAGCTCAAATCTGAGTCTAATGCAGACAGCATGAGTATCCAAACCTAAATAAGCATGATTCTAATTTTTTTTTCCTTCACAAAATGATAGGATCATAACAACATATTTTGAAAAATTCATCTTTTTACCTAGGCTAACACTTGCTCCCACTTTGTTACCCTGCTAGAGACACATAGTCAAATGAAATTTTAAGAAGCTTCTTAGAAACCTACTAAATAAACTGAATATAGGAAAGTGGTTAGTAGGCCAGGAAGGAAGCCAAGACTTTCTGATATAAGACAAATTAAGCCATATTCAAATGAGCTTGAGTTGTATGCATTTTTTCCTACTACCTGCAATGCTAGCCTCCTTTTCATGTCTGAAACATTAATTTTGCATACCATAAAGTTTAGAAAAAAAAATCTATATAAAGTGAAGGGCACTGAGCATGAATTCATAAAATAATATGAAAATCTCCTATCCTTACCAAGTGCAAAAATCTATAGCAGTCATGTAGAGCTAATTAATGAGCTACAAATAGGCAATCCAAACTGTTAACTCAGTCTACCAAAACTGACTTAACTCTGGAGTTTGTTTTGTAGTATCTTTTGGTGTGATTGTTTTTTACCTGCTTAAACTTAAACGTGAGTGCATGCTCAGTTGTTGTGGCCAACTTTTTGTGACCCTATGGACTGTAGCCTGCGAGGCTCTTCTAGCCATGGGATTTTCTAGGCAAGAATACTGGAGCAGGTTGCCATTTCCTTCTCCAGGGGACCTTTCCGACCCAGGGATTGAACCCATGTCTCCTGCATCATTTGCATTAGCAGGTAGATTCTTTACCACTGAGTCACCTGAGAAGACCCTAAATTTAAACACTTACTAATAAATCTGTAGTAACTGAAGGATGGTAGTAGTGGTAGTAGAGGTTTAGTTACTCAGAACACCCAGTCTACAGAGAGGGCTTTAATTTTAAAGCCCTCTTTAAATGGCATATTTTCTAAATCCATATAAATTGTACCAAAAAACTGACAGCCATTAGGATAACAAAATTGAAAACCTAGAGTCAACATGTACAACAAAGTTAAGCAAATGTATGACTGCAAACTCCAAATCTGATTGGATGGAAATGAACTTTTGACAGAAACAAAACTCACAAGGAATCAGAAAGTGAGCAGGAAAAGTCAAAGAAAAGGCAACATAATTACAGCCACTCTGAAACCAAATATGCTCTTGTCATAAAAACTACACACTGGAAACCTTAGTGGGCCAATCAGAGAAGAGTAACAGACTGAGAGAGTGGTGGACAGCCATCAGTTCAGAGGTCAGATAGCATTAAAGTTATCTGGGCTCCTAAAACCCAGGAAACAAACTCAAGCTCTCTTTTGGGATAAATCCCTAGGGAAAGAAAATGCTAACAGGATAATTTCTACTCTTCAGTAATTGCAAAAAGTCTACCAGAGGAATATCAAGGAAAAACAAGTGGTGTTACCTAAAATTAGGAGGGGAGAAAGCCAGCATAGTTCAGAAATTATAGAGTCATAATTTTATTGCCTGTGATTATATCAGAAGAGAAATCTTAGAGTTATAAGGCTAGGAAAACTATTCTGGTTCATTTTCCTCCTAAAATTACCAAGAATAATTATGTCAACTAAAAAGAACAAAGGCAAATATTCCTGCTGACTCCCATACAAAATTACATTGGGAAAAAAGAAATTAAGAAGCGGAATAGTCATACTGTAGAAATGAAGGCAATCCAGAAGGCAATCCAAAAAGAATACCCACTAGCTGGTGAAAACAATAATTGAATACTTAACAAAGCATTAAAAGCAAGTTAAAAGTAGTAAGAACAGATAAAAGAATAACATAACATAAGGAATAACATAAACTAGAAACAAACTCAAATATTTAAGGTGAATAAAGAAAAGGAAGATTTGAAAAGAGAAGGTTACCTGAAGATAGGGCCTAAGACAGAGATCTGCATGTATGTGATTCTATTGCCAATGTGTTCTTCAGAAGAAATAAAATCTTTGAGGGAGTGAGGGGAGCTGGGTAGGAAAGGAGACAAATCTGAGCGAGGATGTGGTCTCAGGTCAGACCTCGGTCTGGTCCAAGGTGTGCAAATGATGAGAACCAAGGAGGATGTATGCACAGTAGAGTTGTTTCTACCAGTAGGCAAGAAGTCTAGTCTTTCATGTCCCACTTCAGACAGTTATGAGTTGTTGGCCATTTCCCAAGAAGTATGTGATCTCCCAGCAGGATGGACCTATCAGCTATGAACTCTCTTCTGGAGGAAATAACACTTGTGAGTTTTCAGTAGCCAATATTCACAGCAGCAAAGGAATGGGTGCATCAGCTTCCTAAAGGCATCTACTGTCTCACTTAAAGTTAGTTTTAAGGAAAGAGTATCACTTTTATTATTTTTTGACAGCAACATTTTATTCCAGAAGACAATGGAAGGGCATACTTAAGATATTCCAAAGGAATAAAATAAATTTTATAGCCAGACAAAATGTTCTTCAAGTTCAAACACTCCTAAGAAACTGTGATGAACATAAGGAAATTTAGAAAATATTGTTCCAATGAGTATTTCCTAGTATATCTACTCCAGCATGAATTCCACTAAACCCAAATGATTGGAGAAATATCAATATTATATACATATGGCAAGATCAAAAGATGGTGACAAGGGAAGAAGTATTACAGATAATAGTATGATGCAAAACCGGAGAAGGCAAGAGCACCCCATTCCAGTACTCTTGCCTGGAAAATCCCATGGATGGAGGAGCCTGGTAGGCTGTAGTCCATGGGGTCGCTCAGAGTCGGACACGACTGAGCAAGTTCACTTTCACTTTTCACTTTAATGCATTGGAGAAGGAAATGGCAACCCACTCCAGTGTTCTTGCCTGGAGAATCCCAGGGATAGGGGAGCCTGGTGGGCTTCTGTCTATGGGGTTGCACAGAGTCAGACATGACTGAAGTGACGCAGCAACAGCAGCAGCAGCAGCAGCATGATGCAAAACAGACCCCTGGTGTGTGGGTATGTGCTCAGTCGTTTCTGACTCTTTGAGACCCCATGGACTGTAGCTTGCCTGCCAGACTCCTCTGCCTATGGAATTTTCCAGGCAGGAATACTGGAGTGGGTTGCTATTTCCTACTCCAGGTGATCTTTCTCACCTAGGGATCGAACCTATGTCTCCTGTGTTGGTAGGCGGATTCTTTATTACCTTGCCAACTGGGAAGATGTACAGTAAAACAGTTTGGAATGAAGAGAACGTATGGAAAAAACAATTGCACAAATTAGGATTCTTAAACATATTCTTTTTTGTTTGTTTGTTTTATTTATTTATTTATTTCAATTTTATTTTATTTTTAAACTTTACATAATTGTATTAGTTTTGCCAAATATCAAAATGAATCCGCCACAGGTATACATGTGTTTCCCATCCTGAACCCTCCTCCCTCCTCCCTCCCCATCCCATCCCTCTGGGTCATCCCAGTGCACTAGCCCCAAGCATCCAGTATTGTGCATCGAACCTGGACTGGCTGTTGAGAAAATAAAACATTACTTACTAATAAAAATGGGACTTCCCAGGTGGCACTGGTGATAAACTACTGGCCTGCCAAGGCAGGCGGCATAAGAGACACGGGTTTGACCTATGGGTCGGGAAGATCCCCTGGAGGAGGGCACAGCAATCCACTCCAGTATCCTTGCCTGGAGAATCCCATGGACAGAGGAGCCTGGCAGGCTGTAGTCTGTCCTTCCTTCTGGATATTTGGAATTTGTGTTTCTTGCAGCCTTTGGCTGCTACAGTTTTGAACTATTATATATATTTTCAGGTCTGATAACCTATAGATCAAACTTCTGTCTGAATAAACAAATGGTCAGTCAATGAATTGGGCCAGTTTTACATTTCAACACCTTGTATGCCTGAGCCTTCCACTCCTTGTAGATCAATTTGGAGGAATCTGCTATGTGCATTAAACTTCTTACCCAGTTTTTAAATCTGTCTTGCCTTTTATTTTTCCATGACCTTTCTAGGCTCTCCTCCATGTATGTGTATAGTTTTCCCATCTGTCAGGGATGTATGGAGAGCTTATCTCAGCACTTTCATTGCTCCCTCATTTTCATGATATCTTGGGACCATGACAACAACTAGCAAAGCTGTAAGTTTCCCCCATGTATTTCGTAACAAATCCACCATATTTAGTTGTCAAAGCCTGTGCTCCAAATATAGCCTCTTCTCCCTGGCACCAAATTTGTTGCTTTTCATGGCCACACTCATATTGCAAAGCTACAGTTCTCACAAACCAACACTAAGCTTGTTTTCTCATCTCTGTGAGAGATGAGAACAGCTGCTGGCAAGAACACACACTCCTGCTGTTCTTATGCAAAGCCTTAGCAGTTATTAAAAACTGAATGCCTCTCAATTTGTTATCTGCATTTCATTTATTCCCACAGCTTCAAATTCTTGCTTTTGATAACTTATTCGGTTTTATACTATTTTTTTGTTTATTTTTCAAAAATGATTTGCCAATCCCTTTATTCTGCCATAATCAGAATTCCTTAGTTTTTTTAAAATTTATTTTTATGTGTGATAATACAAAAGTGTGGGCATGATTTTAAAGTCTATCTGCATGAGACAAATATTGAAATGTTTATGATAAAATTATATGATGCTAAAATTTGCTTTAAAATAATTTGTATCTCAAAGAATAGCTGGAGAAAGAGATGAAACAAGACTGGATGTGAGCTAATAAATGTAGAAGCAGGGTAATGGATAACTGGAAATTCATCACAATTTTCTCTAGTTTTGTGTATATTTGAAATTATTCATAAAAATTCTTTAATTAGGGAAGAAAATTAAACACTTGAAATCCTATTAGTTATGTGAAGCATCAGGAATAGAACCAGACAAATATACCTTGTTCTGTTGCAGTGTATTATAATGAAAGACTACACTGATAATTTCTCTTCTCAGATTAATTCAAACTCCTTTCAAAGGCAAGCTACCAGCCTACTGAGACTGCAATAGAGATGACTATCATCTCTATATTTGCTTTTTTCTTTATCAAAAACTATATAATAAAAAACTATAGCTTTACATTTATCAAATGCTTACTTTTACCAGATACTACTATATTTCACGTTTGGCATACCTTGCCAAAAGTCAATGCTCGGTGTTCAAAATTCTGATAGACGTGTGGCTACTTCCTGCTCTTCTGTCTCATGAAGTTTAGAAGCAAAAAAAAAGTAGCAGAAAATTAAAAATAATACAGTTGATCCAAATTGTGAAGAGAGGGTCCAAGCATAGCCCAACATCACTGCTGTGTTCCCAAGAAGAACCTTGCGCTTTGTATGGAAAGTGGTGGTAAACTCACAGATGACATAGAACACAGAGAGCCACAGCACAGGCAGCGCACTATGCCTCTGTACTGCGTGCATGCTCAGTTGCTCAGCTGACGCTACAGACTCCATGGATTGTAGCCCGCCAGGCTCCTCTGTCTGTGGGATTTTCCAGGCAAGAATGCTGGAGCAGGTTGTCATTTCCTTCTACAGGGGATCTTCCCACTCAGAGATCAAACCATGTCTCCTGCGTTGGCAGGCGGATTCTTTACCACTGAGCCACCTGGGAAGCACAGGCTTCAGTATTAGGCATATGCAAAATGTTCTTAAAATCGCTTAGCAATGCGTGCCTCAGTGACCACGAGGCAGGCCACCAATTTTCTGTGTTCAGACCCCACAGGGAAAGAGCTAGAGTCTAAGTGGGATTCATGGAGCCATGCTGTCTGCCTGGGCAGGGAAATCGATCCATTAGCCAGGGGCATCTATTGCACTGCAAGGGGTATACGGTCTTTCCTCTGGTTATGAGTAAATACTGTACTACTTCAGCTTGCTGTACATGTTTTCTGTCCTTAGCAACCCTGCCTCATGCACTGGTGTCTCCCCTGGGTGGTATTTACCTGCCTTTTGATCCTGGCCTCATTCATGTCATAGTCTATTCTGTGATACAGCCTGACCACCTAGTGAAACAATAATCTTACACTGTATCTTTGGTATCAGTTAAGGATGCATTGGAAAAGTTTGAACTGCTATAGACTGAGACAGGCAAATAAGGTAAAGAAAATATTCTAATATCACTAGAGTAGAAGTTCAGGGTTTGTTGCAACTGCCTAGAAGTCCCCCTTTCTAGATTTAGGGGACTCTTCCAAAATGCTTCCCTTATAGCTCAGTTGGTAAAGAGTCCTCCTGCAATGCAGGAGACCCTGGTTCAATTCCTGGGTTGGGAAGATCCCCTCAAGAAGGGAAAGGCTACACAATACAGTATTCTTGGGCTTCCCTTGTGGCTCAGCTGGTAAAGAATCTGCCTGCAATGTGGGAGACCTGGGTTTGATCCCTGGCTTGGGAAGATCCCCTGGAGAAGGATCCCACTTCAGTATCCTGGCCTGAAGAATTCCATGGGCTGTATAGTCCATGGGGTCGCAAAGAGTCGGACGACTGAGTGACTTCCACTTTCCAAAATGCAATCAGGGGCCTAGAAAAAAAATTACAGATAAATACATGTCCTCAGGGCTTTCCAGGTAGAGCTAGTGGTAAAGAACCCATCTGCCAGTGCAGGATACACAAGAGACGTGGATGTGATCACTGGGTTGGGAAGATCCCCTGGAGGAAGACTTGGCAACCCATTCCAGTATTCTTGCCTGGGAAATCCTATGGACAGAGGAGCCTGGTGGGCTGCAATCCATAGAGTCTCACAGAGTTGTACACAACTGAAGCGACTTAGCATGCATGCATTCATGGGTCCTCAAGGTCTACCTTTGGCTCACTCTACATGTTTAGCTTAATCTTGAGAAATTTCTCCTGCAATACAAGTCATGGTATCCTGGGTATGATGTAGACATTGCTTGTCAAGGAAACAATGAGTTCTTAGCTGAGCACTAGGCTTTCAGCACCTACCTTGGGATAGCCAGAGAATGAGGGGATCAGCTCTTATGACCAATGATTCAATTTTCACCTTTATCAGAAAGGATTCTGCTCAATCGAAGTTCTAAATTTCTTACAGTGGCTTTGGAAATAGACACCTCTTTCTCTGCTGACACAGAACACGAGTCATCAGTCTATATGAGAACATATTGTCATCTTCATGTGAATATTTTGACTTGACATACAATTTGAAAGCTAATTATTATTTGACAGCTAATATCTCAACATTATTACTCTGCTCACACATACCTGGGAACTTGTCCACAAAGTACTCAGTTTGGGTGAGGATACTCCCCTGTTACCTTCTTGTAACCCAAGAAGTTCCTTCTAAAAAATCATGTCTGAAAGAATGCTGTGAACAGACAAATGAGGCAGGAAAAGGACTAGACTCATTTGATCAGGGACACTAGAAGTCAAATCTTTTCCCTGTAAGATGACTGCCTTTGTCATATTTCACAGAATGAACAGATATTTTCCAATAGCCTTGAAAACTGATCATGTGAATTCTGGACTTCAGATGAGAAACATAGAGGGAAGCAAATGAAAATCAGACCCACTCAAATTCCCCAATAAATACACAACCTTCTGCATTTATTAACCTGGCCACCTGATCCACTGAAATCTTATTATCTTTTTTCTTTTCTTTAGTGGTAGAACAGGATTTATTTAAATCCTTTAAATTATATCCTTATTACCTAAGCTTCTGAATTTGAGATTTAATAACCTTCACTCTTTGAAAAGGAGATCATTTTGTTTTTGCTTGTATAATCATCCCAATTCCTGAATCATTGACTAAGACCAGCTGAAAAGTTCGATGTTAGGTCTCATTTTTTGGTGTACATTTTGGATTAGCAGATGTTATCTGAGAGAAATGAGAGGGGTCATAGCAATGTGAAACCATTTTCTTTGCATACTGCCAAATAGTCATCATTACTTGAAAGATTCAAGAAGGCTGGATGGGGTATATGCAAGGGGTAAATGGTCTTTCCTCCGGTTATGAGTAAATACTGTACTACTTCAGCTTGCTGTACATGTTTTCTGTCCTTAGCAACCCTGCCTCATGCACTGGTGTCGTAAGTGAAGTAAGCCAGAAAGAAAAACACCAATACAGTATACTAATGCATATACATGGAATTTAGAAAGGTGGTAACGATAACCTTGTATACGAGACAGCAAAAGAGACACAGATATAGAACAGTCTTTTGGACTCTGTGGGAGAGGGTGAGGGTGGGATGACTTGGGAGAATGGCATTGAAACTGTATAATATCATATGTGAAATGAATTGCCAGACCAGGCTCGATGCATGATACAGGATGCTCATGGCTGGGTGCACTGGGATGACCCAGAGGGATGGTATGGGGAGGGAGGTGGGAGGGGGTTCAGGATGGGGAACACGTGTACACCCGTGGCGGAATCATGTTGATGTATGGCAAAACTAATACAATATTGTAAAGTAATTAGCCTCCAATTAAAATAAATAAATTTATATTAAAAAAAGAAGGCTGGATGATGGAAAGTAATTACTTTGCTTTTTAAGCTCTGCTATTTTCATAATAGTAGCATAAGAATTTCATTTGGGAATACAAGGATCTACTGGTACAAGCATACCACGTATTACCTTTGGAGTTTACTTTTAGATATTCGATTTAATGCACCAAAATGTTTTTTTGCATCTTTGCTGAAGCAACACATCCATGAGGCTATTTGATATACTTGATCCCACTACTCTGGTATCATTTTTTTCCCCATAGCATTTATTGCCTTTTAAAAACTGTAGAGTTTACACTGATTTTCGTTTTAATGTTTGTTATTTATTTTCTGCTACTCTGCCAGAATGTAAATGTCATATAGGCAAGGATATTTGTGTGTTTTGCTCTCTGATATACTGTAAGTCCACAAAAACAAATCAGGCATGTAGGTGGTATTCAAAAATATTTTTTTAATTATCGAAAGCATCCATGAGGCTAAGAGCACAAAGGCGACTTTCTATTGCTCCAGAGTTGATTGGTTTTACACAATAAATATCTAAAAGCCACCAAATTTTGACGTCTAGTTAGTCTAATTCCTTTAGATTTCCTTAAGTCCTTCTGAATAATGCTAACTTATTCAGAGCATGTGAAATTACTATGGCTTATATACTAGATAAATTATGCTTCTGGGACTTCTTATCTTATCCTTTCTTTAGTGAACTTAACTATTTTTAATTCTTTTTCAAGTCCATGTAAAAAATTTCTAAATGAGAATCATTTATGAATTTTTCCCAATTTTATATTCTGTTAACATCTGAGAAATTGTTAAAATTATATTCATGTTTTTGTGTTTTACAACATAACCTCTGATAAGAGGAATAAGAGTTTCTTATCAGAAGAAATACTACATATTAGATGTTTTATATTAAGTATGTAAAGAAAGTGAAAATTGCTAAGTCTTGTACAACTCTTTGAAACCCCATGGACAACACATTCCATAGAATTCTCCAGGCCAGAATACTGGAGTGGGTATTCTCTTCTCCAGGGAATCTTTCCAACCCAGGGATCAAACCCAGGTCTCACACATTGCAGGCAGATTCTTTACCAGCTGAGCCACCAGGGAAGCCATATATTAGTTATACAAACACCGTATCATTCTGTTTTCCTGGTAAGATCTGGTTGTCTTTCTCAGCTACTTTGGAGGCTGATTTAGGAAACAGCAGTGGTAGCTTTGAACTACTCTATAATTTCATCCTGGTTTGATTCAAATTCTCTAAGTCTTTAATATCAGTCTCTAGTGGCTTCTTTTTCCCCAAAATAATTTAGACTCTATCTTCAAAATTGTCTCAGTAATGTTGGGATATCCACAGCATCCTGGTACACATGTGCTTGCAAACAAATCTACCCTTGTTCTCTGACTATGGCATACTGGTTAAGATATCTTGTCACTGTTTCCTGGTGAAGCTTGTTACTATTGCCCGCTATGCATCCCTAAGCTGTGTCATGGTATGTAGGGAGGAAGAGAGTGAATGGCTTTTTTGAAAAACAAGGTGGAATTTTACTTGGTCCCAAAGCCTCCAGAAGCTTTAATGAACACAGCTGGTTTAAAAAGCAATCCATCATGTTAGCATAGGATTACAGGGTAGCAGCAAGTCTCGCTGAGTCACCTCCATCTTTCTCATCTATCTTTTGTACTCTTTCTTATACCTGAAGGTGCTAAATTTTGTATTTTATTCTTTAGGAAAGAGCAAAACCCCCATATATATTTTTTGAGTCACCATTTTGTAGCAGTTGCAAAAGCAGCCATCTAACTTGAGCTTAATTAAGACACTAGAGGCCTTCCCAGGTGGTGCTAGTGGTAAAGAACCCTCCTGTCAATGCAGGAGACATCAGAAATGTGGGTTCCATCCCTGGGTAGGAAGATCCCCTGGAGGAGGGCATGGCAACCCACTCTAGTATTCTTGCCTGGAGAAGCCCATTGACAGAGGAGTCTGGTGAGCTACAGTCCATGGGGTTACAAAGAGTTGGACATGACTGAAGTGACTGAGCACACTGAACACACACACAGGACACTAGAAATTCTGTGATGGGCGTTCCTGCTATAAAGGAAAAGTTTAGTTTGGATGCAGAGGACAATCTACAGAGGATGAAGAACTGCATTAGTTAAGGCTTCTGTAGCAGAACACCGCAGCTGGTTGACTTAAACAACAAACATTTATTTCTCTCAGTTCTGGAGGTTAAAAGTCTAAGACCAAGATGGCTAAAGACCCAGGGTCTGGTGAGAGCACTCTTCCTAGCTTGCATATGGCCACCTCTCACTGCATCTCCACGTGGCAGAGAAGAGACAGGGGTAATGCAAGCTCTCTCATGGTTTTGAAGGACAATCAGCAGCTACAGAGTCAGGCAGAAAACGTCAGGCCAATGTGTGACATACTGACATGTGACAGGCTGAGAAAGCCCTCAGTGTTTCTTGAGGATTTCACCCTCATGACCTAATTACCTACCAAAGGCCCCATCTCCTAACACCATCATACTGAAGATTAATATTTCAACATACAGATTTTGGGGAGACACAATCATTAAGTTCATGGTAAGGGATGAAAGAAATTGAAAGTGAAAATTGCTCAGTCATGTCCAACTCTTTGTGATCCCATGGAACTGTCCATGAAATTCTCCAGGCCAGAATACTGGAGTGGGTAGCCATTGCCTCTCCAGGGAATCTTCCCAACCCAGGGACCAAACCAAGATCTCTTGTATTGCAGGAAGATTCTTTACCAACTGAGGCACCAGGGGAACCCAAGAACACTGGAGTGTGTAGCCTATCCTTTCTCCAGGGGCTCTTCCAGACTCAGGGGTTGAACCGGGCCTCCTGCATTGCAGGTGGATTCTTTACCAGCTGAGCTATCAGAGAAGAGGTGCCAACCTACTAATCCAAGAGAGATGAAGAGCCAAAATATTACTTTTAAAGCCATCTTTTCTTTCTTCAATTTTTCAATAGAAATTTACAGCTGTGAATATGACAAGCAATGATAACTTTTAGCCAAATTTACTGAGTTAGTTATGGGTACGCCACTATATGGGGCTCCCTTGGTGGCTCAGCTGTAAAGAATCTGCCTCTAATGCAGGAGCTTTAGGAAATACAGTTTCACTCCCTGGGTCAGGACAATCCCCTGAAGAAAGGCATGGCAACTCACAACAGTATTCTTGCCTGGAGAATCCCATGGACAGAGGAACCTGGTGGGCTACAGTCCATCAGGTCGCAAAGAATCAGATACAACTGAAGCGACTTGGCACACATGCACACACATGTTGCTATATAAATGCAAGATAATACTAACATGAACTCAAAGTAACAAAACCCTGAGATTATGACCAAGTTAAGAACAAAATATGGCATTTGTTTATTCAGTACATACTCACTGAGTGCTTAATATATGACTAGGTAGCAGATGACTTACAAAACTCTCTATCCTTGTCTTCACAGATCTAAGTATAGAGGAAACTATGTGACTGTCAAGTATTGATTACCAGCTGACCATTGTATTTGTGGCTTGCACAGATAATGTCCACAACAATAGTCCTGAACACCAATAAATACATATTTGGCCACCTGTTACTTGACAGGCATCGTCCTAGATGTTTAGTGTACAAGATACAGATTAGCCATGGTCATTGTTCATGAAGATGATGTGACGTAAAATAAAAGAATGAGTAGTTACTAATGAGGCTGAATGAACATCAGGTTTCTTGCCTGAAGCCAGTCAAGTAGTGGACAGGCCTTTAAAAACAAAATAAATGAAAGGCAAAGAAATATAATTCTTAAAACCTAAGAACTTTTTCAATTTTTTTCTAAGTGGTTTCAAAGGAAAATCAGAAGCTATAGAGTAAGGCAAAAAATGTCAGGTTGACATGTGACAGGCTGGAAAAATCCTCAATGTTTCTTCACAATCAGTCACTGAAAACATGAAATAGCATGAGGCCATCTTTTAAAGCAGCAATAATTTAACTGAAATTGATCACTTAGGGAAGATAAAGTATTACTGAGCTCAAGTGTGTCTATCCACACTTGCTGAACTATCTCTAAACAAAATCCACAGAGGCAAAGGATGAAACTGAATTGATATATACACAGTCCACAGTCACATGAATCTTCAGTCAATTCAGAGACAAAAAACAGACAATTTTACAGTTCTCAAGGTTATTTAAATATTAATCTGGAAAGGAAGTAAAAGACTGACAATTTTTTTTGTATAAAAACAATTATTGAAGAAAGAACAATTTTAAAGTATTGTGAAATTAATATTAGCCTTAAAAACACTCAGTTAAAATGTCACTGCAGGTTTATTAATTAAAACATATGAAAAGGGCATGGAATTAATATAAAGAAGCTACATTTGTGAAGGTGACATTATTCTCATTATGACTGCTATTGTTTATTTGTCAGAAACAAAATACAGTAAATTAAAAAATACCTTGAAAGTGTGTTAGCGAAGGCATTTTTAAGACTTGAAAAAGTACAGAATTATGCAATATGTCTTAAAAATAAAAACCATTCAATATTAATTATCTTTCAAACCATAAAGAGCAGTAAATAACAGTCAGTATTGATAGGTCAATGTAGAAATTATTCTCATGGCACAGGCATGACTGATATTTCTTCAGAATTCTCAGGTATGTTACAGAAAGAAGCTCTGATGGGTAGGGTGAGCTTTAAGTCAAGAAATAAACATACTCCAGAACAATCAATGATGTTCCAAAATTAAATATGAAAAGTGTGTAGATTGTTCAACTGACAAAACTCAAACATAAAATGACAATGGAAGATGCCTAAAAACAAAAACCACCTGACCAACATGGGGCTGCATGAGTTATATCAGTTTTATCTCTCTTTCATAATTGTTACTTGTAATTCTAAGGCATATTAAAAAGCAGAGACATTACTTTGCCAACAAAGGTCTGTCTAGTCAAGGCTATGGTTTTTCCAGTAGTCATGTATGGATGTGAGAGTTGGACTGTGAAGAAAGCTGAGCACCGAAGAATTGATGCTTTTGAACTGTGGTGTTGGAGAAGACTCTTGAGAGTCCCTTGGACTGCAAGGAGATCCAACCCCCCCAGTCCATTCTAAAGGAGATCAGTCCTGGGTGTTCTTTGGAAGGAATGATGCTAAAGCTGAAACTCCAATACTCTGGGCACCTCGTGCAAAGAGTTGACTCATTGGAAAAGACTGATGCTGGGAGGGATTGGGGGCAGGAGGAGAAAGGGATGACAGAGGATGAGATAGCTGGATAGCATCACCGACTTGATGGATGTGAGTTTGAGTGAACTCCAGGAGTTGGTGATGGACAGGGAGGCCTGGCGTGCTGCGATTCATGGGGTCGCAGAGTCGGACACGACTGAGCGACTGAACTGAACTGAACTGAAGGCAAAGTCAGGTTTTAGAGTACTTGGAAAAAATTTCAGAGCCACCTCCACAGTGAGTTGGGAGGAACTAACTGTAGAGCTGTGCACAGATGAATCAGAGGCACCACCTGGCTCTCCTTGTCCTTGAGTCCTGCCCCCATCATCTGAAGCAATGGGTTGGTGGAGGAAAGGTCAGTGTTGGTGGAAAAAGTCCTGTGGATTACATTTAGGAGAAACAACGGCAGCAGCATTACTCACCAGCCTTGAGAAATAGGTCAGCAGGGCTAGTATATAAGTAGCAGTGTATATGCAGTCCTTTATAAACCATGGAGGAAAATGAATTTCTCACCCAAAGGTAAAACAACAAGTGTTTATTACTCCTCTGAATAAATTTCACACAAACCACTTCCTATACCATATCACATTTGATTTAAATCAAAAAGCCTTGTCTCTTTGCAGTTCTACATTAAAATAACCCCTATTCTTTTCAGTTTCACCATGGCAAATGCCTGATTCATGGTTGGATGCTATACAGTTTAATATTCTCTAAAAAGACTAAAAGGATTTTATGACCTGTCTAGAAGGATGAATTAGACAACTCTCAACCATCTCTTTGGATATCCAATGGAATTTTAATATTGTACAAAAACAAGTTGTACTTTTTAACAAAAGGAGGCCTTAAAAACTAAAAATCAGTCAGAATTCTAGAGCAGCCTCAGTGACATTGAAAGTCCTCAGAATCATAATATCTCCCTCATTAGCTGTCAGAACATCACCAAATGTCATTTGTGAGTCTCTTCTCCTTTTAAAAAAGAATAATGTACAAAACAGCATTATTAGGAAGGGTTCAGTAAGATTACTTTTTCTAAAATTTTATATCATGAAAGAGAATTTTTCATCTCACCAAAAGAAAAAAAATCAGTATTATTTTTAAAGCTGTGAACTGTAGAGGGAACGTCTGCAATAGGGGAGGATGAGGAAACAAAGAACAATGTTGTCTGGCTTCATTACCTGTCTAAAGAAGCACAGTAACAATCAGTCAAAGGGAATAAAAAGTATTGCGTGGACGCTCCTAGGATATCTCTCAAAAAAGTTGCCTATGATATATGGAGGGTTTCCCTCGTGTCTCAGTGGTAAAGATTACACCTGCCAATGCAGGAGCCATAGGAAACACAGGTTTGATCCCCCAGTTGGGAAGATCCCCTGGAGAAGGGAAATGGCAACCAGCTCTAGTATTCTTGCCTGGTAAATTTCATGGATAGAGGAACCTGGCAGGTTATAGTCTATGGGCTCACAAAAGAGTTGAACATGACTTAGTGGCCAAACTACAACAAATGATATATGGACAACAGGGAATAAGATATCACTCAAAAATGCTGCACAGTCAAAATTTGCATATACATCTGTATATACAACCTTTCTTAATGGAAGAGAATATGCATTTAGAGCTTCACAGTGAAGGATGGTATCAAAACCTGCATCTTGTTAATAGGGATATATAAGCAACTGTTAACTCCCTTGGACATTTGGCCTTAACAATTGGGATAGTGGAAGATTCCATGCATAACACAGCCGTCAGTGTAGTCAGCTGCCAGCCTGGGGGTGGGTATTGACTGGCCAAAGCAATGGGGAAAGCCATTCTAGAAAAAAAAGCAGAAATAAATCTTGCTTTGAAACTGAGCTATAAACTTTTGGGAACAGAGGCACAGAGATCAAAGTTGAAGATGTGCCCATGGAGTTCATGAAACTATCCTCACTGTGCCACAAAATGGAATTGGGCTGATGAAAATGTATATTAACATCGCTCAAGTGCATCTTAAAAAACATATTGGCCTGTTAAGAAAACTGTGGTAAGGCCATTTCTTCATCTTCTCATAAGCAGTTATGACACATTCCATCAGAATATTTATGTTTCTTGAATGTGCATGCATCATTCATGCAAAAAATCATTTTCAAAGTCTGTAACTCCTAAAGGAAGATTATCTCCCTTTATTTGGGGGAAAAAAGGTGTATATAATCCTTCACATTTCCTTTTGTGCTTGCTCAGTTCAGTTCAGTTCATTCTCTCAGGGGTGTCCGACTCTTTTAGACCCCATGGACTGCAGCACGCCAGGCCTCCCTGTCCATCACCAACTCCCGGAGCTTACTCAAACTCAAAATCATTAAGTAGGTGATACCATCCATCCAATCAACTCACCCTCTGCTGTCCCCAGCTCCTTCTGCTATAAATCTTACCCACATGAGGGTCTTTTCAAATGAGTCAGGTCTTTGCATCAGGTGGCCAAAGTATTAGAGTTTCAGCTTCAGCATCAGTCCTTCCAATGAATATTCAGGACTGATTTCCTTTAGGATGGACTGGTTAGGTCTCCTTGCTGTCCAAGGTAATCTCAGGAGTCTTCTCCAACACCACATTTCAAAAGCATGAATTCTTCGGCACTCAGCTTTCTTTATAGTCCAACTCTCATGTTCATATGTGACTACTGGAAAAACCACAGCCTTGACTAGATGGACCTTTGTTGGCAAAGTAATGTCTCTGAATTTTACTATGCTGTCTAGGTTGGTCATAACTTTTCTTCCAAGGAGCAAACATCTTTTAATTTCATGGCTACAGTCACAATCTACAGTGATTTTGGAGCCCAAAGAATAAAACATGTCATTGTTTCCACTATTTCCCCATTTATTTTCCATGAAGTGATGGGGTCAGATGCTATGATTTTAGTTTTCTGAATGTTGAGTTTTAAGCCAACTTTCCTCTTTCACTTTCATCAAGAGGCTTTTTAGTTCTTCTTCACTTTCTGCCATAAGGGTGGTGTCATCTGCACACCTAAGGTAACTGATATTTCTCCTGGCAATCTTGATTCCAGCTTGTGCTTCATCCAGCCCAGCATTTCTCATTATGCACTCTGCATATAAGTTAAATAAGCAGAGTGACAATATACAGCCTTGACATAGTCCTTTCCCAATTTGGAACCAGTCTGTTGTTCCATGTCCAGTTTTAACTGTTGTTTCTTGAACTGCATACAGATTTCTCAGGAGGCAGGTCAGGTGGCCTGATATGCCCATCTCAATAAGAATTTTCCACAGTTTGTTGTGATCCACACAGTCAAAGGCTTTGGCATAGCCAATAAAGCAGAAATAGATGTTTTTCTGGAACTCTCTTGCTTTTTTGATGATTCAACGGATGTTGGCAATTTGATCTCTGGCTCCTCGGACTTTTCTAAAACCAGCCTGAACATCTTTGGAAATTCATAGTTCACTTACAGTTGAAGCCTTGCTTGGAGAATTTTGAGCATCATTTTGCTAGTGTGTGAGATGAGTGCAATTGTGTGGTAGTTTGAGCATTCTTTGGCATTGCCTTTCTTTGGGATTGGAATGAAAACTAACATTTTCCAGTCCTGTGGCCACTGCTGAGTTTTCCAAATTTGCTGGCATACTGAGGGCAGCACTTTCACAGCACCATCCTTTACGATTTGAAATAGCTCAACTGGAATTCCATCACCTCTACTAGCTTTGTTCATAGTGATGCTTCCTAAGGCCCACTTGACTTCTCCATTCCAGGATGTCTGGCTCTAGGTGAGTAATCAGACCATTATGATTATCTGGGTCATGAAGATCTTTTTTGTATAGTTCTTCTGTGTATTCTTGCCACGTCTTCTTATTATCTTCTGCTTCTCTAGGTCCATACCATTTCTGTCCTTTATTGTTCTCATCTTTGCATGAAATGTTCCCTTGGTATTTCTAATTTTCTTGAACAGATCTCTAGCCTTTCCCATTCTATTGTTTTCCTGTATTTCTTTGCATTGATCACTGAGGAAGGCTTTCTTATCTCTCCTTGCTATTCTTTGGAACTCTGCATTCAAATGGCTGTGTCTTTCCTTCCTTTGCCTTTTGCTTCTCTTCTTTTCTCAGCTATTTATAAGGCCTCGACAGACAACCATTTTGCCTTTTTGCTTTTCTTTTTCTTGGGGATTGTCTTGATCACTGCCTTCTGTACAATGTCACAAACCTCTGTCCATAGTTCTTCAGGCTCTCTGTCTATCAGATCTAATCCCTTGAATCAATTTGTCACTTCCTCTGTATAATCATAAAGGATTTGATCTAGGTCATACCTGAATGGTCTTGTGGTTTTCTCTACTTTCTTCGATTTCAGTCTGAATTTGGCAATAAGGAGTTCATGATCTGAGTCAGTCAGCTCCCAGTATTTTTATGCTGACTGTATAGAGCTTCTCCATCTTTGACTACAGAGAATATAATCAATTGATTTCAGTATTGACCATCTGGTGATGTCCATGTGTAGTGTTGTCTCTTGTGCTGTTGGAAGAGGGTGTTTACTCTGACCAGTATGTTCTCTTGGCAAAATTCTATTAGCATTTGCCTTGCCTCATTCTGTACTCCAAGGCCAAATTTGCCTGTTACTCCAGGTATCTCTCACTTCCTACTTTTGCATTCCAGTCCCCTATAATGAAAAGGACATCTTTTTTGGGTATTAGTTCTAGAAGGTTTTGTAGCTTTTCATAGAACCATTCAACTTCAGCTTCTTCAGCATTACTGGTCAGGGTACAGACTTGGATTACCATGATATTGAATGATTTGCCTTGGAAATGAACAAAGATCATTCTGTCGTTTTTGAGATTGCATCCAAGTACTGCATTTCGGACTCTTTTGTTGACTATGATGGCTACTCCATTTCTTCTAATGGATTCTTGCCCAGAGTAGTAGATATAGTGGTCATTTGAATTAAATTCACCCATTGCAGTCTATTTTAGTTCACTGATTCCTGAAATGTCAATGTTTACTCTTGCCATTTCCCGTTTGACCACTTCCAATTTGCCTTGATTCATGGACCTAACATTCCAGGTTCCTATGTAATATTGCCCTTTACAGCATCGGAGTTTACTTCCATCACCAGTCACATCCACAACTGGGTGTTGTTTTGCTTTGGCTCTGTCTCTTCATTCTTTCTGGAGTTATTTCTCCACTGATCTCCAGTAGCCCATCTACCGACCTGGGAGTTCATCTTTCAGTGTCCTATTTTTTGCCTTTCATACTGTTCATGGGGTTCTCAAGGCAAGAATACTGAAGTGGTTTGCCAATCCCTTCTCCATTGGACCATGTTTTGTCAGAACTCTCCACCATGAGCCGTCTGTCTTAGGTGGCCCTATGTGGCATGGCTCATAGTTTTATTGAGTTAGACAAGGCTGTGGTCCTTGTGAACAGATTGGTTAGTTTTCTGTGATTGTGGTTTGCTTGCTTAGGTTACTTTAATCACAATAATGACATAACCTAATGATTTGGTTTACTCTACTCTTTGTCTCTGAATACCCTTTTGTAACTTCTGTTCTGATTTTAATCTTTTCCTTGGTAGCTCAGATGGTAAAGAATCCACCTGCAAAGTGGGAGATCCAGGTTTGATCCCTGGGTCAGGAAGATCACTGGAGAAAAGAATGGCAATCCACTCCAGTATTCTTGTCTAGAGAATTCCATGGACAGAGGAGATTGGCGGGCTACAGTTCACGGGATGGCAAGGAGACAGATGTGACTGAACGAATAACACTTTGATTGTAGTCTAATTAAAAATGTCTAGAGTTATAAGATATATCAACTTCTCAGAAATAAAAACAGTTCAAACAATAATTGTTGTTTTATCATGAAATTTCAGAATATTTGGCCTTTCCCTACCTGACCAAATTTACTGAACACATTTTTAGGGATTCCTTGGGCTTCTCCAATATTTGGAGTTGTCCAGCCTTCTAGCACTCTGTGTGTGCACTAAATTCTGTGTTTTGATTTGTATCACTTTGCCTCACCATGTAACATTCTAGGTAGTTTCTTTTGACCTACCAAATTTCCAAATTGTGACGTTTCTTTGTAAGTATTTCAAAATGGCTAATGTATTTAGCCATTTTGTTTTTAATATTAGTTATAGTTTTCATTTCTAGAGTTTTTATTTTTTAAAAATCTGTAACATTTTCTTATAGACATATGTACCTTGCTTGCTTTTAGTTTTTGAATGTAGTGAGAATATTTGCTTTATCTTTTCTTGATACTGACAGTGTTTGAAGTCTTTCAGGTCCATTTCTGTGTCTGTTGTTTCTGCTGTTTCCCTCAAAAATGCATTGCTTCCATTTAAGTTCACAGCTTAAAGGACTTTTTTAAAAATAAAAACTAGATATTTGGCAAAACTAATACAATTTGTAAAGTTTAAAAATAAAATTAAATTAAAAAAAAAACAACAACTAGGAGATATAAATTTGGGAAGTGTGTCCACAGGAAAAGTCCCTGTGATTACAAATTCTTGGTGATGATGTCCCCTCACACTGTATCCTGGTCAGCTCCATTCATTGTAAGATATTAGAATTTTCCTTTCATGCAAAATACCACCAAAACCAAAGTTCCATTCTCAATGTTGCCAGTGTGCCCTCAGCACAAAAGTAGTCACAAAACCCTGCTTACCTGTCTGTGTTCCCACTTTCATTCATATTTTCATTCATATCTTCTTCCTCTATGGTCATTTCTTCAATACTTAAAAAAATAATAAAAACATATTACATAAGACATTTATCAATTTTTTCCCAGTAGGGTACATTGTCTAAATAAGTTAGCTCATTATGTGATTGGAAAGGGAATTTCTTATTCTTCCTCTTCCTTTTTTTTTTTTTTTTGTCTGTATAGAAGCTTTCTTTTTAAAGTTTCTGCTCTGGACATTATTTTTTCATTTCATTAAAAAATTTTTTATTTATTTTAATTGGAGAATAATTGCTTTACAATATTTTGTTGATTTCTGCTATATATCAGTATGATCAGCCAGAGGTATACATGTGTCCTCTTCCTCTGGAACAACCCTCCCACCTCCCACCCCATCCTACCCATCTAGATTGCCACAGAGCACTGGACTTGAGCTCCCTGCATCTTAAAAGGAATGCATTTGAGTCATTTTTACTGAGGTGGATGAACCTAGAGTCTATTTTACACAGTGAAGTGAGTCAGAAAGAGAACAAATATCATATATGAATGCATATATATGGAATCTAGAAAGATGGTGCCGATGGACCTATTTGCAGGGAAGCGATGGAAATGCAGACATAAAGAACAGACTTGTGGACACAGTAGGGGAAGGAAAGGGAATTTCTAATGCCTAGATTATAAAAGTAATATGGGAATGATTAATTTTAGAATTATATACATTAACACTTTTATAGAGTATGGTTTGGTATGGGCCACATCAAGATTATCAAACAAAACAGATATATTATTTTTAGTTTTGTCACTAACAAATCACAGCCCTTAAGTTTTTGAATACCCCATTGATCACTCAGATATTGAAAATATGATAATTCTTATACCCTTGCTTGCACTGCATAAATAAAGCTATCACTTAAATTGAGAGTGAAGTATCTTTCTTATTGTAGCACATATTCCTGTTTTTAAACTAGCACAAATGAGTAACAAAAATATCCTAGATATTTCAAGAAAGAAATACTGACAAAAGGTAAGGTCTGAGTCTGTCACACAATAAGCTTAGATAAGCACATCTTAAAGCAAAATTTGACATATTAATGTGAATCTTCTCATAACAGTAATACTGGTGGTGGTGGTTTAGTCACTAAGTCCTATCTGACTCTTGCTTCCCCATGGACTGTAGCCTGCCAGGTTCCTCTGTCCATGGAATTCTCCAGGCAAGAATACTAGAGTGGGTTGCCATTCCCTTCTCCAGGGGATCTTCCCAACCTAGGAATTGAACCTGTGTCTCCTGCATTGGTGGTAGATTCTTTACTGACTGAGCTACAAGGGAAGTCTAACAATAATACTAGATAATGCATAAATTTTTGTACTGTTCATGAGGTTCTCACAGCAAGTACACTGGGGTGGTTTGCTATTCCCTCCTCCAGTGGATCATGTTTTATCAGAACTCTCTGCTATGTCCAGTCCATCTTGGGTGGCCCTACACTGCTTGGCTCACAGCTCTATCGAGTTACACAAGCCCCTTTGCCATGACAAGGCAGTGATCTGTGAAGGAGCAAACCTGGAGAGTGTGTTGAAAAGCAGAGACATTACTCTGCCAACAAAAGTGCATATAGTCAAGGTTATGGTCTTCTCAGTGGTCACCTATGATTGTGAGTGCTGGACGGTAAAGAAGGTGGAGCCCTGAAGAACTGATGCCTTCGAACTGTCCTGCTGGAGAAGACTCCTGAGAGTCCCTTGGACAGAAAGAAGATCAAACCAGTCAATCTTAAGGGAAATCAACTCTGAATACTCATTGGAAGGACTAATGCTGAAGCTGAAGCTCCAGTATTTTGGTCATTTGATGCGAACAGCTGAGTCATTGGAAAAGTCCTTGATGCTGAAAAAGATTGAAGACAGAAGGAGAAGAGGGCATCAGAGGATGAGATGGCTGGATGGCATCACCAATGCAATGGACATGAACTTGGGCAAACTTCAAGAGATGGTGAGGGACAGAGAGGCCTGGCATGCTGCACTCCATTACATAGCAAAGTGTCGGACACGACTGGATGACTGAACAACAACACGTAAATTTATTATATCCAAATCCCAGTATGAAAGAATTAGTCTAAGGCAATATGCTTTGGGCAAACAAATGTTCATTAGCTAAATTATGCTCGCTGCTGCTGCTGCTGCTGCTGCTAAGTCACTTCAGTCGTATCCAACTCTGTGTGACCCCATAGACAGGCAGCCCACCAGGCTCCACCGTCCCTGGGATTCTCCAGGCAAGAACACTGGAGTGGGTTGCCATTGCCTTCTCCAATGCATGAAACTGAAAATTGAAAGTGAAGGCACTCAGTCGTGTCTGACTCTTAGCGACCCCGTGGACTGCAGCCCACCAGGCTCCTCCATCCATGGGATTTTCCAGGCAAGTTATCAGACAGTAAATGAAGTAGCAATGAGCTTTGCCTTACGATATTCATAATTATTATTTGGCATATGGTTGACTTTATAGAGAAAGTTAGTCTCAAGAACACTCTCCTTATCAATTTAGTAATTGTTTAGTAATCTTGAAAAGGAAGAAAATGGCAGAAGTCAGCATACAGAAAATGTAAGACAGATTATCTGTTCATTTAATCTAGTTGTAAGCCTATTTATTTTAACTGCTGTATAGTAGTTTAATCCACTGTACAGCGCCTCAGAGGGAATGAAGGAAATATGGTTCCATCTATATTTTCTGAGTTTTTCTTATCAGTCTTCTTTTTTCTGTTGCTCAAGATTTTATCCTCATGGAACATTTTGGTTCTGTTGAGGATCTGGCCTCTACCTACACAGAATTCCTTGTTCTCTTATTTATTTAATCATTTATCTACTTAATAAATATCTATTGAGGAAATATTATATTTCAGGCAAAGTCTAAGAGCCAGGGTCTTGTGACAGAAAAGACAGGCCCAACTCATGCTCTACAAGCTTACTTTCTAATGTAAGAAAAGAGAAAATAAACATAGATAGTAACATAATTTCAAAGAATGAAAAAAAAAAAAAGGACTGCAAAGAAAATAAAAGAGAGCCCTGAAAGAAATAGGAAGATAGAGAGGAAGTTTGTGAATTTAGCTGTGGGGATCATGGAAAGTTTGTCTAAAGAGATAATATTTGGGCTCAGACTATAATGATATGGAGGAAACAGCCTTGCAAGGATAACTTAGATGTTAAATAGAAATCACTTGTCTTAGGAGCTGCACATGGTACACACTGTCTTACCTTCTTTTATCTCTAACTAGGTAGTCTATTTCTCTCTGTTCTCATAGTTCAAAGGGGAAAATAACATCCAAGGCAGATAATAGTAAGAGGAAACTGGGAGAAGAGAAAAGATTATTTTGTGCATGCAAGTGCCAAAAGATGTTTTAAACCTTTGCAGGAGAGTGCACAGCAGGAATCAAGATTGCCAGGAGAAATATCAATAACCTCAGAGATGCAGATGACATCACCCTTATGGCAGAAAGTGAAGAAGAACTAAAGACCTTCTTGATGAAAGTGAAAGAGGAGAGTGAAACAGCTGGCTTAAAGCTCAACATTCAGAAAACTAAGATCATGGCATCTGGTCCCACAACTTCATGGCACATAGATGGGGAAACAGCAGAATCAGTAGCTGACTTTATTTTTTGGGCTCCAAAATCACTGAGGATGGTGATTGCAGCCATGAAATTAGAAGACGCTTATTCCTTGGAAGGAAAGTTATGACCAACCTAGACAGCATATTCAAAAGCAGAGAAGTTACTTAGCCAACAAAGGTCCGTCTAGTCAAGGCTATGGTTTTTGCAGTAGTCATGTATGGATGTGAGAGTTGGACTATGAAGAAAGCTGAACACCAAAGAATTGATGCTTTTAAACTGTGGTGTTGGAAAAGACTCTTGAGAGTCCCTTTGACTGCAAGGAGATCCAACCAGTCCATTCTGAAGAAGATCAGTCCTGGGTATTCATTGGAGGGCCTGATTTTGAAGCTGAAACTCCAATACTTTGGCCACCCAATACAAAGAGCTGATTCATTGGAAAAGACCCTGATGCTGGGAACGATTGAGGGCAGAAGGAGAAGGGGACGACAGAGGATGAGATGGTTGGATGGTATCACTGACACAATGGACATGGGTTTGGGTGGACTCTGGGAGTTGGTGATGGACAGGGAGGCCTGGCCTGCTGCAGTTCATAGGGTCACAAAGAGTCAGACATGACTGAGCGACTGAACTGAACTGAACTGAGAGATACAGGAAAGGTATCGAGGAAAAATTTAAAGGAGAGATACAAGTGTATAGGATGGATAAACACAAGGTCCTACTGTATAGCACAGGGAACTGTATTCAGTATCTTGTGAAAACCATAATTGAAAAGATTATGAAAAAGAGCATAACTGAGTCACATTGCTGTATAACAGAAATTAACACACATTATAAATTAACTATGCCTCAGTAGAACTTTAAAAAATTAAAGGAGAGATACAAGCATTTTTGCTTTTAAAAGTCCCGTATAGAGGGGTGGGCTTCCCTGGTTTCAACAGTAAAGAATCTGCCTGCCAGTGCAGGAGTTGCAGGAAATGTGGATTTGATCCCTGGGTCAGGAAGATCCCCTGAAGGAGGAAATGGCAACCCACTCCAGTATTCTTGCCTGGAAAAATCCCATGGACAGAGGAGCCAGGCGAGTTACAGTCTATGAGGGTGCAGAGTCAGACATGGCTGAGCACGCATGCACCAAATAGAGAGGTAAAGGAACTAGAATTATTAACCTTGTAACAAAACGATAATGTGTGCTGTCAAGCAGTCATGATACTATTAGAGGACTGCATTCCCTTTATCTAAAAAATACATTTACAGTGGTGTATGGAGAAGCAGCGCGGGGACCAACATACTAACTAGAATTTGCCTAGACTCCTTTCACAAACAAGAATAGTTGTGTTTCTCTTTTAAACTTTTACAACTTTCTTTTCCACCTAAAAACTTTAGCCATCTATTTTAACGTGTTTTAAGTTGAGCATCAAAATCATGAGGTTGTCTATGACCTTCTGAGGCCAGGGGCAGCATCCCACTGCAAGAGCACAATTGTGAAACAGTGCTTTCAGATTTTTTTTTTTAAATGGTGGCACTGATTTATTTATTCATTTAATTTAAATTTATTTATTTTAATTAGAGGCTAATTACTTTACAATATTGTATTGGTTTTTCCATACATCAACATGAATCCACCACAGGTGTACACATGTTCCCAATCCTGAACCCCCATCCCACCTCCCTCCCCTATACCATCCCTCTGGGTCATTTCAGTGCACCAGCCCCAAGCTTCCTGTATCCTGCATCCCACCAGAAAATTACTAGAGTTAATCAACGAACATAGTAAAGTTGCAGGATATAAAATCAACACACAGAAATCCCTTGCATTCCTATACACTAATAATGAGAAAATAGAGAAATTAAGGAAACAATTCCATTCAGATTTATTTTTAAATCATTTACATAACACTTGCGAGTGGGCTGAAGAGAGCCAACTTCAAATGTAGGTTACATCCATTTCTATTCTGGTGACTTTCCACAAATTACTTAACTTCTCTGGGCTTTCATTTTGTCATCTGAAAATGTGGCTAGCCATAATACTTATCTCAGAAGGTTTTCTGAAGGAAAGATAAAGGAATAGTAGAAAGTACCTGCTTGCTTGCTGGGGTGTGCGGTATCAGGTAGAATGCAGATTAAACTTCTAGAGGAAAAAAGATCTTGAGAAAGGCTATGACATTTTAATCTATTTAAACACTTTCATTAAGACAGAGCAACTAGGAAGCAACATGTTAAACAAAGTTAGATGAAAAATGTCTTTCCAATACCAGAGTACAAATTGTTGGGAGAAAATTACCTGAGTGGTTTAGCCTCCAACAGAGGAGGAAAAGGATTATTGTTGTTTTCTGTTTGTTTGTTTTTAATCTCAAGAGCTCGGGAACCCAGAAATGGCCAGCGTGTACCCCCAAGTGTATCAGAGCCTCTGTAATGCAATTCTTAGCAAGTGGATCAAGCAAACTGAAATCTGGAAAGTAAAGAAGCTTTGAAAGAATAATAACCAAAAAACAAAATCTTGGAAATGAAATTATCAAAGAGCAAGAAAAGCATATGGAAAGTTGGCAGCAGTGAGTATAGAGCTGAAAAAACAATCAAACCAACCTTAGAAATAATCAGTTTTATTTCCTTCTGGTGGGAAATCTAGAGGCAAGGCTGGTATTAAACTTCCATTATAAAAACAGAAATCTAGGATCTTTTATTTTTCTATTCCTCTGGGCTTGATAAGGACTTGCTATTCCAAATCAAGTTCATTCAGTTGCATGGTTACTGATGCTTCGGCCCTTGTATCTTTGTTTCAGGCTGAATCCTTTGTTTGTTCAGTGGCTAAGTCCTTTCCTATTCTTTGCGCCCCCGTGAACTGTCGCCTGCCAGTTTCCTCTGTCCATGGGAGAATACTGGAGTGGGTTGCCATTTCCTTCTCCAAGAGATTGACGCAGAGTCTGAATCTCCTGCATTGCAGACAGATTCTTTACCACTGAGCTGCCAGGGAAGCCAAAAGGAAGTCTTTCCCTAAAGACCAAGTGAACTTTTACTTGCTTCTCATTGATCAGATCTTGCTTATTTAACCATCATATCTAGAAGAGGATCTGGGGATGTCATGGGTCTTTTTGTTTTATTTTTATTGAGCATATTTCTGTCTTCACCCAACAAATCAGAGCCCTATTGGTAAAAATGAATTAGCAAAAGAACAAACAACTAGCAGTGTGTTCATTTCTCAGTAAAAGTCGGCTTCCTTCTCAGGTAAGAATTACAACGCATGGCAGAGCAGCAGGTAGCAGATCCAGAAATCCATTTATTTTTGAACATTTACTGGAAACCATGAGCAGACTACAAATTTTCCAACCTGATAAAGTAGCATTTGAGCTGAGTGGGGAAATGAATGTGCAGGTGAACTTAGCTGCTGCTGCTGCTGCTGCTAAGTCGCTTCAGTCTTGTCTGACTCTGTGCAACCCCATAGATGACAGCCCACCAGGCTCCTCTGTCTCTGGGATTCTCCAGACAAGAATACTGGAGTGGTTTGCCATTTCCTTCTCCAAAGGTGAATTTAGACTTAGATGCTAAGTCTAAGATGCTAAGATGCTAAACTGGATCAGCTTTGTTCTGTGGCCCATCTATGTTCATTTTCTCTCATCCAAAGCTTCCCCATTATTCACAGATCCCAAATATGAGAATTTGCCTAAATGCTAAAATTTATTTGTAACCCTAAAATCAATACCCATGATGCTGAAAATTTCAGTTGCCGACTTGCATGTTCTGACCTGATTTTGAACAAGAGACACTCTTTCTTCCCATTCAACTCTCATACTATAAACAAATGTCCTTTACACAATTTATTGCTACTTTTCCCTCTTCATTTTTGTTGGTCATTTTGCTTTTTAAAATGACCCAAGAGTAATGCTGACTTGCCATCTAAGTGTTCCTAATTTGGGGTGTGACTTAGGAAGGAAATGTATGCTAGTTAGACAAGCTTTGCTCAGTCATGAATTGTAGTGCTGTTGATCATGAGTTCAATGTTAACAAAGTGTCTTTAAACAGTCACACATTTACAACAAAGTTATGGATTGCTCAGTTCATGAAAGTAGTGTTATCAGAGACTTGTAGGAACCTAATCCTGTATGTTCTGGTTCAGTATTCACTAATTTAGTGTTTTCAACAACTTCATAGAGCATTAGCTGCCAGGAATGTGTATGTACATGCATGTGCTCTGTTGTGTCTGACTCTGTGACTCCATGGACTGGAGCTCACCAGGCTCTTCTGTCCATGGAACTTTCCAGGCTGGAATACTGGAATGGGTTGCCATTTCCTTCTCCAGGGAGTCTTCCTGACCCAGAGATTAAACCTACAGCACATCTTGCTACCAAGAATAATGAGAATCACCTATCTTGTCTACCTCTTTACACTGTAACTTTACAGACTGAAGTCCAAAGAAACATATTGAGCAGTTAGTAGACTGGGCAGCAGCGTATTGCACAAAAGACACAATGAAGGACCTTATCCTACAAATGCAAAGAACTGTGGGGACACAAGATGCCCAAAACCCATCCTTTGCCCTTTAGTTTACTGAGACATAGACATTTTAAGGCAAAGTAGACTGTGATAAAAGGCAAAAGTGCAATAAACTTTTGCCTTTTAATCAATAGACAAAAGTGGGGCTGATGCATGTCTTCTCATTTTTCATTTAAAAATAAATATTTAAAGGTCTTATTGGATATCTTTAACAAAAAGTTTTTCTACAAGATTCATATTACCAATATTTATCCTTACAAGTAACAATGGGCTCATTGTTTAGGAAATATAAATCAAGTGATATATTTGTTTCTTAAAATACTTGTGTAGGTGTATTTCAACAAAAGTAAGTTCTCTTTCATCAAGCTAAATTTTGATTCTGGTATTGTCTTTGATTTGTTCAAAATCTTCTGCATATTACCTTTTACATCATTTCTAACTCCTGAACATCTTCCTTCTTTCAGTAATTTAATTCTTATTTTCGACTTCCGTTTGTCCCTACTTCCTTCTTATCCATAATCAGTATAACTTCTCCAACTCCAGATGCTTGTATCAACTCATGATGTGAATCTAGTTATTCCAGTTACCCTCAAATAATTTCAGACAGTCTCCCTTGCCAACTTAATCTTTTACATAACAAGCAAAATATCAAAAGGCATCCTTGACTATGTGTCATAATGAAGGACCTTAAATAGGACTCTGTAAATAATGTTCAGAATCAATCTCAATTTATTTGCTGAGTATCTTATAATGAATAAGTTTTTAGCAGAACAACTGAACTAAAATGTTTTCCCACATTTCTTTAGTGATATTTTAAATTGCAATGAATCATTCTTTTTATAAATTTCCCATTATAATGGGAAGAAAATACACTATAGCTATATTTCAAACACTAATTGGACTGTGATACAAATTGTCTCCCAAAGTATAAGTTTTGTTTTCTGAGATCTTTTTTGTGTCTTCTAAACACATGAGTGCTTAGCTAGGGAAGGCATCTATCCAGCAATAACAGGGTTTTCTATTTCACCAAGAGCACAGTCAGCACTAAATAGGAATGACATCAGTGTAGAGAGGATATAAATTGTGACCAAATTAAATGTCTTATTTTGCCTTAACTGTTAGAGACACAAACCATATGGCCTCCATTTGAATGTCTAGATTGATAAAATAGACGATTACAGATGCCTCATACTATGCCCTGTTGACACACAGACATATGAAAGAGCTCCCAGAGCTTACAGCAGAAACGCAAACACAAAGGATTCTAACATCGAATTCTCCCTGAGCTAACAAGAACTGGTATTGAAGGATAAATCCAAAATGAACATCCTTCCAACTGAATCCTAACAATTGGATCTCTGTTTCTAAAAGAATGCATCAATAATAATGCCTCAATTGTTAAGCATTATCCGAACCACATATTTCTTCTGTCTCCATCTCTTCTTAAGTGTACAAGTTTCTTGACACTGTTGCCTTTTCTGTGAGTTAGTTCACACAAGTGAATTCTCTAAATTATACATTTAAACATTTTTGTTACAAAAGATAAAATATATTTTACTTTTCACTACTTCTTAAGCAGAACATTGGGAACATCCTTGGGTCTTTGTGAATGTGAGGATCGCGAAGCTCTTAAAGGCAGAGATAACCCTAGCTTTTAACACACTAATAATGTGTTTAGGGGCAGGAGAAG
The DNA here is from genome assembly GCF_000754665.1 of Bison bison bison. Lineage (NCBI taxonomy): Eukaryota > Metazoa > Chordata > Mammalia > Artiodactyla > Bovidae > Bison > Bison bison. Next base: position 3,332,149 of record NW_011494700.1, read on the forward strand.
GGGATGACAGAAGATGAGATGGCTGGATGGCATCACCGACTCAATGAACGTGAGTTTGAGTGAACTCCAGGAGTTGGTGATGGACAGGGAGGCCTGGCGTGCTGCGATTCATGGGGTCACAAAGAGTCGGACATGACTGAGCGACTGAACTGAACTGAACTGAATGTGTTTGGTGTACCTACCCCTATTTTGCATTGAGGCCGGGAAACTTAGATGGTGCAGAGAAATGGAAGGCCCATTACATAGAACTCACAGAAAGTTTATCTTGATATGAATGTCCATTAATCAGTCCAACTATTTGAAAAACACTTTTCCAAGTATTTATCCAAGAAAGTTGGAGTGTGGAGGGGTTGCTTTCTCTGTGGTTTAGTGGTTTAGAATCCACCTTGCAATTCTGGGGACACCAGTTTGATCCCTGATCGGGGAGGAGTCCACATGCCATGGAGCAACTGGGTCTGTGAACTATGGCTACTGAGCCTGCACTCTAGAGCCCAAGAGCTACAACTACTGAGCCCAAGTGTTGCAGCTACTGAGGCCCGTGTACCCTAGAGCCTGTGCTCTGTGACAGGAGAAGACACCGCAAAGAGAAGTTGGTGCCCTGCAACAAGAGAAAGCCTATGCACAGCAACAAAGACCCAGCATAGCCAAAAAATAAATACATAAAATATCTTTCAAAAAAGAAAAAAAAATAGGAGGCAAGGAGTGTAAGTTACAAAGAAGGAAAAGACATGATCCTTGCTCTTAGAAAAATTAAATATACAGTAGGAAAATCAAATATGTAGAAAGATGTGAAACAAGTTAGGAAAAAAAGGAAATGTCAAAATAAAGTTGCAGTATAGAACTGTAGGAAGAAACAGTTTTATTTTTTTGTTGTTTTTTTGGACTTTTTAAAAATTGGGGGCATACAATACTGTAAAGTAAAAAAAAAAAAATTGGGGTTATAGCCAGTTAAAAATGTTGTGATAACTTCAGGTGAATAGCAAAGGGACTTAGCTATACATATACATATGTCCATTCTCCCCCAAACCCCTCTCCCATCCAGGCCGCCACATAACATTGACCAGAGTTCCATGTGCTATGTAGTAGGTCCTTGTTGGTTATCCATTTTAAATATAGCAGTGTGTGAATGACCATGCCAAACTCCCTAACTATCCCTTCCTCACAGCAACCATAAGTTCGTTTTCTAAATCTGTAAGAGACATAGGTTTTATTTTATTTTTTTTCTTTTTCTTTTTTTTTATTTTTTTAATTTTATTTTATTTTTAAACTTTACATAGAGACATAGGTTTTAAATCCTATCCTATAGGGGAGAAAGGCAGGCAAGGATGGAAGAGATGTGAAATCGGCAGGGATCAGTCAGTCCTGTGTTTCCTCGGTCTCTATACTGTTTTCAGTTTCCGAGTTTCCAGCCCCCACTGTCTCTTCTACTGCTTCCTCTTGTTTTCCCATTTTCATTTATTTTTACCTGTCTAATTAGTCTCCTTTGACTAGTGTCCTTTTCTTGTAGCTCTTCCTGTAAAAGGAGAATCTTAATTTGCCAGAACCCTTGGAGGCCAAGAGAGGAACATATTTCTTTCCATTGTATAGCAGCAAGCATACTCTTAAGAATATTGAATTATTGTTTCATAATCAGAGTTTGGAGAAGGCAGTGGCAACCCACTCCAGTACTCTTGCCTGGAAAATCCCATGGACGGAGGAGCTTGGTAGGCTGCAGTCCATGGGGTCACTAAGAGTCGGACACGACTGGAGCAACTTAGCAGCAACAGCAACCAGAGTTTATTTGCTTTCTGATATCTAACAGAAAATGTCTAGTTTTAGCATTCTTTGCATGTTTGACTTTGCAAAGTGTAGATTACTGTTGACTTTCTATTTTTTAATATAAATTTATTTATTTTAATTGGAGGTTAATTACTTTTCAATATTGTATTGGTTTTGCCATACATCAACAAGAATCCACCACGGGTATACACATGTTCCCCATCTTGAATCCCCCTCCCACCTCCATCCCCATACCATCTCTCTGGGTCATCCCAGTGCACCAGCCCCAAGCATCCTGTATCCTGCATCGAACCTGGACTGGCAATTCATTTCTTATATGATATTATACATGTTTCAATGCCATTCTCCCAAATCATCCCACCCTCTTCCTCTCCCACATAGTCCAAAAGACTGTTCTATACATCCGTGTCTCTTTTGCTGTCTCACATACAGGGTTATCGTTACCATCTTTCTAAATTCCAAATATATGCATTAGTATATTAGTAAATTGAGCTGTAGGAGTTTCTTGTATATTTTTGAGATTAGTTGTTTGTCCATTGCTTCATTTGCTATTATTTTCTCCCATTCTGAAGGCTGCCTTTTCACCTTGCTTATAGTTTCCTTTGTTGTGCAGACGATTTTAATTTTAATTAGGTCCCATTTGTTTATTTTTGCTTTTATTTCCAACATTCTGGGAGGTGGGTCATAGAGGATCCTGTTGTAATTTATGTTGGAGAGTGTTTGCCTATGTTCTCCTCTAGGAGTTTTATAGTTTCTGGTCTTGCATTTAGATCTTTAATCCATTTTGAGTTTATTTTTGTGTATGGTGTTAGCAAGTGTTCTAGTTCCATTCTTTCACAAGTGCTTGACCAGTTTTACCAGCACTACTTGTTAAAGAGATTGTCTTTTCTCCATTGTATATTCTTGCCTCCTTTGTCAAAGATAAGGTGTCCATATGTGCGTGGATTTATCTCTGGGCTTTCTGTTTTGTTCCATTCGTCTATATTTCTGTCTTTGTGCCAGTACCATACTGTCTTGATGACTGTGGCTTTGTAGTAGAGCCTGAAGGCAGGCAGGTTGATTCCTCCAGTTCCATTCTTCTTTCTCAAGATTGCTTTGGCTATTTGAGATTTTTTTGTATTTCCATAGAAATTGTGAAATTATTTGTTATAGCTCTGTGAAAAATACCATTGGTAGCTTGATAGGGATTGCATTGAATCTATAGATTGCTTTGGGTAACATACTCATTTTCACTATATTGATTCTTCTGATCCATGAACATGGTATATTTCTCCATTTATTAGTGTCCTCTTTGATTTGACTTTCTATTTTTAAGGAAGGCAAGAAAGAGAAGAAAAGATGTATTTTGAACTTCAGTAAAGTTAGTTGTGCTTTAAACTTGAGGGGAAAATTATTTTCACAGTTAAAACTTGGCATTATTTTTACCTACAAAATAAAAATTTATCTTTTCTGAAGATTAAAATTGCATGTGTCCTTTACAAATACTTTAATGACAATATAATAAAGAAACTTCCCTCATTAAAAATTAAGCATATTTTTATTTCAGTCTTGTTTTGACTGATTATCTGTGGTTAGCCTGTACAGCATTTTTATATAAATGGAATTAAACTATGAACATTTTATACTTTAAACAGCTTCATTAAGTACATACTATACATTTGTTCCTTTAAACAGCTTCATTAAGTACATACTATAAATTTGCAATAAAATACATGTTAGAAGTGTACAAGTTGAAATATTTTGGCAGATAAATACATTGACAAACTGTCACCACAATGAAGATAATTAATATATGAATATCACTTCCTTCCAATGCTTCACGCTCCTTTGCTGTCTTTTTGCCTAAAACTCCCACCCTCCCTATCACTAGTGATCTGCTTTCTGTCACTATGGTTTATCATATATTTTCTAGAGTTAATATAAATAGAATTATGCACAATGTGTTCTTCTTTGGAAGCAAGGATTATTGTTCTGACTCTTTTGCTCAGACATTCCAGCCAATGCATGGTAGTATCTTATAGTGGTTTACATTACATATTGAGCATGTGCTTTTATTGTCATTGATATATCTGCATGGGTGAAGTGTCTATATGTAAACTGTCCATTTTGTAATTGGGTTGTTTTCTTACTAGTAAGTTTTGAAAGTTCTTTTTATATTTTGGATGCAAACCCTTTTATAGACATGTAATTTGCAAATGTCTTCTCCAAGTATGAAATATATCTTTTGAATCTCTGAATAGAGTATTGAAAAGAGTTGAGTTCTTAATTTTCATGATGTCTAATTTAGTGGTTTGTTTTTAATTTATAGACAGTGCTTTTGGTGTTGTTTCTCAGCAATATTTGCTTAAGCTGAGGTAAGAAACTCTCCCCTGTTTTCTTCAAAAAGTTTCACAAAATTAGATTTTCAGTACATGACCCATTTGACCTTTGTTTTAGTATACAGCACAAGACATAAGCTAATTTATTTTTATTTTTGCATATGGATATACAATTGTTTTATTCCATTTGTTGAAAAACTATCCTTTCTTCCGTTGTATTTCCTTTGTATCCTTGCTCAAAATCAACTGTCCATAAACATGTGACTCTATTTCTTCATTTTCTGTACTATCCAATTGATCATTTTCCTTGTTTTGACACCATTGTGTGTGTGTGCCCATTTGCTCAGTCATGTTCAACTTTGCAAACCAGGCTCCTCTGTCCATGGAATTTTCCAGGTAAGAGTACTGGAGCAGTTTGCCATTTTCTTGCTCGAGGGGATCTTCCCAACTCAGGGATCTCACCCACCTCTCCTGCGTCACCTCCATTGGCAGGCAGATTCTTTACCACTGCACTACTTTTACTTTTCATGTAGATCCTTACTTCTATCTGGTATAATTTTTCTTTTTGCTGTGAAAGACTTTCTTTAGCATTTCTTGTATCACATTTCTGCTGGTGATGAATTCTTCCAGCATTTGCATGTTTCAATAAGTATTTTGCCTTTGTTTCTGAAAAATCTTTATCCTAGGTATGGAATTTCATGTTTCCATGGATTTTGTATACAATAAAGCATATTACCTCTCCATTTCCAAAACAAAAATTTGCTGTTAACATATTTTACCGACTGTACCTACTATTTATTTTCTGTCACTGTTTTCAATTTTTTTCCTCTTCATCACTGGTCTTAAGCAACTTGATAATGGTGCACCTTGGTATATAGTTTCTTCATATTTCTTGTGCTTGAGGTTCATAGAGATTTTTGGATCCACATATTTACAGATTTAATTGAATGTAGAAGACATTTCTATCTTTATTTCTTTTTTTTAATTTTATTTTATTTTTAAACTTTACAATATTGTATTAGTTTTGCCAAATATCGAAATGAATCTGCCACAGGTATACCTGTGTTCCCCATCCTGAACCCTCCTCCCTTGACATACCCTCCTTCTGGGTCGTCCCAGTGCACCAGCCCCAAACATCCAGTATCATGCATCAAACCTGGACTGACGACTCATTTCATACATGATATTATACATGTTTCAATGCCATTCTCCCAAATCTCCCCACCCTCTTCCTCTCCCACAGAGTCCATAAGACTGATCTATACATCTGTGTCTCTTTTGCTGTCTCGTACACAGGGTTAGTGTTACCATCTTTCTAAATTCGATATATATTCATTAGTATACTGTATTGGTGTTTTTCTTTCTGGCTTACTTCACTCTGTATAATAGGTTCCAGTTTCATCCACCTCATTAGAACTGA
>NW_011494700.1:3337765-3338081 GCF_000754665.1 Bison bison bison
GATATAAGCATCTGAATGCAGAGTTCCAAATAATAGCAAGGAGAGATAAGAAAGCCTTCCTCACCGATCAATGCAAAGAAATAGAGGAAAACAACAGAATGGGAAAGACTAGATATCTCTTCAAAAAAATTAGAGATACCAAGGGAACATTTCATGCAAAGATGGGCTTGATAAAGGACAGAAATGGTATGGACCTAACAGAAGCAGAAGATATTAAGAAGAGGTGGCAAGAATACACAGAAGAATTGTACAAAAAAGATCTTCAAGACCCAGATAATCACGATGGTGTGATCACTCACCTAGAGCCAGACATCCT
>NW_011494700.1:3338181-3340949 GCF_000754665.1 Bison bison bison
CATTGGGGTGCACATGTCTCTTTCCCTTCTGGTTTCCTCAGTGTGTATGCCCAGCAGTGGGATTGCTGGATCATAAGGCAGTTCTATTTCCAGTTTTTTAAGGAATCTCCACACTGTTCTCCATAGTGCCTGTACTAGTTTGCATTCCCACCAACAGTGGAAGAGGGTTCCCTTTTCTCCACACCCTCTCCAGCATTTATTGCTTGTAGACTTTTGGACCACAGCCATTCTGACTGGCGTGAAATGGTACCTCATAATGGTTTTGATTTGCATTTCTCTGATAATGAGTGATGTTGAGCATCTTTTCATGTGTTTGTTAGCCATCTGTATGTCTTTTTTGGAGAAATGTCTATTTAGTTCTTTGGCCCATTTTTTGGTTGGATCATTTATTTTTCTGGAGTTGAGCTGTAGGAGTTGCTTGTATATTTTTGAGATTAGTTGTTTGTCAGTTGCTTCATTATTTCTTTGACTAAATTTTCTCCTCCATTCTTTCTCTTCTCCTTTTGAGACTCTAGGTGCATATGTATTTAAAATCTGGAATTTATTCCACATTTTATTGATTTTCTCTTCGTATTTTTTCAGATTTTCCTCACTGGGTTTCATTTTAGATAGTTTCTATTGCTATGTCTTTAAGCTCATTAATAATTTTTTCTGCAATTCTAGTGTCTCATTCATCTTATCCAGTGAAGTTTCCATGTTAGACACTGCCATTTCCATCTCTACAAATTTAATTTTTTGTTTGTTGTTTAGTCACTAAGTCAGGTCTGACTCTTTCGTGACCCCGTGGACTGTAGCCCACCAGGCTCCTCTGTCTGTGGGATTTCCCAGGCAAGGATATTGAAATAGGTTGCCATTTCCTCCTCCAGGGGATCTTCCTAACCCAGGGATCAAACTGCCATCTTCTGCTTGGCAGGTGAATTCTTTACCACTGATTTCTCTGGGAAGCCCTACGAGTTTAATTTGGGTCATATTAAAAATATACATATATATCTATCATGTTTCTACAAAACAAGTTCAATATTCCAGATTCTTAAACATATGGAATATAGTCATAAATAGTTTTAATGCTTTTATTTACTAATTTTCCCATGTGTCATTTCAGGGTAAGTTTCAAATGATTGATTTTTCTTCTTACTATGGTTTTATTTTTTGCTTATTTGAATGCCCAGTAATTTCTGATTAAATATGAGACATTGTGATTTACTCTTCTTGAATGATTTTTAAAATACTTCCAGCAATATTTATGAGCTTTATTTTAGGACATTTTCAAGTTAGTTAGACACAGTTTGATCCTTTCAGGTCTTTCTCTTAAGCTCTGTTATGTAGGCTAGCACTTAATTCAATTGAACATTTATTTTTTTCCCACTATTAAAACAAGATATTTCTTTGTATTTTAACTAATGATCCATGAACTCAAAATGTATACCTATGGCTGATTCATGCTGAGGTTTGACAGAAAACAACAAAATTCTATAAAGCTATTATTGTTCAATTAAATAAATAAATATATTTAAAAAAAAAAAACCTCATTGAGAACAGGTTGAATCTCATTATTGTCCAGTCTGAGTATTATTTTTTCAAGCTCTCTCATGGGATTCTTTTCTCTAGCTACTGGAAGTTTCTTCACAGGTATGAGCTAATCAGTACTCCACTAAACACTATGGAGAGGACTGTCTCTAAGTCTCAGAGTTGACTCTCTGTGTTGCTTTCTCTATGATGCTTCGTACTGGATTTCCCTAAATTTTGAAATCTACTCTTTAAAAACAAAACACTTAAATATGCTACTATTTATTATTTTATTAATGAAAATAATAACGGTCTATATGAAAACAGAAGCAACTTAATTCAGATTTGGAGATATGGAAAAGGTTATTTCAATAAGTGAACTTTAAGCTAATGAGTATTTTAGAAGCTTTTTACAATTTGTATGGAAATACAAAAAACCTCGAATAGCCAAAGCTATCTTAAGAAAGAAGAATGGAACTGGAGGAAACAACCTACCTGACTTCAGGCTCTATTACAAAGCCACAGTTATCAAGACAGCATGGTACTGGCACAAAGACAGAAATATTGATCAATGGAACAAAATAGAAAGCCCAGAGATAAATCCACGCACATATGGACACCTTATCTTTGACGAAGGAGGCAAGAATATACAATGGAGAAAAGACAATCTCTTTAACAAGTGGTGCTGGGAAAACTGGTCAACCACTTGTAAAAGAATGAAACTAGAACACTTTCTAACACCATACACAAAAATAAACTCAAAATGGAGTAAAGATCTAAACATAAGACCAGAAACTATAAAACTCCTAGAGGAGAACATAGGCAAAACACTCTCCGACATACATCACAGCAGGATCCTCTATGACCCACCTCCCAGAATATTGGAAATAAAAGCAAAAATAAACAAATGGGACCTAATTAAACTTAAAAGCTTCTGCACAACAAAGGAAACTATTAGCAAGGTGAAAAGGCAGCCTTCAGAATGGGAGAAAATAATAGCAAATGAAGCAACGGACAAACAACTAATCTCAAAAATATACAAGCAACTCCTACAGCTCAACTCCAGAAAAATAAATGACCCAATCAAAAAATGGGCCAAAGAACTAAATAGACATTTCTCCAAAGAAGACATACAGATGGCTAACAAACACATGAAAAGATGCTCAACATCACTCATTATCAGAGAAATGCAAATCAAAACCATTATGAGGTACCATTTCACGCCAGTCAGAATGGCTGTGATCCAAAAGTCTACAAGCAAT
>NW_011494700.1:3341049-3341684 GCF_000754665.1 Bison bison bison
TTCCTTAAAAAACTAGGAAATAGAACTGCCTTATGATCCAGCAATCCCACTGCTGGGCATACACACTGAGGAAACCAGAAGGGAAAGAGACACGTGTACCACAATGTTCATTGCAGCACTGTTTATAATAGCCAGGACATGGAAGCAACCTAGATGCCCATCAGCAGATGAATGGATAAGAAAGCAGTGGTACATATACACAATGGAGTATTACTCAGCCATTAAAAAGAATACATTTGAATCAGTTCTAATGAGATGGATGAAACTGGAACCTATTATACAGAGTGAAGTAAGCCAGAAAGAAAAACACCAATACAGTATACTAACGCATATATATGGAATTTAGAAAGATAGTAACAATAACCCTGTGTACGAGACAGCAAAAGAGACACCAATGTATAGATCAGTCTTATGGACTCTGTGGGAGAGGGAGAGGGAGGGGAGATTTGGGAGAATAGCATTGAAACATGTATAATATCATGTATGAAACGAGTCGGCAGTCCAGGTTCAACGCACGGTACTGGATGCTTGGGGCTGGTGCACTGGGACGACCCAGAAGGAGGGTAGGGGAGGGAGGAGGGAGGAGGGTTCAGGATGGGGAACGCGGGTATACCTGTGGCGGATTCATTTCGATA
>NW_011494700.1:3341784-3342030 GCF_000754665.1 Bison bison bison
AGAAAGCATCACTATGAACAAAGCTAGTGGAGGTGATGGAATTCCAGTTGAGCTATCTCAAATCCTGAACCATGATGCTGTGAAAGCGCTGCCCTCAATATGCCAGCAAATTTGGAAAACTCAGCAGTGGCCACAGAACTGGAAAAGGTCAGTTTTCATTCCAATCCCAAAGAAAGGCAATGCCAAAGAATACTCAAACTACCGCACAATTGCACTCATCTCACACGCTAGTAAAGTAATGCTCAA
>NW_011494700.1:3342130-3346644 GCF_000754665.1 Bison bison bison
GTATACCTGTGGCGGATTCATTTCGATATTTGGCAAAACTAATACAATATTGTAAAGTTTAAAAATAAAATTTAAAAAAAAGAAAACAAAAAAAATAAATAAAATATATTTATAGCACTTTTTCATTTCCCTTCTCTGAAGTCTTTAGTGTCACTCTGGGCTTGCTCTGGATTAGATATTTGCTTTCCTTTTCAGTTGTGTATTGGCCTTTCTTTCTAAATGAGCCTTTCTTAAGCTTATTTGTCTCTTTTCAAACTTGCTTTTATAGGCTAATGTTTTAATAGCATTGTCCCTTTTCTAAAAGGAAATGAACTTTATCAGCAAATGAAGTGTGTATGCCTTTCCTAAATTGAAGTGAACTCTATTAACAAGTGTTATTTTGAATAGTATTTGTCTTAATGTCTTTAAAATATTAGCAAACAAAAGAAGTCAGATTAACTCAAGTAACTGCATATTTACTGACTATTCCCACTCACATCTCCATAGGTGTATCAGGGTATGGGTACAACCTGAACTAGAACTTATAAATAGCTGCAAAATTTTGCACAATATTTACATAAATTTCTACTGAAGAAAGCCACCAAGAAGTTATTTACATAAAGATTTGTAACTAGATATCAATGAAAGTGTCAATTCTGGTATTGGAGAAAGAAAGATAAGAGATGGGGATGAGAAAATTGTAACTGCCTCTTCTTACAATAACTGTTGTTGTAGTAATGCTCATATCATCCTATTACTGAGTTTGGGAAAACTGGCTTACCATGGTAACCAAAAATAATTTGGATATGTTTATTCAACAATACTTAATAATTACTCTATTGTAGAGTGCTAGAGCTTGCTAGGTATTAAATACATAGTGTTTAAAATAGAGCCTGGGTCTCCTAGAATTTTTAAATCTATTCAATAGGTAAGTATGAGCAAAGCAAACAAACTTAAATATGTTATTAATTATTAATGAATTATAATGGTCTATATGAAAACAGAAGAAGAAGAGAAGGCAATGGCACCCCACTCCAGTACTCTTGCCTGGAAAATCCCATGGATGGAGGAGCCCAGTAGGCTGTAGTCCATGGGGTCGCTAAGAGTCGGACACAACTGAGCGACTTCACTTTCACTTTTCAGTTTCATGCATTGGAGAAGGAAATGGCAACCCACTCCAGTGTTCTTGCCTGGAGAATCCTAGGGATGGGGGACCCTGGTAGGCTGCCATCTATGGGGTCACACAGAGTCGGACACAACTGAAGTGACTTACCATATGAAAAGAGAAGCAATTTAATTTAATTCAAATTGGAAGATATGATAAAGATTTTCTCAAGAAGTGAACTGGAAGCGAATACATGAGAAATAAGAAAGTATTTGCCAGGAGCAAGTGGAAGGAAAGGTATTTCATATAGAGGAAATAAGGCATGGAGACATTGGTGCATGAAAGGGCTTGACACACTCAAAAAATTCAAAGACAACATGACTGGAATCTAATAATCAAAAGTAATGAGATTAAGCTGGAGAGCAAGGTGGGCATATGATCGTGTAGGATATTGCTAAGACATGCTTATAATTTGGGATCTTATCCTAAATATAATGGGTAGTAATTTTAAAGTGTCGAAAATAAGTGTGAGACAAGATTAACTGAATGATCATGAGAGAATGGATGATGGAAAACAAAAGAGGAAGGGAAGCAGATGAGATGAAAGAGTAGCAGCAGTTGAAGTGGGGCAAAGTATGCAGATGCCACATATATTTTTGAGGAGCAGTGGAACCAGAAGGAAAAATAGGAAAGACTTTTAGAGTTGATGTATCAAGTGAAGAGAGGCAAAAGAAGATCCCAAAGAGCTTCCTCTCCTCTAGATTAAATAACTGGGTATTTTGATATGAGTTACTTATAATTGGAGGACAGAGGAGACTAGAGGGCTACAGTCCAAAGGGTCACAAAGAGTCAGACATGACTGAGTGACTAGGCACACAAGAGGACCAGAGTAAAGTTGCATACCTCTAAGATGGAGAGTTCAGTTTTAGATAGGTAGCACTAGTGATGAAGAACGGGCTGCCAAACTGAAATCAAGATTGCCAGGAGAAATATCAATAACCACAGATATACAGATGACACCTCCCTTATGGCAGAAAGCAAAGAGAAACTAAAGAGCCTCTTGATGAAAGTGGAAGAGGAGAGTGAAAAAGCTGGCTTAAAACTCAACATTATAGAAACAAAGATCCTGGCATCTGGTCCAATCACTTCATGGCAAATAGATGAGGAAGCAGTGGAAACAGTGACAGACTTTATTTTCTTGGGCTCCAAAATCACTGCAGATAGTGATTGCAGCCACGAAATTAAAAGACACTTGCTCCTTGGGAGAAAAGCTATGACCAACTTAAACAGCATATTAAAAAGTAGAGACATTACTTTCCCAACAAAGATCTGTCTAGTCAAAGCTATGGTTTTTCCAGTAGTCATGTATGGATGTGAGAGTTGAACCATAAAGAAAGCTGAGCACCAAAGAATTGATGTTTTGAACTCTGGTGTTGAAGAAGACTCTTGAGAGTCCCTTGGACTGAAGGAGATCCAACCAGTCCATCCTAAAGGAATTCAGTCCTGAATATTCATTGGAAGGATTGATGTTGAAGCTGAAACTCCAATACTTTGGCCACGTGATACGAAGAACTGACTCATTGGAAAAGACCTTGATGCTGGGAAAGATTGAATGCAGGAGGAGAAATGGATGACAGAGAATGAGGTGCTTTGATGACATCACTGACTCAATGGACATGAGTTTGAGCAAGCTCTGGGAGTTGGTGATGAATAGGGAAGCCTGGTATGCTGCAGTCCATGGGATCGCAGAGTTGGACATGACTGAGCAAATGAACTGAACTGAACTGAACTGAACTGCCAGTGCAGGAGATCTAAGAGATATAGGTTCGATCCCTAAATCAGGAAGATCCCCTGGAGAAGGACTTGGCAACCACTCCAGTGTTCTTAGCTGGAAAATCCCACAGACGGAGGAGCCTGGCACGATACAGTCTATGGGGTCGCAAAGAGCTGGACATGACTGAAGCAACTTAGCATGCATCCAAGCATTTTAAGAAATCTGAGTGGCATATTTGGTGTATCTGAGATGAGCACAGGAGTTGACTATAAAAGTCTAGCTCACAAGAGTGGCTTGAGCTAGGAGCACAAATTTGAGAATTACCACTATGGTCACGTCCAACTCTTCGCCACCCCGTGGACTGTAGTCTGTCTTGCTCTTCTGTTTGTGGAATTCTCCATGCAAGAATACAGGAGTCGGTAGCCATTCCATTCTCCATGGGATCTTTCCAACCTAAGAATTGAACCTGGGTCTCCCTCATTGCAGGCAGACTATTTATCATCTGAGCCAGCAGGGAAACCTTGTATAAATGTCACCAAACACCAAAGAAATAGATACTATGACCCAGTGATAAAATCTAAGGTGAAAACTGAAGACAATTCAAGGCCAAACTTTGCAGAACTCCCGAATCCAAGCAATTGCTTAGAAAATGAAGTATAAGTTAACAGAACTGGGAGAACTTAGAGGTCAGAAGACAACAGTGGACACGGAAGTACGGTGTCTGAAAGATAACTGTTGTTGTTCAGTTGCTAAATCATGTCCAACTCTTTGTGACCACCTGGACTGCAGCAACCCAGGCTTCCCTGTCCTTAACCATTTACCAGAGTTTGCTCAAACTCATGTCCATTGAGTCGGTGATTCATCTAACTATCTCATCCTCTGTTGTCCCCTTCTCCTCCTGCCCTCAATCTTTCCCAGCATCAGACTCTTTTCCAATGAGTTGGCTCTTTGCTTCAGGTGACCAAAGTATTGGAGCTTTAACTTCAGCATTAGTCCTTAAAATGAATATTCAAGATAGATTTCAGGATGGACTGGTTTGATCTTCTTGCTGTTCAAGGGATTCTCAAGGGTCTGAAAGATAAAAAGAGAGAGATCTCATCACTAAGGGCTAAGAGGTCCATTGCATTTTGGCTATGGAGAAGATTCCATGGCTTTAACAAGAACTGTTTCTTTGAAAAAGTGAGGTTAGAATTGCAAATAGTGTGAATAAAAGAAGGAAAGATAGGTAAGAAGGTAGAAACATGACAGCAGATGATGCTTATGGGATTCATGGTTATACAGAGACAGAAAAACACAATAGGGCTAAAAAAGGGATATGAAATCAAAGAAAGTTTTGACATTTGTCTTTTTTAAAGATATGAATTATCTAATGAGATGGATGAAACTGGAACCTATTATACAGAGTGAAGTAAGCCAGAAAGAAAAACACCAATACAGTATACTAACGCATATATATGGAATTTAGAAAGATGGTAACAATAACCCTGTGTACGAGACAGCAAAAGAGACACTGATGTATAGATCAGTCTTATGGACTCTGTGGGAGAGGGAGAGGGAGGGGAGATTTGGGAGAATGGCATTGAAACATGTATAATATCATGTATGAAACGAGTCGCCAGTCCAGGTTCGATGCATGATACTGGATGCTTGGGGCAT
>NW_011494700.1:3346744-3347158 GCF_000754665.1 Bison bison bison
ATGACTGAGCGACTTCACTTTCACTTTTCACTTTCATACACTGGAGAAGGAAATGGCAACCCACTCCAGTGTTCTTGCCTGGAGAATCCCAGGGACGGGGGAGCCTGGTGGGTTGCCATCTATGAGGTCGCACACAGTCAGACTGAAGTGACTTAGCAGCAGCTAAGTTGATTTCCTTCAGAGAAAAGGGGTTGAGGATAGCCCACCATGACTGTCAGAGGAGTTGGTGAAAGTCATGAAGCAGTAAAACAGACAGACTCTGGTTTTGGAGTAGATGCTCAGGCAGGCCCAGAGGGGTACCCCTTGAGTTCTGGCTTGTCTTGCCCACCAGAACTCTCCCACATGACCTTGTCATGGGTGGGGACTCCCGTGCTGGCTCCCAGCATTACTCCTTGGAAGTAAAGTTATGACCAA
>NW_011494700.1:3347258-3357524 GCF_000754665.1 Bison bison bison
ACGCGGGTATACCTGTGGCGGATTCATTTCGATATTTGGCAAAACTAATACAATATTGTAAAGTTTAAAAATAAAATAAAATTTTAAAAAAAGATATGAATTATCAGAACTTGTTTGCAAGTTGTTGGGGGTAGATCCTGTTAAGTGAAATAGACTAGATATGCAAGAGGAGAGGGAATAACCAAAGAACAGAAGTTAGAGAATTAAGAGCTATTTGATTTTGACAAAAGTAGAGCTTTCCCTTTATCATTAGAAAGAAGATGGAAATGGTTCAGACAGATGAAAGGTGGTACAGGATGATAAGATTAGTATGAAAAGAATGAAGACCAAAGATTATCTAATTCCTTTCAGTAAATGTGATGTGATTGCACTGATTATAAAATATTTTAAACTATACATTATATTGGAGAAGGCAATGGCACCCCACTCCAGTACTCTTGCCTGGAAAATCCCATGGATTTCCCCCCTGTAGTCCATGGGGTCGTGAAGAGTTGGAGACGACTGAGCGACTTCACTTGCACTTTTCACTTTCATGCATTGGAGAAGGAAATGGCAACCCACTCCAGTGTTCTTGTCTAGAGAATCCCAGGGACGGGGGAGCCTGGTGGGCTGCCGTCTATGGGGTCTTACAGAGTCGGACATGACTGAAGCAACTTAGCAGCAGCAGCAGCATATATTATATACTTTACAGATATAAGTATATATTATATTTTCAATAAAATAAGATGTAAAGAAAGACACAAAAAATACAGTTAAATATACAATAAATTTAGCAATGGAATTTTCCCCTTTTACACCTTGTCTTATAAAGCAATCGGTAGGTCTTGTTGTATAATAGCAAATGACAATCTTGCCTTAAGTTTTAAGGACAAACATAAAAACCCAACTTATATGAATGTCTGAGAGTACATTTGATAAAACATCTTGCTGGAAACCATCAAAAGTTGAAAGGCTTATGCCACTAATATAAAGCTTGTTTCATTCCATCTGCAGAAATCTGGCAATACACGCAATAAAATATAAAAGCCCCAATAAAGGATGTTGTTTTCCATTGCTTTCCTCCCCCAAATCTTGTATTTGCAGAAGATTTCTGTTTGATCTCTCTGTTTAGTAAAATGCATAGGTTCCTTGCCAATTTATTACATAATATTTGTCATGACAAGCCAGAAAAAGGTAGCTTCTTTCTCCATTGTTTATTTTAGGGGTTTATTTTATCCTTTTCATCCTCAGATTCTGACTGAAAAACTAAAATTCAGTTGTAGTTCCATCAAGAACCAAATGACTCATTAGGATTTGTTGTTGTTTAGTCGCTAAGTTGTGTCTGACTTTTTTGTGACCCCATGGACTGTAGCTCACCAGGCTCCTCTGTCCATGGAATTCTCCAGGCAAGAATACTGGTGTGGGTTGCTGTTTCCTTTTTCAGGGGATCTTCCTGACCCAGGGATCAAACCTGCAGCTCCTGCATTGACAGGTGGATTCTTTACCGCTGATCCACCTGGGAAGCCCCCTCCTTAGTTTTAGGTGTTGTGACAAGAGATTTCCTTCCTCCCTCCTGCACTTCTTCCCTTCTTTCTTTCTTCTTGTCCTTCTTCCTCCTTTCTGCTCAACTTTTCTTTCTTTTTCCCTTCATTTCTCTTGTTGACCTTTCTGCCAGCCTGCTTGAAAATTTGAAGATGAAAAGACTTATATTCAAAAATACTGTTCAGAAAACTCTCATTACTGAATATTGGCTCCCTAAAAAATGAGCATGAATATCCTCCAAGGTCACTGTTAATTCTCTGACCCAAAATCATTGTAAAATGATCACTATTCTGTTAAATAAGTTTGAAACTAGAAAAAAAAGAAAACTTGTCAGCAACTGTGTATATAATACAATTAGCAAAGGCAACCATGTTACTTTCCAGTTGAAGTTACTTGCTGGCATTTGTTTACAATGCCCATCCACTAGCTTTATTTTGGAGTTGCCCTTGGAAAATTGCCCAGAGTAAAAATCCTAATTATAGATCCAGTGGCAGTGGTAATATCAGGAAATGGCAGTATAGTTTTCAGGACAAGAGACACATTAGGCCTTTGTGTTTACTTGTTTGGTGCTTTGGAAGAAATTTTAAAAATAAGTAATCTTTGAATTATAGAAAGGAAAGCTAATTTTTTCAATTCATTTCATTAAACTTTAATCATTGCCAACTTACACCACAATGAATTTTAAATGACCTCTTTCTTATTTTAAACATATTCATTAAACTACGTGCTTCTATGCAATTGGCAAATATGTTCTTAAATTATATTATCAATATTCTTAAATGTCTTCAGAAGTGGTAAGCATGCAATTTCTTTCTTGGCTGCACCAGAGATTTCATAGGTAAGGTGTTCTCCTACTTATATTTATCAAACATTTTCTTGTTACAACTTAAATTGACTCCTTGTTTTGACTTTAATGAGGTTTATATTTCTTAAAAATTATGGCCCATTATACAGAATCTCATCAGAACAAATTCAAAACCAAGTCAAATGAGAATAGTCAACATATTTCTATAGAGGTGCAAAGGAAAGCTTTTCTCTGCTTTTATAAAAAATTGAGTTTTCAATAGCTGTCAACATTAGTAAGGAGGAAATTATTACACTTATACATAGTTTATGATTTATCTGAAATGAAATAATCTCAGACTTGAATATTCTTCTTGTCAATTGGTAACTTGGCATCAATATTAAATACTGGGATAAATTATACTTTTAGAGAAGCCAGAGCTTCAGGAAAGAAAGATTCTTTTTTTAAAATTTAAATTTATTTATTTTAATTAGAGGCTAATTACTTTACAATATTGTATTGGTTTTGCCATACATCAACATGAACCCACCACGGGTGTACACGTGTTCCCAATCCTAAACCCCTCTCCCACCTCCCTCCCCATACCATCCCTCTGGGTCATCCCAGTGCACCAGCCCCAAGCTTCCTGAATCCTGCATCGAATCTGGACTGGTGATTCGTTTCTTATATGACATTATACATGTTTCAATGCCATTCTCCCAAATCATCACATCCCTCCCTCTCCCACAGAGTCCAAAAAACTATTCTATACATCTGTGTTTCTTTTGCTGTCTCGCATATAGGGTTATCGTTACCGTCTTTCTAAATTCCATATATATGCATTAGTATACTGTATTGGTGTTTTTCTTTCTGGCTTACTTCACTCTGTATAATCGGCTCCAGTTTCATCCACCTCATTAGAACTGATTCAAATGTATTCTTTTTAATGGCTGAGTAATACTCTGTTGTGTATATGTACCACAGCTTTCTTATCCATTCATCTGCTGATTCTTGAGCTAGCTTTCAAAGAATGAGAAAGGTTCAGAAAGCAGAAATTCTGAATGCCATTCGCAGCTGAAGGAACAATGATAATTTAGGGTCATAGTGAATATTTCTTAAAAACCCGTCATCACAAGTCCATTTTCTACATCTGCATCTCTATTCCTTCCCTATGAAATGGTTCATTAGTTCCATCTTTCAAAGATTCCATATGTGTGCATTAATTTATGATATTCGTTTTTCTCTTTCTGACTTACTTCACTCTGACAGACTCTGGGTTCATCCACACAACTACAAATAACACAATTTTGTTCCTTTTTATGGCTGAGTGTTCTATTGTATATATGTGCCACATCTTCTTTATCCATTCTTCTGTTGATGGAAATACAGGTTGCTTCCATATCCCAACTATTGTAAATAGTGCTGCAATGAACACTGGGACTCATGGACACAGGCAAGGAAGGAGAGGGTGGGATCAACTGAGAGAGGAGCATTGACATATATAGACTACCATGTGTACAATGGCTTCCCTGGTGGCTCAGTGATAAAGAATCTGCCTGCCAATGCAGGAGACATGGGTTTGATCCTTTGGTTGGGAAGAACCCCTGGAGAAGGAAATGACAATATACTCCAGTATTCTTGCCTAGGAAATCCCATGGACAGAGGAGCCTGGTGAGGCTACAGTTCATGGGGTTGCAAAAGAGTTAGATACAACTTAGTGACTAAACAACAGCAAAAAGGACAAACAAATAGCAATATGTGTCAAATAGATAGTGCGAAGCTGCTATATAGCACAGGGAGTTAAGCTCGGTCTCTGTGATGACCTAGAGGGGTAGGAGGTGTGTGCAAGGAAGAAAATAACTTTTATACAACTATAATTGTACAGCTTCTATAATTATGTGTATACAATTATGTATAGAATATAAATGGTTACATACACACACACAAAAGACTGTATATGGCACATATAGAGATATTTTAAATGATAGCCTAAAAATTATCATTACTTCCATTTTCAGAATACAAATAAGTTAGCACCTTTTCCTAAATTAAACACAAAAAAGGAATTTTCTTCTTCACTTTAAGCAGAAAGGATTTCACAACATCCCAGGAGACAGTCTTGGCAATGACAAGCCAAATCTAAGTCCACAGCACATGATGATACAATTGTCATCAAGCTGACTTTTGACCACTTGTGTCATATTGTAAATAAAACAGCTTCTTGACTAGCTTCCTGAGATGAAAACCAGCTGTGTCATGGTTGGTTACTCATAGCATTTTAATTATTACTTGCTATCCATAGAGAGGATTAAAATTGTTGTACATGTGTACTAATAAACTAAAAAACAGGAAAAACATCTTATTCTTGGAAGTGTTTTTGACAGAGTGCGTGTTGACATCGGAGAGGAAAAGTTCCATATGACAGTGTCCTTGGGCTATTGTCTATTAAAGCTCAATTAACAATGTAAAAAATGATACTCTCAGTTTAAATTACAGGATCACTTTCTTCATTTCCAACAAGTCTTGAAGTTTACAGCTTACATATTCCTGATTCACATCTCAGCAAAAAAAAAAAAAAAAAACAGTCAAATAGTCCAAACCATTTCACTGAGGAATTAAAATTAGGCTTTTGTGCAAAAGAAGCAACTAAATTGAAATTTTAGGAGCCTAATATGTATATTAAAGGGAGTGATACATCCTATTATGAATGGTTTTGCATTGCAGAAATTGAGGAGCAGCCCAGGTCTATTTCTGTTTCATTTATCAGGGCTATCACATAACAATCTGATAGTTCCAAACAATTAGCTGTTACACACATTTGAAAGATATGTTTTCTCTTCTATTTTTCAAGCAGTGAGGTAACTTGAAGAATAGTTTTGTTAAGAAAACACACTGAGTATAAAAGGAAATGAATTAAAGTTCAAAAAGGCTGAATCTGCCTCCTAGCCTCTCCTTGACTTTGCTCTGGATCACATGGAATAGGCTTTAGATGATTTGCATTTAGATGATTTCTCAGTGAAAGGCCAGATATGCTCTGTCCTAGTTTAAAGAAATATTTTGGATCTTTAGGTCTAATTTAATTTGTGTGGAATGAGTAAGCCCTTTCCTAATTAGAAACAGCATTAAAGTTAACTTCTCAACATTTGTGTTTATGTTTTTATTATTCATGTATAGTGTCTTTATATTTGTATTGCCATAGGGCTTCCTTATATTTGAAAAGGTCCTAAAGTTTTCCTCCCATTTTTTATATAATGTTTGTGACATCAAATGGTGATACGTATATATGGATGGCTACAGTCTCTATTAGCAGAGACACAACTTGATGTTTTGTTCATTTTCGCTTTGCTTAAAAAGAAAAAGAGAATCAGAACCCTCATATAATAATAATGATTTAGTTCACTTTCTTAAATAAGAAAATACACTCAGGAGATTTGATTGGCTTATCCAAGGAGATGCAGAAGGATGGTGAGTAGCTGGCATATGGCTGAAGACAAGGTCTAGTGGATTTTGCACTGTCCTGCAGCATCATTCTCCTGAAAGAGATCTTTGCTGAAAGGAGTCTCTCTTGGTTCCAATATGACCAGTCAAATTATTTTACTGAAGTGATGAAATCCTGTGAAAGTTGTAATACATGAATATTTGGACACATCTTTCTATGAAGTTTAGCCTCATGATAAGACTACAATCACCTGGAGTCAACCCAAATTAGAGCATCAGAAACAATGATTCTCATTACAATTCCCAGAATGTTACCTCATAAAGTCACTGGCTCAGATAGCAGTCAATTAACAGCTATAATACAATGTCACAACTTTGAGGAGTGAGACCTTCCCTTACCTCCAACCAGCTCTTATCACAGAAAATCAAACCTAAACCTGCAGACATATGAGGGGTGACCTTTGACGTAGGCCAGATTTTAAACTGTCATTGATGCATGGCAAAGAACTGATGCTGGGAAATATTGAAGACAGGAGGAGAGAGGGACAACTGAGGACAAGATGGTTGGATGGCATCACTGACTCCTTGGACATGAGTTTGAGCAGACTCCAGGGTATGGTGAAGGACAGGGAAGCCTCCTGTGCTGCAAGCCATGGGGTCACAAAGAGTCAGACACAACTGAGCAACTGAACAACAATAACAAATTGATGAAATAGATATTCAGTTCTAGAAGATTTTAGTAAAGTGGCAACACTATGTATATTATTCAACAGACATGACTAAGTTCTAACAAAATATAGAGACTATCCAGAGAAATATTAGAAAACGAAACATTGTTCTGGAAGATGTTATTCAAAAGTATTCTTTAACGTATAACTGTCCCATCAGAGAGTTGAAAGTAATAGTAATAATAAGCTCATGCTCTTTAATATTTTAGCATGTGTCATGATTTTAGCATGCTAGAGAACTCTATCTTCCAATTTATCAGTTGATAAAAAGTTATATTCAAAGACACAGTTCTGTTATACTATTCATTTCTTGTGAGAAGATTTAGCCATTCAATTTCCATTTAATAGCTTACATTTTTCCAAATCATGACAATGATACTTAGATCTACTTGTTAAATAAGCCAATTTCCCTGTTTTGATTTGAGTTTGAAAATACTGCTCTTGCATCTTCTTGTTTCTTTCTTAAGGATGAATGATCAGATAATTCATACAAACAACTTTGATTTCCCTCATTAGTATTTGTTCGTGGTTGAAAATATTAGAACTTCAATGATCAATAGTGAATTATTTCTGCTTAATGTTTAGGATGTGGACATGTACTTGGAGTTCTATATATGACATTCAAACACATTTTAAAAATCTCTTTTAAATGGTTCATGTAAATTTAAACCTTAATTTTGTGTCATTTAATATTTATTAATTATTTCTAATTTAGACCCTGAGTACTTCCAGAAATGATGGAAGACACCTTATAATGGAAAATATATATTAAAATATAAAAATTAAAGTAATACAATGCCAGAATGAAGAAGTTAAATGTTAAGCACAGTCTGGGGGAAAACGTGGCCAAAAAACTGTTCTAATTGAATACTAAGTTTGGTTTTGATTTGTACTATAGGCAAAGTGAAAAACTGTAAAGCAATACCATATTCAGGCTTCTCTCGCTGGCATCCTCAGAAATGTACACAATTGGATACTTTTCCAATCATGAGTATGAAATAATTGCCAGAGCACATTGTGCTTAGTCGCTTAGTCATGTCTGACTCTTTGTGACCCTGTGGACCGTAGCCTGCTAGGCTCCTCTGTCCATGGGGATTCTCCAGTCAAACATACTCAGAGAAGGCAATGGCACCCCACTCCAGTACTCTTGCCTGGAGAATCCCATGGACGGAGGAGCTTGGTAGGCTTCAGTCCATGGGGTCGCTAAGAGTCGGACACGACTGAAGCAACTTAGCAGCAGCAGCAGCAGTCAAGCATAATAGAGTGGGTTGCCACTCCCTCCTCCAGGGGATCTTCCCAACACAGGGATGAACCCAGGTCTCCCACATTGCGGGCTGATTCTTTACCATCTAAGCCCCGGGGAAGCCCAAGAATACTGGAGTGAGTAGCCTATCCCTTCTTCAGGGGATCTTCCTAACCCAGGAATCAAACTGGGGTCTCCTGCATTGCAGGAGGATTTTTTATCAGCTGAGCTACCAGGGAAACCCAGGGCACATTAAATCAGATGAAATCCCTGGCTTGAAATATCCAGGGTCAGGTTCTCCTGCCTTAATAGGAGCAACGGGGCTGAAAACTATGACTCTGGATGGAGTTTGGTTAAAAGGTAACTGTATCATCCATAGCACAGTGAGGTATCATCACTCCAAGCCCGCATTAATAATATTAAAAAAAAAGAAAGAAGGGAGAATCAAAGACAGAAAAGCCAGTTGTTGCCTTCAAGCATGTTTATGTTGCCTTCAGGTTAAATGAGACTTATAATTCAGAGACCTGATGGATTTTCTTTTATGTGCATATTTGCATGAAACTCTGGTTTAGTTTCATTTGCATATACATGAATAAGCATAGATAAGCTACAGAAAATATCTCTTTGAAAGTATTACAATTTTAAGATGTCTCAAAAGCCATTGGTTACTGTGAAATAATAAAAAAGCAGTCTTATCTTACAGCATAGGTAAAAATCAACTCCAAATGGATGAAAGACAAACATAAGACATGAAATGGTAAAACTCCCAGAAGAAAATGTAGGGAAAAGCTCTTTGACTGATTTTAGCAATGGTTTCTTGAAATTGGCACCAAAAGCACAAGCAACAAAAGGAAAAATAAATGCGTGGGACTACATTAAACTAAAAAGTCTCTGCACAGCAAAGGAAACAATCAAAAACCTGAGAAGGAAACCTATGAAATGGAAGAAAATATTTGCAAGCCACCTATCTCACATGAGTTAATATACAAAACGTACAAGGAATTCATAAACTCAGGAGGGAAGAAAAGACTAATTCAGTTAAAAGTTGGCAAAGAATCTGAATAGATGATTTTTCCAAAGACATACAAATGGTCAACAGGTATATGAAAAGATTCCCAACATTACTAATCACCAGAAAAATACAAATCAAAACTAAAATGAGATACCACATACTTGCTAGAATGGCTATTACACAAAGTCAGAAGTTAACATGTATTAAAGATGTTGTGAGACAGAACTGTGTTTGAGTGTCTCCTGTGGAGGTACAGAGCAGCAGTGGACTGCCACAGGGACAGGGGCTCTGGGTGCATCAGACTTGGGTATGGCATAAGCCTTCTTGGAGAAGATCACCATTAACCCTACCATAGAGCTGCCAGAACTTACACAGGACTGGGAAATAGACTCTCAGAGTGCACAACAGAACCTTGTGTTCACCAAGACCCAGGAGAAAGGAGCAGGGACCCTATAGGGGGCTGATGCAGACTTGCTCAAGAGTGTCCAGGAGTCCCCAGCAGAGGCATGGGCTGGTGGTGGTCTGCTGCAGGATTGGGGGCAGTAAGTGTAGCAGTACATGCATGGCATCTTCTGAAAGAGGTTACCTTTATCTTCTCCAGTGGACCACATTCTGTCAGACCTCTCCACCATGACCCGCCTGTCTTGGATGGCCCCAAACGGCATGGCTTAGTTTCATTGAGTTAGACAAGGCTGTGGTCCGTGTGATTAGATTAACTAGTTTTCTGTGATTATGGTTTGTGTGTCTGCCCTCTGATTCGTCTCTCAACACCTACCATCTCATTTGGGTTTCTCTTATATGGGACATGGGGCATCTCTTCATGGCTGCTCCAGCAAAGTGCAGCTGTTGCTCCTTACCTTGGACTAGGGGTATCTCCTCACAGCTGCCCCTCCTGACCTTGAACGTGGAGTACCTCCTCTCAGCCCTCCTGCACCTGCGCATCCACTGCTCCTTGGACTTGGGATTGCTCCTCTCAGCTATGGTCGGAAGTTTGTGACATTGTACAGGGATCAAGACCATCCCCATGGAAAAGAAATGCAAAAAAGCAAAATGGCTGTCTGGGGAGGCCTTACAAATAGCTGTGAAAAGAAGAGAAGTGAAAAGCAAAGGAGAAAAGGAAAGATATAAGCATCTGAATGCAGAGTTCCAAATAATAGCAAGGAGAGATAAGAAAGCCTTCCTCACCGATCAATGCAAAGAAATAGAGGAAAACAACAGAATGGGAAAGACTAGATATCTCTTCAAAAAAATTAGAGATACCAAGGGAACATTTCATGCAAAGATGGGCTTGATAAAGGACAGAAATGGTATGGACCTAACAGAAGCAGAAGATATTAAGAAGAGGTGGCAAGAATACACAGAAGAATTGTACAAAAAAGATCTTCAAGACCCAGATAATCACGATGGTGTGATCACTCACCTAGAGCCAGACATCCTGGAATGTGAAGTCAAGTGGGCCTTAGAAAGCATCACTATGAACAAAGCTAGTGGAGGTGATGGAATTCCAGTTGAGCTATCTCAAATCCTGAACCATGATGCT
>NW_011494700.1:3357624-3359131 GCF_000754665.1 Bison bison bison
GGGAAACATGAAGGGAAGGCAGGATAATTGCATAAATTGCATAAAACGTTAATCATGACAAGAGCACATACACATGCATGCATACACGTTCTACAACAGTAAAATTTAAGTTGGAAATTATGATAAATGGGGTTAATGTTTCAAGGCTCTTGCTGTCCAAGAGAAAGGTAAATGTATTGGTTAACATTGGACTTTGATAAGAACCTGTACATTAGAATTTCTAACGCAATTACTAAAGAGTAGAAACAGTATGTAACTTGCAGACTACTGGGGGACTAGAATGATAGCAAGTAATCCAAAAGAAGCAAATAGAAAGAAAATAAAAGAAAATTAAACCTAAATGTGAGTAATTGTTTCCAAGGTAAATGGAATTAAATGTTCCAAGGAAAGTTATGACCAACCTAGATAGCATATTCAAAAGCAGAGACATTTCTTTGCCAACAAAGGTCCTTCTAGTCAAGGCTATGGTTTTCCTAATGGTCATGTACAGATGTGAAAGTTGGACTGTGAAGAAAGCTGAGTGCTGAAGAATTGATGCTTTTGAACTGTGGTGTTGGAGAAGACTCTTGATAGTCCCTTGGACTGAAGGAGATCCAACCAGTCCATCCTAAAGGAGATCAGTCCTGGGTGTTGATTGGAAGCTTAAACTCCAATACTTCAGCCACCTCATGGGAAGAGTTGACTCATTGGAAAAGACTCTGATGCTGGGAGGGATTGGGGGCAGAAGGAGAAGGGGATGACAGAGGATGAGATGGCTGGATGGCATCATCAACTCGATGGACAAGAGTTTGGGTGAACTCCGGGAGTTGGTGATGGAGAGGGAGGCCTGGCGTGCTGCAATTTATGGGGTCACAGAGTCGGACGTGACTGAGCGGCTGAACTGAAGGGAATTGAACCTTTATCTTCATTACCTTCATTATCTTCATTTGACCTCAGGTCAAAGGGAAGGAATACAGCCCCACCCATCAATAGAAAATTGGATTAAAGATTACTGAACATGTCCCCACCCATCCGAACAACACCCAGTTTTCCCCTCAGTCAGTCTCTCCCCTCAGGAAGCTTCCATAAGCCTCTTATCCTTCTCCATCAGAGGGCAGACAGACTGAAAATCACAGTCACAGAAAACTAACCAATCTGATCACATGGACCACAGCCTTGTCTAACTCAATGAAACTATGAGCCATGCAGGGCCACCCAAGACACACAGGTCATGGTGGACAGTTCTGACAAAACATGGTGCAGTAGAGAAGGAAATAGCAAACCACTTCATTATTCTTTCCTTGAGAACCCCATGGACAGTATAGAAAGGCAAAAAGATAGGACACTGAAAGATGAACTCCACAGGTTGGTAGGTGCCCAATATGCTACTGGAGATCAGTGGAGAAATAACTCCAAAAGAATGAGGAGACGAAACCAAAGCAAAAACAACATCCAGTTGTGGATGTGACTGGTGATAGAAGCAAGGTCTGATGCTGTAAAGAGCAATATTGCATAGGAACCTGGAATG
>NW_011494700.1:3359231-3360884 GCF_000754665.1 Bison bison bison
AATACCAGACCACTTGACCTGCTTCTTGAGAAACCTGTATGCAGGTCAGGAAGCAACAGCTAGAACTGGACATGGAACAACAGACTGGTTCCAAATAGGAAAACGAGTACGTCAAGGCTATATATTGTCACCCTGTTTATTTAACTTATATGCAGAATACATCATGAAAAACGCTGGGCTGGAAGAAGCACAAGCTGGAATAAAGATTTCCAGGAGAAATATCAGTAACCTCAGATATGCAGATGACACCATCCTTATGGCAGAAAGTGAAGAGGAACTAAAAAGCCTCTTGATGAAAATGAAAGAGGAGAGTGAAAAAGTTGGCTGCAAGCTCAACATTCAGAATACGAAGATCATGGCATCTAGTCCCATCACTTCATGGGAAATATATAGGGAAACAGTGGAAACAGTGTCAGACTTTATTTTTTGGAGCTCCAAAATCACTGCAGATGGTGATTGCAGCCATGAAATTAAAAGATGCTTACTCTACCAGGGTCCAGCCCCGGTTGGATCCAGGGATTCCCTCGGGAGGATGGCGTCAGCGACTGAGAGAGATAGAGAAAGAGATAAGGAAAGAATTTTGCAGTTAAGAAAACAGGAGAGAAAAGAGGCTGATATTCCTTGGTTTATGCAGAAAGCCAATAAAGCCCCAGCATAGGACTTGCTCTGTTCACGTAGGCTGCAGGCGCCCTCTCGAATAGCTGAAGGTGCCCCACCTTAGGCACATTCTTGAGTGGGTCTTAGAAGCCCAGGCAGGAAAGTGAACACAGAGGGCCCTGTGCTCCAGGGAATCAGTCTGAAAAGGAAAAAAAAAAGAGAAAGAACGACATGGGGAGACCAAGCTTCAGTGAGCAAGGCCCATAGCTTTATTTTCAAAGGGAGCTTATATACCTTAAGTTGTGCATAGAGGATAATAGGGGGTGTAAAATTATGCAAAGTCATCAGTCTTTGATCTTTATTGAGACCAGGCTTTTATTTTTTGCAAACTTATCATATACAAATAGTTTAGGTGATTTACATCATCTTCTGGCCAGAAGGCCTGTTAACATTTTATGACTCTGATAAAGGTTTGTCAATGATAAGACTTATTTTCTCTAAGAGTAATTATTTTAAAGTTTGGCACCATCCTCTGAAGGTGTTAGATAAAGTTGCATTCCTATAGGGCAGAGGTGCAGTGGGTTTACAACAAGGAAAGAATTTATTACCTTAAGGGTCTAAAGTTAGCACCAAGGCCACTACTTATTTTTCCTATGTACCAACTATATTAATTAACACACTTCCAAGGATACAATACAGGGGATGTGGAAACTTGGCAGCAAGCATTGGCTCAACAATGAAATCTTCTACTAGTTCTAACAATTTATAACTCTCTGAGAGGCTCTATACTATTTGAATATCTTAAGCTTCCCTTGCCTCTCGAGGTTGGAAGATTGTAAACAATCGTATGTAGCTGTAGAAGTCCGGGTAAACCTGTCAGGCAAATTAGAGAACCATCTGAAGGGTTTGGATTGAAACACTCCTATTATGCCCAGGAGGCCAATTAGCTAGAGCTCTAAGTTGATTGGGAGAAGGTGATGACACTCCACTCCAGTACTCTTGCCTGGAAAATCCCATGGATGGAGGAGCCTGGTGGGCTGCAGTCCATGGGGTCGC
>NW_011494700.1:3360984-3373222 GCF_000754665.1 Bison bison bison
TCCTTTTCATTACAGGGGACTGGAATGCAAAAGTAGGAAGTCAAGAAACACCTGGAGTAACAGGAAAATTTGGCCTTGGAGTATGGAATGAAGCAGGGCAAAGGCTAAATAGAGTTTTGCCAAGAGAACACACTGGTCATGGCAAACACCCTCTTCCAACAACAGAAAAGAAGACTCTACACATGGATATCACCAGATGGTCAATACTGAAATCAGATTGAATATATTCTTTGCAGGCAAAGATGGAGAAGCTCTATACCATCAGTTAAAAACAAGACCAGGAACTGACTGTGGCTCTGATAATAAATTCCTTATTTCCAAATTCAGACATAAATTAAAGAAACTAAGGAAAACCACTAGACCATTCAGGTATGACTGAAGACAAATACCTTATGATTACAGAGTGGAAGTGGCAAATAGATTCAAGGGATTAGATCTGATAGACAGAGAGCCTGAAGAACTATGGACAGAGTTTCATGACATTGTATAGGAGACAGGGATCAAGACCATCCCCAAGAAAAATAAAGGCAGAAAAGCAAAATAGCTGTCCGAGGAGGCCTTACAAATAGCTGTTAAAAGAAGAGAAACAAAAAGCAAAGGATAAAAGGATGGTATAGCCATTTAAATGCAGAGATCCAAAGAATAGAAAGGAGAGATAAGAAACTCTTCTCAGTGATCCCTGCAAAGAAATAGAGGAAAACAATAGAATGGGAAAGACTAGAGATCTCTTCAAGAAAATTAGAGATACCAAAGGAACATTCCATGCAAAGATGGGCTCAATAAAGGACAGAAATGGTATGGACCTAAGAGAAGCAGAAGATATCAAGAAGAGGTGTCAAGAATACACAGAACTATACCAAAAAGATGTTCACAACCCAGATAATCACGAGGGTATGATCACTCACCTAGAGCCAGACATCTTGGAATGTGAAGTCAAGTGGGCCTTAGCAAGCATCACTACGAACAAAGCTAATGGTTCAGTCAGTTCAGTTCCGTCGCTCTGTCATGTCCGACTCTTTGCAACCCCATGAACCACAGCACGCCAGGCCTCCCTGTCCATCACCAACTCCCGGAGTTTACCCAAACTCATGTCCATTGAGTCGGTGATGCATCTAACCATCTCGTCCTCTATCATCCCCTTCTCCTCCCACCTTCAATCTTTCCCAACATCAGGGTCTTTTCAAATGAGTCAGCTCTTCCTATCAAGTGGCCAAAATATTGGAGTTTCAGCTTCAACATCAGTCCTTCCAATGAACACTCAGAACTGATTTCCTTTAGGATGGACTGGTTGGATCTCCTTGCAGTCCAAGGGACTCTCAAGAGTCTTCTCCAACACCACAGTTCAAAAGAATCAATTCTTCTGCACTCAGCTTTCTTATAGTCCAACTCTCACATCCATACATGACTAATAGAAATACCATAGCCTTGACTAGATGAACCTTTGTTGACAAAGTAATGTCTCTGCTTTTTAATATGCTGTCTAGGTTGGTCATAACTTTCCTTCCAAGGAATAAGTGTCTTTTAATTTCATGGCTTCAATCACCATCTGCAGTGATTTTATTGGAGGTGATGGAAGTCCAGTTGAGCTATTAAAAATCCTAAAAGATGATGCTGTGAAAGTGCTGCACTCAAAATGCCAGCAAACTTGGAAAACTCAGCTGTGGCCACAGGTCTGGAAAAGTCAGTTTTCATTCCAATCCCAAAGGCAATGCCAAAGATTGCTCAAACTACTGCACAGTTGCACTCATCTCACACACTAGTAAAGTAATGCTTAAAATTCCCCAAGCCAGACTTCAACAGTACGTGAACTGTGAAATTCCAGATGTTCAAGCTTATTTTAGAAAAGGTAGAGGAACCAGAGATCAAATTGCCAACGTCGGCTGGATTATAGAAAAAGCAAGAGAGTTCCAGAAAAACATCTATTTCTGCTTTATTGACTATGCTAAAGCCTTTGACTATGTGGATCCCAATAAACTGTGGGAAATTCTGAAAGAGATGAGAATACCAGACCACCTGACCTGCCTCTTGAGAAATCTGTGTGCAGATCAGGAAGCAACAGTTAGAACTGGACATGGAACAACAGACTGGTTCCAAATAGGAAAAGGAGTATATCAAGGCTGTATACTGTCACCCTGCTTATTTAACTTATATGCAGAGTACATCATGAGAAACACTGGGCTGGAAGAAGCACAACCTGGAATTAAGATTGCTGGGAGAAATATCAGTAACCTCAGATATGCAGATGACACCATCCTTATGGAAGAAAGTGAAGAGGAACTAAAGAGCCTCTTGATGTATTTGAAAGAGGGGAGTGAAAAAGTTAGCCTAAATCTCAACATTTAGAAAACTAAGATCCTGGCATCTGGTCCCATCACTTCATGGCAAATAGATGGGAATTGATGCTTTTGAACTGCGGTGTTGGAGAAGACTCTTGAGATTCCCTTGGACTGCAAGGAGACCCAACCAGTCCTTCCTAAAGGAAATCAGTCCTGAGTGTTCATTTGAAGGACTGATATTGAAGCTGAAACTCCAATACTTGGCCACCCGATGCAAAGAACTGACTCATTGGAAAAGACCCTGACACTGGGAAAGATTGAAGGTGGGAGAAGAAGGGGATGATGATGAGGATAAGATGGTTAGATGACATCACTGACTCAATGGACATGAGTTTGAGTGAACTCTGGGAGTTTGTGATGGACAGGGAGGCCTGGTATACTGCAGTCCATGGGATCACAAAGAATCGGACACAATTGAGCAACTGAACTGAACTGAACTGAAAGATGTTGTGAAGAAAAATGAGCCCTGTGTAGTGCTGGTGGGAATATAAATGGTACAGTCGCTATGGAAAACAGTATGACGGCATCTCAAAAAAGCTGCAAATAGAACTACAAGATCCAACGATCCCACTTCTGCATATCTATCCAAAGGAAACTAAATCAGTATGTTGAAGAGATAATCTGCATTCCCAAGTTCTTTGCTGCATTATTCACACCATCCAAGACATGGAAACAACCTGTGTCCATCAACAGATAAATAGATCAAGGAAATGTATGGGAAAAAAGTAGAAAATGTGTGGTATATTTACCTATGAATGTGAAAGTGATAGTCGCTTAGTTGTGTCTAACTCTTTGCAACCCCATGGACTATAGCCTGCCAGGCTCCTCTGTCCATGGAATTCTCCAGGCAAGAATGCTGGAGTGGGTTGCCATTTCCTTCTTTAATATTTATATATAATGGAATATTATTCATCCCTGAAAAAGAAGATATTCTGCCGTTTGCTACAACTTGGATGAAAATGGAAGATACTATGTTAAGTGATTTAGCCAGGTACAGAGTGACAACTATTGCATGATTTCACTTATAAGTGGGATCTAAAAAAAAAAAAAAATCCCCAAATCTCAAATTCATAGTAAAGCAAATTTGGTATTTACCAGAGGCTGGAGGGTAACACTTCTGACTAGCTTTGTTTCCTCTTCCTGTCCCACAATCATGCCCATGGGGCCATTTCCTTATTTTTAAAGAATCAATGTACTTTCAGCACACACTACTTCTGATATTAAACTCACTCTCTTACTTGCTCTGAGGGAGACCAGCTACCATATTTGTGTTGTCCTATGTAGAGGCCCATGTGGCAAGGAGGTAAGCGTAGCCTCTGCCCAGCAGCCAGTAAAGAACTGAGACTTTCAGTTCAATCAACCATGGGAAACATGGTCCAAAGATGAGTGTGTGTGGAGACTTGAGACTTCAGGCCCATCTAATGCTTTGTCTCCTTGTGAAAAATCACAGGACAATGGCCCAAATAAGCAAGGCCCAGATTCATCCCTACAGAAACTATGGAGTAATAAGTGTTGCTTTGAGACATGTTTGGGGTAAATCCCTATATGGCAATAGATACATAACACAATATTGCTATCCACAGAGCTGTTGAAATATGGGTATGGGCTTAGAAGAAGGCACGGAAATTAGGAAGTATATCAAGAAATAGAGTCAGCCTTAAATTTGGATGTTTTGCAAGCAAATACTTAGAGACAGCTAGTCTTTAAATAAAAGAAGATCCATCAGTGGAAGAGAAATCCATGATGGAGGCCAAAAGCAACAGTTATAGAACTGAGGCTGAGAACTAGGAGATAGTATAATGGATGCCAAGTGAGGAGAGAATTTCAAGAAAGAAATTAATACGAAAGTTAATAATAACCCGGTGTACGAGACAGCAAAAGAGACACTGATGTATAGAACAGTCTTATGGACTCTGTGGGAGAGGGAGAGTGTGGGAAGATTTGGGAGAATGACATTGAAACATGTAAAATATCATGTAAGAAACGAGTTGCCAGTCCAGGTTCGATGCACGATACTGGATGCTTGGGGCTAGTGCACTGGGACGACCCAGAGGGATGGTATGGGGAGGGAGGAGGAAGGAGGGTTCAGGATGGGGAACACATGTATACCTGTGGTGGATTCATTTTGATATTTGGCAAAACTAATACAATTATGTAAAGTTTAAAAATAAAATAAAATTAAAAAAAAATAAAATACAAGGTGAACTAGAAAAAAAAAAAAAAAGAAAGTTAATACTGAGGCAGAAGGAAGAGGAGTAAAAATTCATTATGAGACAGGCACTTACAGGTGTTTTGCAAGTAGTAAGTTATTTTGGGGCTTTGTAATTGTTCCTCTTTTACAGATAAGAAAGATGCTCAAATGAGGGCACTATCTTATCCAAAGTCACAAAATGTGTGAATGTGTCAGAATTCAAGTACAGATCTAATTTTAATCTCTTCCTTTTTCCACTAATACATAATGACTCACTGACTTGTATAGGATAGCTTATAAAGCTTTCAAATATAACAAACATATTTAGACTGATATAAAATCTCTGTGAGGAGGATAGGAAATTCCTCTCCAACTGCTGGATAGAATTTAGGCTTTACCATTTCTTCCTAATGGAACAAATGTTCCTGAAGGAACCATGTTCTCTTTGGACTCTGCACATGCTGGAAGGATGACTTTCCCCTCTTACCTTTGTGACTCCTTCCAGGAACCATTTAAGCCTTACCTCCTCCAACAAGGTCAGTCTCCTATCTTAAGTGAAGTAGGTGATCAAAGCTCAGATGTTAGTACTTAACTCCATATTAGCACTTACTATGCTCTGAGTTGTCGTTTCATGTCTCCATCTCTTTCATCATAAGCTGTGTCTACACTTTCCTTCTTAATTTCTGTCAGTTCAGTTCAGTTGCTCAGTCATGTCTGACTCTTTGCAACCCCATGGACTGCAGCACACCAGGCTTCCCTGTCCATCACCAACTTCTGGAGTTTACTCAAACTCATGTCCATTGAGTCGGTGATGCCATCCAACCATCTCATCCTCTGTCGTCCCCTTTTCCTCCTACCTTCAATCTTTCCCAGCATCAGGGTTTTTCCAAGGAGTCAGTTCTTTGCATCAAGTGGCCCAAGTATTGGAGTTTCAGCTTCAGCATCAGTCCTTTCAAGGAATATTCAGGACTGATTTCCTTAAGAATTGACTGGCTTGATATCCTTGCAGTTTAAGGGACTCTCAAGAGTCTTTTCTAACACAATTTCTCTCCAACATAATTTCTATTTGCCTGACTTATAATAAACAATAGATATTATCAGATATAGAGTGAATGAATAAATGAATGAAAACCCATTGGTTAAATCCTGAAGACTGAATAAGAAGAGAAAGGTAGAGGAATGACAAGCAGAAGTAAGAACATATATGAAAGTCTGAAAGCATAAAAGAACATGGGGTATACAGAAGAGAAAACATTTCCATAAGGAAATTTAATGCTCACTTCATCACACATATACTGAATTCAGAGCCATATGGTTATGGAATTTGCTACAAGGATCAGAAAAAGAGATGGGAAAGCTGTGGGTTGTAGCAGACATTGTTGGTTGCTGTCTAATAGCCATACTATAAGAGAGGAGAACAAACCTGACCCCATATTACATTGATTTCTTTAGCTTTAACCCTTGGCTCATTGGTAAAGAATTCACCTGCCAATGCAGGAGATCTGAGTTCGATCCCTGGGTCGGAAAGATTCCCTGGAGGAGGAAACAACAACCTGCTTCAGAATTCTTCCCTCAGAAATCTCAGCCTCTGCCTGCTCCACCCAAGCCATGAGCACACTGGCTGCTCTATGCACCCTGCCTCCCCAGCTGCTGTCAAAGCTATGCGCACTGCAGGCTGGGAGTAGCCGAGGTACCAGGCAACCCTGCCCGGTTATTGTATCCTATTACAAAGGACAGTATGCATCTTAAGATCCTGAAAAAAAAAAAAAAAACGCAAAAAATGTTCCAGCAAATTTTAGAAATAGCTTGTGCGAGTATTTTGGGAAACCACATGGTCATCAGGACATTGGCTGGTGAGATGACGAGCATCATCCTCTCCGGACTGAAATGACAATGAAGATTTTTCAGCCTCCTCCTGCTCAGAGGCAGATGGGGCCGCCAGAGTCTGGTTCATCTGAGAGGTCTGTGGCAGGATCTGTGCCTACATCACGTGGCTCCTGGTCGCCCACATGGATTTCCTGGTGATGTTGGTCCTGCTGCTGACAGTGCTCACCCTACTTGTTTCACCTGAAGACCATGCTCACCCACCCCAGGGCAGCACCAAAGGAAATGCTATTAAAGAATACATGGATTGCTCTCTGTGCATGCCCAGTAGTGGGACTCCTGAGTCACACTGAGTTTTTTAAGGAACTTCCATACTATCTTCCGTAGTGACTGAACCAATTTACATTCTCATCAAAAGTACAAGATGGTTCCCTTTGCTCCACACCCTCTCCACTGTTTATTGTTTGTATCATATGTTGGGCCTTCCCTGGTGGCTCAGTAGTAAAGAATCTCTCTGCCAACACAGGAGACACAAGTTCAATCCCTGGGTCGGGAAGATCCCTGAAGAAGGAAATGACAACCCACTCCAGCATTCTTGCCTGGAAAATACCACAGTAGAGGGGCCTGGTGGGCTACCCTCCAGGGGGTCACAAAGAGTCATACATGACTTAGGGACTAAACAACAACAACAATAATCATATATTAACACATATATGTGGAATCTAGAAAAATGGTATATGTGATCTTATTTGCAAAGCAAAAATACAGACAAGATGTAGAGAACAAACATATGTACACCCAGAGTGGAGGGGATGGGGGATGAACTGGGAGAGTTGAGTTGACATATATTTGTTACTGATGACTACATGTAGAATAGATAACTAATGAGAACCTAGTGTATAGCTCAGGGAACTCTACTCAGTGCTCTGTGGTGACCTAAATGGAAAGGAAATCCAAAAAAAGAATGGATATATGTATACAGGCAATTGATTCACTTTGCTGTAGAGCAGAAATTAACACAACACTGTAAAGAAACTACTTCAATAAAATATTCAAAAGAAAGAGTACATGGGGTCTTGCCTCTAAGCCTGGAAGAAAGATCTATAAATGCTCAACTCCTGCTATATGTGGCTTGAGCACACCCACCAGTGCAGTATTTGCAGATGATGTATTCAGAAGCTGGACCATCACTGCCCATGCTGATGGAGGAGAATCAGAGATTTTTGTGGTCTTTACTGTATATATAATGCAGACCTCAGTGTGTATGCTGATTCTCTGTAGGCTCCAGAGGATCATCTCTTGCATTCAAGTCTTGCATCTGAGTGTACTGGTCAGAAATACAGTGATTTTTCACCTCCTAACTACAATCCTGTTGATCTTCCTGTGCCTTGAGGGCCTTCTGTTTACATTTTCACTGCATTTATGTTTGGCACCCAGATCTTCTCAACATGTCATGATGAAATGGAGATGGAGAAGCTGAAAAGGAAGAAGCTGACATGGGAGCAGAGGCTGCGATGGGAAGGGATGAAGTCTGTCTTGGTGGGCAGGGGCTTGCTGCTTTGGATGAAGCACTTTGTCAGCTTCCAGTTTAGGTGGTTGCAGACAAGACCCAGGAAAGGGGCTCCGAGCTCTCAATGTGAACTCTTCTCAAAATGCTGGAACTTGTTCACAGACTTTATTTATTTGGGGTCGAAAAGGGTATCAACAGCTTATCTGTGGCCAAGAGGACAGATGGAACCTACACAAACCAATTGCCTGCTCAGGCAGAGATTTCATATTTACAGTCACAGTTGCCACATCTCCCACCCTAGTAGCTGGGTGACGCTCTGCTCACTGTCACTGTCCAGTAATGAAATCTACCCTGGAAGTTGTTTCATGTGAAATAAGGGGCTCATGTTCATTGGCTTCATTACCAGGATCTCCTTGCACTTTTCAACCTGGCTGAGACATGGGTCAGTCCTCTGCATCTCATGTTTCTTCAGGCCAAATGGCTCTTCCTCAAGATACCCCATGATGCATTTCTTCATGGCTTCCAATTTACTTAAATTTTATGCTACCAAAGTAACCTGATGTCTATCATAAATTAGCAGTCCTGTCACTCTATGATCTTAGCGGAGTTACTGTTCATGATAGAGCTTGTTGCTATGTCACTTTGTCCTATTACATTTTTGCCCCGGGTCACCCCAACTGGAATGTAAACTCCCTACAGAGGAGATGTTGCCATTCTGCTCCTTATTTCCTCAGAGGCCAAAATGCCTGGCACAGAGTTGGCACTCAATTAATAGTGCTGAATAAGCAAATACATCTTATTTATTATAGAGATAAAATGTATTAAACTAAAAAAAATTGTTTTGTAAGTGTTTGGTATATGTTTTAAACCACTGGATCTTAAATATTAGCATGTTTTGTGTTTTTTTTCTTAAGTATTCTATGTTGAGGGAAGAGAGAATGTTCTTAAATTTTTTAGCCTTCTTGTGGCTCAGCTGGTAAAGAGTCTGCCTGCAGTGCAGGAGACCTGGATTCAATCCCTGGGTTGGGGAGATCCCCTGGAGAAGGCAAAGGCTACCCACTCCAGTATTCTGGCCTAGAGAATTCCATGGACTGTATAGTTCAAGGGGTCGCAAGGAGTCGGACACAACTGAGTGACTTTCACTTTCACTTCAATTTCACATTGTAGAAAATAGGACCTTGAAATTCACATTCTTCTTCAAGGCCCATCTAGCACTCCTTCACATGGCGTGCTGGCCCTGGCACTTCAAGGTTTATATGGCAGGAAAGAAGAGAGTTGTAGCGCAAGAAACATCTCACTTAACTCTAGTGTTGATCTGCCCTTGGTACTTTCTGAGCTTAGTGGTGGTTGTTAAGACTACTTCCAGGCTTCCCTGGTGGCCCTGTGGTAAAGAATCTGCCTGCCAATGCACAAGACACAGGTTCGATTCCTGATCCAGGAAGATCCCACATGTCTCGCAGCAACGAAGCCAGTGCGCCATAACCATAGAGTCTGTGCTCTGGGCCCTGGAAGCTGCAATTACTGAGCCCATGTGCCACAAGGACTGAAGCCCACACACCCTAGAGCCTGCGCTCCCCAACAAGAGAAGCCGCCACAATAATAAGCCCACGCGCTGCAACTGGAGAGTAATCCCTGCTTGCTGCAACTAGAGAAAAAGCCCACACAGCAAGGAAGAACCAGCACAGCCAAGACCAAATAAATAAATAAATAAAATCATTAAAAAAAAAAAGACTGCTTCTCTTTTGTAGGGAGTGGCCATGGTTTCTTCAGATGCCACTCTTTGTTGCTGGGGATCTCTCACTGCACACACTTTAGTGCAGACAAAGTCTTCCCCTGTGTTACTCACACATCTCTGCTGTTCCAGCCTCTGGTTTCCTTGGTCCACTCCTTACAGGATGTCATCTGAATTAGGATCTCATCAGCCCTCTAGGCAGCCCTCTGGAATCACTCTCACTCAGCCTTCAAAATAACTAGACAGCTATAGCTTCTCACTGTTAAGTTTTGTCAGATTTTGAACCAGCCTTCTTTGCTGGACAGACTCCAGGTTACACAGTCAAAGCTATATGAGTTTTCTCCCTGAAGCACTGTCCTAAGTAATATCTGGGACAAATGCAAAATATTATCTAAATTTCTAAAAATTCCTGGAGAGTTACTTTACATAGTCCTTTCTTATTCAAATCCCATTGTCTTTGCATTTGCCCTTGAACTGTACTCTAATTGACTCTGAGTTACGCCAAGAGAGTCCTCTTATACCAAAGCTTTCATGAACCATGTAGACTTTATTCAGGATTTTGTAGGGGTGGCAGAGGCAATATTGAAATCATACGACTGACAGTAACCAACTCAAACCACATCCTATACACAAACATTTTTCTATCATGCAAAGAAATTCAGGCTTCTCAGACTCCAGCTCTCCAACTTGCCTACACAATATCAAAATTTTTCAACATAACAAATGTTGTTCAGTTGCCAAGTTGTGTCTGACTCTTTGTGACCCCATGGACTGCAGCACACCAGGCTTCCCTGTCCTTCACTATCTCCCTGAGTTTCCTCAAATTCATGTCTATTGAGTCAGTGATGCTGTCTAGCCATCTTATCCTCTGCCACCTTCTTCTCCTCTTGCCGTCAATTTTTCCCAGCATCAGGGTCTTTCCAATAGAAACAAAACAAATACCATTTCTATAAAAAAGTAATTCCTCAAAAATGAGCAGTCATGTTTGTAAATATCAAAGTTTCTTTCTTGCTTAAATGTATACATATGTGAGTATATATTTGTTTACATGAACAGGAAAGCTGCATATGATGGATTTCTTTATATTTTAATTTGAAATATATTGAAATTTGAAATATTTCAAATTTAACTTGAAATATACTATTGAAAATGAAGAAAGTTACAAGGTTGTTATTACTTTAAATATTATGAGGGTGCACACACACACAGAATATGAAGCAAATGTCAACCTCAGCCCCTACTGTGTCTCTGAAGTGATCACTTTAGCAGTTTGATGTGTTGCCAAGCGTTCTAAGGCTTATGCAGACATTTGCATGCACGCGTATAAATGTGTGTGCAGTTTTTATAGAAATATAATTGCATGAAACACATGGGTCTATAGTTTGTTTTTTTCCATTAGCAATATATCCTCAACATCATTCTGGGAAGTATATGCACCAGTTTATTTTTATGGTTGCTGAGCAGCCCCTCTCATGAACGCAGTGTAATTGATTCAGGTCCCACTTGCCACACCTCCCTACTATAACAACCATTCCTTCAGTCTTTGATAGCACCTAGTCAGAGATGAGCACATCTTTTTCCGGATATTTTGACTATGTTGTCTTATCTTTCGACATGAACTTTAGAATAAATTTTGAAAGATCAAAGAAAAGCAAACATCCCCCTGAAATTAACATTACAGGAAATGGAGATACATTACAGGAGTAACATTATAGGAAATGGAGATATTAATTTGAGGGTGATTAGAATCTTAAAATACTGTTTCTCCATCCAGGAGCATGACGTATTTTCACATTCATTCATGTTCAGGGCGTTTGTTTGATTAACTTTATGTCCCTCGATAAAGTTTTGTGGGTTTTATCTTAAATGTCAGACACGAGCAGTGATAAATGGGTACTTAACATGTGTTCCAGGAAGTTCTGAAATTCAGCCCATAACCAGATTTCTTGACAAAAAATTAAAAAAACCTGCCTTTGTATTCCTGCTTCTTAAATAATTTCAGTTTTAACATGTTAATGGCTTCAAAGGGATGTCAACTTTTTTCATTGTCAATATTTCATTCAAAAATTTAAATAATGTAAATTGTAGGACTGTATCATTTTTCCTGTGGAAGGCTAAACAAAGCTATTAATAATTTGAGAGAAATGTGTCAGCTAACTTATGTGTAGTTCATTCTCCTGAAATGATTCCATGCAACAAACTTTACTTGCCAAAGTTAGAAGTCCTAAACATTTCTTTTAAGTTGAATCTTCTTAATGAAGTATCCACGCATCCCAGGTAGCTCAGTGGTAAAGAATCCTCCTGCCAAGCAGGAAATGTGAGTTTGATTCCTAGGTCAGGAAGATCCACTAGAGAAGGTAATGGCAGCCCACTCCAGTATTCTTGCCTGAAAATTCCCATAGACGGAGG
The DNA here is from genome assembly GCF_000754665.1 of Bison bison bison. NCBI lineage: Eukaryota > Metazoa > Chordata > Mammalia > Artiodactyla > Bovidae > Bison > Bison bison. Next base: position 3,372,987 of record NW_011494700.1, read on the forward strand.
AGCCTGATGGGCTACAGTCCATGAGGTCACAAAGAGTCGTTTACATCTGAGTGACTGAGCGTGCACACACGACAAAGTATCCATGTGGGGTCAATCGGTGCAATAATAAATACTGGTCCTGTTTTTAAAATAATTTTCTGTGTTTTCTATTGTTGTTTACCATAAATGTTTGCTTGGAGGAAGAAGCTGATTATTCACCTTCTTACTTTGTGCTAGGAGAGTTTTTTTTTTTTTTT
>NW_011494700.1:3376067-3376688 GCF_000754665.1 Bison bison bison
TCATAGAATGAGTTTGGAAGTTTACCTTCCTCTGCAATTTTCTGGAAGAGTTTGAGCAGGATAGGTGTTAGCTCTTCTCTAAATTTTTGGTAGAATTCAGCTGTGAAGCCATCTGGACCGGGGCTTTTGTTTGCTGGAAGATTTTTGATTACAGTTTCAATTTCCATGCTTGTGATGGGTCTGTTAAGATTTTCTATTTCTTCCTGGTCCAGTTTTGTAAAGTTGTACTTTTCTAAGAATTTGTCCATTTCTTCCACGTTGTCCATTTTATTGGCATATAATTGTTGATAGTAGTCTCTTATGATCCTTTGTATTTCTGTGTTGTCTGTTGTGATCTCTCCATTTTCGTTTCTAATTTTGTTGATTTGATTTTTCTCCCTTTGTTTCTTGATGAGTCTGGCTAATGGTTTGTCAACTTTATTTATCCTTTCAAAGAACCAGCTTTTGGCTTTGTTGATTTCTGCTATGGTCTCTTTTGTTTCTTTTGCATTTATTTCTGCTCTAATTTTTAAGATTTCTTTCCTTCTACTAACCCTGGGGTTCTTCATTTCTTCCTTTTCTAGTTGCTTTAGGTGTAGAGTTAGGTTATTTATTTGACTTTTTTCTTGTTTCTTGAGGTGT
>NW_011494701.1:0-2649 GCF_000754665.1 Bison bison bison
GTTTCGACCTCCAATTCCTAACGTGGGACTTCTCCTGAGACGCTGTAGCGGGAAGGGCTTCATCTTGCGATGACGGGGGAACCACGTGGATTTTCTCGAGTTGCGGCAGGATTCTCGAGTTACGACGGGGAAATCAGGATGCCTCTTGTGTTGGCCCAAGGAAGTCCAATCTTCCATTCGAGTTGCGAAGGAAAGCTGGGGATTGCTCTCGAGTGACTGCAGGGCCAATAGACCTCATCTAGGCTTGTGTCCAGAAGCCAATGTTCCTCTCCAGGGGCGACAGGGATCTCGGGGTTGCATTCCAGACGCACCCGGGGAGACAGGCATTCATCTCGAGTGGAAGCAAAGAACCCCGCTCTGCTCTCGAGTCGCGACGGGTATCTCTTGGAGCTCACTGGGTGGACTAAAGGGAGTCAAGCCTCCTGTAGCGTTTGCAGAGAGGTCCGCAGATTGGTCTCTAGGCCATGCAGGAGACGAAGGCCCTCATCTCGCCATGACGGGGGAGTCTCAGGGTTGTTCTGGAGCGGCGGCCCTAGTGTGCGCTTTCTCACGAGGTACGACAGTGAGGTCAATGGGCCTCTCGTGGGGCGTCGGGAAAGTCGGGTCTCCAGGCGAATGGCGAGGGGGTGCACGTCATTGCTCTCGAGTCATGGTAGGGGAATCTGGCCTCGAGACCTGTTGAAGAAGGTCTCTCGAGGTCTTTCTCGGGTTGAGGCAGGTAACCCTGGGTTCCCTCGACTTGTGCAGGTGACCTCAGGGGGCTTCTCATGGTGGCTCTGAGAAGTCATGGAAACTGGAGGTGGGAGGGGCCTCTCGGGACACCACTGGGTTTGTTGCATTGGAAGAGCACCTCATCTCCAGTTGAGGCAGGAACCTCAGGGTTCCTTTGATTTCAGTCACCGATCACAGGGTCCCTGCAGACTGGGGACAGGAGAGTCAGGCCTCGTCTTGGGTTGAGGCATGGAACTCCGCTTGCCTCTCGAGGTGTCCCCGGGGAGAGAGGCCACTTGTCGAGCTGTATTTGGAATCTGGGGGTTTTTCCGGACGATGCACCAGCGAGTCACTGCCCCTTCGCTTTGACTTCATTCACAGGGTGGAGTTCGGAGAGGTGTCTGCGCATCGGGTTCTTATCAAGAGGGGACCGGGAAATCGGGGTGCTTCGCAGTGTGGAAGCACCCACGAGGCCACGTCTGGAATGTCGTGGTGAGACCGGCCTCATCCTGAGGTGGGACCGGAAGGTCGGGAACCCCTTCCAGACAAAGCAGGGGAGTCGACCCTCCTGTCCAGATCAGGAGGGTAGAAGGGGCTCAGAGGAAGTGGTGCCAGAAAACATCGTTTTTCCTCTCGAGGGAGACTGGGATGTCAGGGAACTTTATGGGTCGAATCAAGGGTGCCAAGTACCGTTTCGACTTCCAATTACTAACGTGGGACTTCTCCTGAGACGCTGTAGCGGGAAAGGGCTTCATCTTGCGATGACGGGGGATCCACCTGGTTTTTCTCGAGTTGCGGCAGGATTCTCGAGTTAAGACCGGGAATTCAGGATGCCTCTTGTGTTGGCCCAGGGAAGTCCAATCTTCCATTCGAGTTGCGAAGGAAAGCTGGGGATTGCTCTCGAGTGACTGCAGGGCCAATAGACCTCATCTAGGCTTGTGTCCAGAAGCCAATGTTCCTCTCCTGGTGCGACAGGGATCTCGGGGTTGCATTCCAGACGCACCTGGGGAGACAGGCATTCATCTCGAGTGGAAGCAAAGAACCCCGCTCTGCTCTCGAGTGGTGACGGGTATCTCTTGGAGCTCACTGGTTAGACTAAAGGGAGTCAAGCCTCCTGAGGCATTTGGAGAGAGGTCGCGTGATTGGTCTCTAGACTATGCAGGAGACGAAGGCCCTCATCTTGCGATGACGGGGGAGTCTCGGTGTTGTTCTCGAGGGGCGGCCCCAGTGTGCGGTTTCTCATGAGGTACGACGGCGAGGTCAGTGAGCCTCTCGTGGGGCGCCAGGGAAGTCGGGTCTCCATGCGAGTGGCGAGGGAGAGCGAGTCATTTCTCTCGAGTCATGGTAGGGGAATCTGGCCTCGAGACGTGTTGAAGAAGGTCTTTCGAGGTCTTTCTCGGGTTGAGGCAAGAAACCCTGGCTTCCCTCGACTTGTGCAGGTGACCTCTGTGGGGAGCGAGCTCCGCCCGTGGCAAAGGTCATGAGGAAGGAGGCTTGACATACGCAATGGCGGGATCAAGCCTCAGGAGTCTCCCTGGAAATTCTCGAGCAATCTCCCCCCAAAACTAGAGTCTGCCTACTTTCTGCTTTGTGCTGTCACCTACACCTCTGACTTTACGGGGGGCTGTCCCCCACTACCTCTCTCTGAAAAAAGAGTTAGCTTACAGCTCCAGTTAATAATTCTTGGGTGTGACAGTGTTTCAACCTACAAACTCCTTTGGAAGTCCTCTAGCCTGCCTGAATAGGTTTTTTCCGGCAACATGTGATTGTTCAGAGCCTCCCAACTGTGAGAGGCAGGAGATGTTCTAAACTGTCTAAACACAGATTCCTTTGAGTAGTTAAAAGATTGATTAGAAATTGTATTGGTGAAGGGTTTTTCACTTGTTGGGCCAATGTTTGCTGCTAAGTCTCCATGTCCCTTACCTACTGTGTCCTTGG
>NW_011494701.1:2749-3904 GCF_000754665.1 Bison bison bison
CTCTGAGAAGTCAGGGAAACTGGAGGTGGGAGGGGCCTCTCGGGACACCACTGGGTTTGGTGCATTGGAAGAGGGCCTCATCTCCAGTTGAGGCAGGAACCTCAGGGTTCCTCTGATTTCAGACACGGATCGCAGGGTCCCTGCAGACTTGGGACAGGAGAGTCAGGCCTCGTCTTGTATTGAGGCATGGAATTCCGCTTGCTTCTCGAGGTGTCCCCGGGGAGAGAGGCCACTTGTCGAGCTGTATTTGGAACCTGGGGGTTTTTCTGGACGATGCACGGGCGAGTCACTGCCCCTTTCCGTTGACTTCATTCACAGGGTGGAGTTCGGAGAGGTGTTTGGACATCGGGTTCTTATCAAGGGGGGACCGGGAAATCGGGGTCCTTCGGAATGTGGAAGCACCCACGAGGCCACGTCTAAAATGTCGTCGTGAGACCGGCCTCATACTGAGTTGCGACCGGTAGGTCGGGAACCCCTTCCAGACAAAGCAGGGGAGTCGACCTTCCTGTCGAGATCAGGTGAGTAGAAGGGGCTCAGAGGAAGTGGTGCTGGAAAACATCGGTGTTCCTCTCGAGAAAGACTGCGATTTCGGGGAACTTTATGGGTCGAATCAAGGGTGCCAAGTACCGTTTCGACCTCCAATTCCTAACGTGGGACTTCACCTGAGACGCTGTAGCGGGAAAGGGCTTCATCTTGCGATGACGGGGGATCCACCTGGTTTTTCTCGAGTTGCGGCAGGATTCTCGAGTTAAGACCGGGAATTCAGGATGCCTCTTGTGTTGGCCCAGGGAAGTCCAATCTTCCATTCGAGTTGCGAAGGAAAGCTAGGGATTCCTCTCGAGTGACTGCAGGGCCAATAGACCTCATCTAGGCTCGTGTCCAGAAGCCAATGTTCCTCTCCAGGGATGACAGCGATCTCGTGGTTGCATTCCAGACGTACCCGGGGAGACAGGCTTTCATGTCGAGTGGAAGCAAAGAACCCCGCTCTGCTCTCGAGTCGCGACGGGTATCTCTTGGAGCTCACTGGGTGGACTATAGGGAGTCAAGCCTCCTGAGGCGTTTGGAGCGAGGTCGCGAGACTGGTCACTAGGCCATGCAGGAGACGAAGGCCCTCATCTCGCGATGACGGGGGAGTCTCGGGGTTGTTCTCGAGCG
>NW_011494701.1:4004-5312 GCF_000754665.1 Bison bison bison
TAACTTTTCAAATGCTACAAATGGGCTATGACCCTTCAAAAGGGTTAGGTAAACAGCAGACAGGAATAACTGAGCCGATTTGCCCTGCTCCTCGAAAGTTCCGTGCTGGATTAGGGTATCCAAATTTTTGATGGAGGCCATTGTTTTTGCTGCCAACCCCATTACTTGGAAATCTCAGGACCCATTGTGGGTAGAACAATGGCCTCTGACTAAAGAAAAACTACTGGCAGCCAAAGCTTTAATTTCTGAACAACTAGAATTGGGACATATTGAGCCCTCCAATAGTCCCTGGAATACTCCTATTTTTGTCATTAAGAAAAAATCTGGTAAATGGAGACTTTTACAGGATTTAAGAGCCATTAATGCCACCATGGAGGACATGGGGGCCCTACAACCTGGACTCCCTTCCCCTGTAGCTGTCCCAGAGGGATATAATATAATTGTAATTGATTTACAAGATTGTTTTTTCACCATCCCCTTAAATGCTGAGGATAAAAAGCGATTTGCCTTTAGTTTACCAGCAGAAAATTTTAAACAGCCTCATTTAAGGTTTCAATGGAAAGTGTTGCCCCAGGGAATGAAAAATAGCCCTACTCTATGTCAAAAATTTGTTAATGCTGCTTTAGAAGATGTTAGAGCTAAATATGAACAGGTCTATATGATTCACTATATGGATGATATTTTAATAGCTCACCCTGATAGAGCTTATTTACAAACTGTCCTCCAGGATTTGACCCTGGCATTAACAGGCAGAGGCTTAAAAATTGCCCCAGAGAAAATTCAAGTCAATCCGCCCATAACTTACTTAGGACGGGTTATCAATTCAGAAACTGTGACTCATGCCCCATTAAAATTGAGAAAAGATCACCTTGTTACTTTAAATGATTATCAAAAACTTTTAGGCGACATTAATTGGATCAGACCTTATTTAAAATTAACCACTGCTGAATTAAAACCTCTTTTTAACATTTTACGCGGGGATCCTGATCCAACTTCTAAGAGACAATTAACTGCTGAGGCTCAGGAGGCCTTAGAAAAAGTGGAAGCAGCTTTATCTGATAGCTATGTAAAAAGAGTTAATTTACAAGCAAACTGGCAATTCCTTTGCCTAGCTACTCCAACTGCACCTACGGGAGTTTTATGGCAAAGCGGCCCCCTAGAATGGGTCCATCTCCCCACCCAAGCTAAAAAGGTAGTGGCTTCTTATCCAGGATTGATAGCTACTTTGATATTAAAGGAAAAAAGTGGAACATTGAATTATTTGGTAAAGAGCCATCAGAAATTGTAATTCCATATAATAAGGAACAA
>NW_011494701.1:5412-6262 GCF_000754665.1 Bison bison bison
CGTGTTGACTTCATTCACAGGGTGGAGTTGGAAGAGGTGTCCGGGCATCGGGTTCTTATCAAGAGGGGACCGGGAAATCGGGGTCCTTTACAAGGTGGAAGCACCCAGGAGGCCACGTCTGGAATGTCGTCGTGAGACCGGCCTCATCCTAAGGTGCGACCGGAGGGTCCGGAACCCCTTCCAGACAAAGCAGGGGAGTCAACCCTTCTGTCCAGATCAGGAGGGTGAAGCGGCTCAGAGGAAGTAGTGTCGGAAAACCTCGGTGTTCCTCTTGAGGGAGACCGGGATGTCGGGGAACTTTGTGGGTGGCTTCAAGGGTGCCAAGTAGCGTTTCGACCTCCAATTCCTAATGTAGGACTTCTCCTGAGACGCTGTAGCGGGAACGGGCTTCATCATGCGATGACGGGGAAACCACGTGGTTTTTCTCAAGTTGCAGCAGGATTCTCCAGTTTCGACGGGGAAATCAGGATGCCTCTTGTGTTGGCCCAGGGAAGTCCAATCTTCCATTCGAGTTGCGAAGGAAAGCTGGGGATTGCTCTCGAGTGAATGCAGGGCCAATAGAAACCATCTAGGCTTGTGTCCAGAAGCCAATGTTCCTCTCCTGGTGCGACAGGGATCTCGGGGTTGCATTCCAGACGCACCTGGGGAGACAGGCATTCATCTCGAGTGGAAGCAAAGAACCCCGCTCTGCTCTCGAGTGGTGACGGGTATCTCTTGGAGCTCACTGGGTGGACTAAAGGGAGTCAAGCCTCCTGAGGCGTTTGGAGAGAGGTCGCGAGATTGGTCTCTAGGCCATGCAGGAGACGAAGGCCCTCATCTCCGCGATGACGGGGGAGTCTCGGGGTGGTTC
>NW_011494701.1:6362-9862 GCF_000754665.1 Bison bison bison
GTTTGGGTCACCAGCCCTACTGCTCCTCCCTTGGAACAGTTTGGGCCATCAGCCTACTGTCCTCCCCGGAACAATGTGGGTCACCAGCCCTATTGTTCTTCCAGTGTTCGGGATGGCTAGGACCCCACTCAAGGGTGCTGCGGACCCCCCTGTGGGATAGACAGGGCGAGAGGAGTGGGAAGTGTTGAAAGTGTTAAAAGTTAGACTTAGAGAGAGAAAACGGTTTCTGAAGTTAAAAGGCCAAAGAAGAGCCTGATCTTTTAAAAAGCTAAAAGCTTTATCTTCTATTATACTTAATTTTCTGACATGGGTAACACTGAATCAAATGAAAGACAGCTCTTTATAGGAGTAATTTTACAGTTATTAAATAAAAGAGAAATCAAAGTTAAAAAATCTACCATTCAATCATTTTTTTCCTTTGTACAAGAGCATTGTCCCTGGTTTCCAGACGAAGGCTCTGTTAACTTAGATGTCTGGGAGAAAGTAGGAAAACCGCTAAAAACTTACCATGCCGAACATGGCTCAGAAAAGGTGCCTAATGACACCTTTTCCTTATGGAATATCATTAGAGATGTCTTAGACCCTGCCCCGGATTCAGAAAAAGTACATCTTAAAAGGGATAGTGAAGAAAATGCTGTAGCTAAACCTGCCCCTGAATCTAAAAGAGTAACCGTTAAAGAGGAAAATGAGGCCGAAACTGTAGTTAAACCTGAGGAAAATGAGAAAAACGAAGACCCGCCTGACTATCGGCAACTAAGAAAAATGTTAGCAGCCATGACTACTCAGGAACAACTTAAAGACAGGGATGAGAAAGGAGATCAGTCTTCCCCAAAAGGAAAAGAGAATTTAGACGAGATAACAGCTAAATATCACTCCGATGAAGATTGGCATCTCTTAAACAAAGATGCCTCAAAAAGCCTAAGAGAAACTTCCCCTATCAGGCCATCTGCTCCAAGGAGCCTAAGGGAAACGTCTCCCATTAGGCCATATGCCCCTAGGGATTCCCAAAAACCCTTCCCATTTAATCCATATGTAACCTCTGGATACCAAACAGTTCGAAGAGCTCCAGAATACAGAGCAGAGAATATGGAACCCATGCCTTTGCCACCACCTCCCATACCAAGCCGTACAGGTCCTATTAAACCCGCATTAATGCTGCCACCTCCCTATCGAAGTGAGAGAGCTCCACTATTGATCCCACGGAGACGGACCTTTTCCTCCCCTGGTGAGAAATTCGATCCCCAACTTCAGGCTTGTTTCCCTTTAATTTTTGACAATGATGAAAGAGAACAAAAGGCTATCGACTGGGAGCCTGTTTCCTTTCAATTGGTAAAAGAACTTAAAAATGCATGTATTTCATATGGGCCTAAAGCCCCATATACGCTGCAGCTAGTAGAAAATTTAGCAGGCCAATGGTTAACACCTCGAGAATGGAAATCAGTTGCTAGGGCCTGCCTGTCTGGAGGACATTATATACTTTGGAAATCTGAATATGATGATCTCGCTCGTATATATGCTTTCTCTAACCAAAATGGAGACTTTAAACATATCACTGAACCTATATTACTTGGACAGACCAACTACCCCTCGTATGACGAACAGATGAAATTAGATAGGACTGCTATACAACAGGTGGCTGATTGTGCCTTTACTGCCTGGCGCTCATTGCCCGATGGTAAGGCATCAGGTGCCGCTCTATCTGATATTAAACAAAAGTCAGAAGAGCCATTTGAAGACTTTGTCTCACGACTCTCAGAAGCTGTCCAGAGAATAATTTCTGACTCTGAGGCAGCTAAACTGTTAACAAAACACTTGGCCTTTGAAAATGCTAATTCTACCTGCCAGGCTATATTGCGCCCTGTTAGAAGAACTGGATCTTTAATTGATTATATGAAACAGTGTGCAGATGTAGGACCGTCAGTGCTACAGGGTGTTGCTATAGCTGCAGCGATAAAAGGAAACTCTTACCAGCAGGCAGTCCAAACTTTTTTTAATAATAATAAAAATAAGCCATTACAAGGTGATCCCAATAACCAAGGCAGGAATGCATTCCCTGGAACTTGTTTTTCCTGTGGCCAGAAGGACACACTTTTCATGACTGCCCTCAAATAACACCCGTTTCTTATCTGCCTAATCTGGCCCAACCGGCTGCGTTTGCTCCGCAAAAGCCTGTGCCCCTGCCCATTAATCCTAGGTCTCTTTGCCCTCGCTGCCAGAGAGGATATCATTGGGCAAGGGACTGTAGGTCAAGATTTCATAGAAATGGAGTCTTTTTAGGCCCCGACCAGCAGTCGGGAAACGGGTTGAGGGGCCAGCCCCAGGCCCCGACAACGATTGGGGCAGCCTCACTGAACCCATTCATTCCCTTCGTCCCGTCGCAGAGCTCATCAGAGCAACCCCAGGCAGTGCAGGACTGGACCTCAGTTCCACCACCTCAACAATATTAACTCCAGATAGCCCCACTATAAAAATCCCTACAGGAGTTAAAGGCCCATTACCGACTGGCTTGGTAGGAATTATATTAGGCAGAAGTTCCTTAGCTATGCAAGGTCTTACAATTATTCCTGGAGTAATTGACTCAGATTATACAGGAGAAATTCAGATAATGATTTCACCCCCGACTAAAACTTTCCAAATACATCAGGGACAGAGAATAGCCCAACTTTTACTTTTGCCTTATCATACTGCAATTGGGCAAACAGCCACCCAAAAGGAAAGGCAGGACAAAGGATTTGGATCTAGTGACATGGCTTTTTGGGTAACAGAAATTACTAAGAAGCGTCCTATGAAATCTATTTTCGTTAGTGGCAAGTCTATTGAAGGACTATTAGATACAGGAGCAGACGTTTCTTGTATGTCTGGGAAAGACTGGCCCAGTTCCTGGCCCACACATACTACTGAAAATGATTTGGTGGGCATAGGAAGAGCTCCTGCAGTAGCTAAAAGTGCAAAAATTTTAGACTGGCAATTTGAGAATACCCGTGGAACATTCCAACCGTATGTGATTCCTTCTCTCCCCTTTTCCCTGTGGGGGAGAGATGTGCTGTTTCAAATGGGCATGTTACTTTTTAGCCCTGATGATAAAGTAACTTTTCAAATGCTACAAATGGGCTATGACCCTTCAAAAGGGTTAGGTAAACAGCAGACAGGAATAACTGAGCCGATTTGCCCTGCTCCTCGAAAGTTCCGTGCTGGATTAGGGTATCCAAATTTTTGATGGAGGCCATTGTTTTTGCTGCCAACCCCATTACTTGGAAATCTCAGGACCCATTGTGGGTAGAACAATGGCCTCTGACTAAAGAAAAACTACTGGCAGCCAAAGCTTTAATTTCTGAACAACTAGAATTGGGACATATTGAGCCCTCCAATAGTCCCTGGAATACTCCTATTTTTGTCATTAAGAAAAAATCTGGTAAATGGAGACTTTTACAGGATTTAAGAGCCATTAATGCCACCATGGAGGACATGGGGGCCCTACAACCTGGACTCCCTTCCCCTGT
>NW_011494701.1:9962-10844 GCF_000754665.1 Bison bison bison
TAGAGTCTGCCTACTTTCTGCTTTGTGCTGTCACCTACACCTCTGACTTTACGGGGGGCTGTCCCCCACTACCTCTCTCTGAAAAAAGAGTTAGCTTACAGCTCCAGTTAATAATTCTTGGGTGTGACAGTGTTTCAACCTACAAACTCCTTTGGAAGTCCTCTAGCCTGCCTGAATAGGTTTTTTCCGGCAACATGTGATTGTTCAGAGCCTCCCAACTGTGAGAGGCAGGAGATGTTCTAAACTGTCTAAACACAGATTCCTTTGAGTAGTTAAAAGATTGATTAGAAATTGTATTGGTGAAGGGTTTTTCACTTGTTGGGCCAATGTTTGCTGCTAAGTCTCCATGTCCCTTACCTACTGTGTCCTTGGCGATGTATTGATTGATATAATGGGTGTATAGAAATGTAAGCAGTTGCCTCAATGTTTGTAATCTTGGACCCTTGAGTTAATTCTTTTCTTGATTGAGCCCACCTCACCTTTGCCCTATAGGAATGCAACTTTCTCCAATGCTTTTTGAGGCTGGCGCCTGACTTTAGAATAATCACCTTTAGAGAAAAATAAGTTTCTTAAAATGTTAACAGGCTTCCTGGCCAGAAGATGATGTAAATCACCTAAACTTTTGCATATGATAAGTTTGAAAACGTGACTTCGATAAGGATCAGGAACTGCTGTCTTTGCATGCCTCTACCCCTTCCCCCATTATCCTCTACGCACAACTTAAGGTATAAAACTGCTTTGGAAAATAAAGTATGCCCTTTTGTTCACCGGAATTTGGTCTCCCCATGTCGTTCTTTCTTTCACCTTCTGGCTGAATTTTTCCTCTGAGGCAGGGAAGCTTGTCAAGCCTACTAATTTTGCCTGGGCTTCTAAGATCTGACC
>NW_011494701.1:10944-11808 GCF_000754665.1 Bison bison bison
CGGTAAATCGGGGTCCTTCGGAACGTGGAACCACCCAGGAGGCCACGTTTGGAATGTCGTCGTGAGACCGGCCTCATCCTGAAGTGCGACCGGAAGGTCGGGAACCCCTTCTAGACAAAGGTGGGGAGTCGACCCTCCTGTCCAGATCAGCAGGGTAGAAGGGCCTCAGAGGAAGTGGTGTCGGAAATTCTCGGGGTTCCTCTCGAGGGAGACCGGGATATCGGGGAAATTTGTGGGTCGCATCAAGGGTGCCAAGTACCGTTTCGACCTCCAGTTCCTAACGTGGGAGTTCTCCTGTGACGCTGTAGCGGGAAAGGGCTTCATCTTGGGATGACGGGGGAACCACGTGGTTTTTCTCAAGTTGCGGCAGGATTCTCGAGTTACGGCCGGGAATTCAGGATGCCTCTTGTGTTGGCCCAGGGAAGTTCAATCTTCCATTCGAGTTGGGAAGGAAAGCTGGGGATTGCTCTCGAGTAACTGCACGGCCAATAGACCACATCAAGGCTTGTGTCCAGAAGCCAATGCTCCTCTCCAGGGGCGACAGGGATCTCGGGGTTGCATTCAAGATGCACCCGGGGAGACAGGCATTCATCTCGAGTGGAAGCAAAGAACCCCGCTCTGCTCTCGAGTCGCGACGGGTATCTCTTGGAGCTCACTGGGTGGACTAAAGGGAGTCAAGCCTCCTGAGGCGTTTGGAGAGAGGTCGCGAGATTGGTCTCTAGGCCATGCAGTAGACGAAGGCCTTCATCTGGCCATGACGGGGGAGTCTCGGGGTTGTTCTGGAGCGGCGGCCCTAGTGTGCGCTTTCTCACGAGGTACGACAGTGAGGTCAATGGGCCTCTCGTGGGGCGCCAGGGAAGTCGG
>NW_011494701.1:11908-15051 GCF_000754665.1 Bison bison bison
TATATTGTCAGGTTGTTTCCACACATTGAAACTGCGGTTTTGCCTGAAAATAAAACTACCATATTTCATTTGTTAACTAAATTACAGCAACAAATTTGGAAAAGAAATAAAATATTTTTCAATGGACACATTCGGGCTCATTCCGGATTGCCCGGCCCTTTAAATGCTTTAATGATTTGGCTGACTTGTTAACCAGAAATACAGTGGCTACTGTGATTGAGGAGGCCAGAGCCTCTCACTCACTTCATCATCAAAATGCTACTGCTTTAAGATATCAATTCCAAATTCCCAGAGAGACTGCTCGAGAGATAGTGCGTTCTTGCTTACACTGCCCCACTGTTTATAATAGTCTACCTATGGGAGTTAATCCTCGCGGTCTTAAGCCCAATGCACTCTGGCAAATGGATGTAACTCATGTCTCTTCATTTGGAAAACTGTCCTTTGTTCTTTAACTGTAGACACCTTTTCTCATGTTATTATTGCAACTGCTCACATAGGGGAAGCAATTAAAGATGTGATACAACATCTCTTTACTTGTTTTTCATATTTGGGCCTACCAAAAGCTTTGAAAACTGACAATGTTCCTGCTTATACTTCTAAGTCTTTTCAGGAATTTTGTATGAAGTTTCAAATTAAACATAATACAGGCATCCCTTATAATCCCCAGGGACAAGCCATTGTGGAAAGAGCACACCAAACATTAAAAATCCAAATTCAAAAATTAAAAGAAGGGGAGTTTAAGTATAGCTCTCCCCATCAAATCTTGCAACATGCTCTTTTCGTAATAAATATTTTAAATGCTGATTCGGCCGGAACTACTGCAATGCTTCGCCATTGGTGCCTGGAGCAGCTGAATGCAAAACCATTAGTTAAATGGAAGGACCTCCTTTCCGGACAATGGAAAGGTCCCGACCCATTGTTAACCAGCGGTCGAGGATATGCTTGCATTTTTCCACAGGACGCAGGTTCTCCAATTTGGGTTCCAGACAGATTGATTCGCCATGTCTCAGCCCCTCGGATACCGGATTCCCCGGCTGCCGCGACCCTGAAAAAGGAAGGGACCTCCTCTGCCTTCACGCCCCGCGCCAGCACGGGAAACGCTGCCGGCGTCGGGACAACTGACAACGGAGATCCCGGATGAACAAGGAACGGATCCGCCCACCAAGCAGATGTCTCAACTTCACATACAAGATATTGCTCCCCCCGATCCTTTGCCTCACAAAAGGGTGTCAGGCAGCCTGACTCAGGCGACCCAGAATGCCTCCATACCCACTTGGGGACAAATAAAAACACTCTGCGACCAGGCACGGGGAATAGCTCCCTTACAGGGATCTCCAGCTTCTCCTGAGAAAATGTTTATTGCCATGCTTGCTTTGCTTTCCTGTCAGGTAAGCGCCTCTCATATTCCAACCAAATATTGGGTGTATCTCCCAGATCCTCCAACTTTCCAAGTTGTTACTTGGGATAATGAGCCTATACGGGTCAACACAGACCAACCTCAGCTCTTGGGAGGATCCTATACTTCTTACACTAGAGATAAATATCCTATTAACTTCAATTATACCTTCAGGGGATTAACAGGTGATTTCCCTGTTTGCTTTAACTTCCCCAATGACCCTAGAAGCTTTATTACCCCCGCCAAAGAAGGATGTGTTGGGGCCTCTAAAAAAATAATTATAACAGATTCCTGATCTTTACATCATCGGTCAGCTTGGGTATTATTGGCTCGTATGCCCGGGATTCTTGACCCCTATGTAACCCTGTATTTCAAATCCCCACCTAAACATCCGAATTGTTATAAGGTTGCTCCTTCAGACAAAGTATGGAACACCATAGACAGTCGTACAGGGTATCCAACTTGGACATCTTGTACTTATGATTCAAGGATTGATTATAGGATACCAGGAGGTAGAGATTATACTATTCAGGACTGGAGCAACCCGAATCCAGGTGAGGATCCATTAGCCAATAATACATTTGAGGGCAGATTTGAGAATTGGGATAGGATTCCTCTTCCTTGGCCAATACATGCCACTAGAAGGCATCGTAATCAATTTGTCCCTCCTATGCTGTCTTATACGACTAAGAAACAGACCTATTGGCAACCTGAAATTTGGAGAGCCCTTGCTGCTACTGCTCCTATTTCCTTATACCGCCCAGATAGCAATTCTACTTATTCTGTTTTAGCTTGTCTACCCTCCCCTTATGTTTTTCTTTTTACTAATGACTCCAAGAGACTTAACGTACGCATGAATTATTCAGGTGGACCTAATATAGTAACTTATGAACAATGTATGCTTTCATCTTGTTTGACCCCTCAATATAATGTTTGCTCTTTTGTGGTGTTACAACGCCCACCCTATCTCATGATACCTGTGACAGTGACTAGCCACTGGTATGACAATTACGGCCTCGCCGTGTTACAACAACTACAAGATTTAATGTGACAACGGCGATTTGTGGGCTTACTTATTTTAGGAATATCAGCTTTGATAGCAGCAATTACTTCTGTTACTGCGGCAGCAATATCATTGACTCAACAAGTGCATACTGCCCAATATGTTGATGCTATGTCTAAAAATGTCTCTTTAACTCTAGCAACACAGGAGGTTATAGACAGAAAATTGGAGATGAGAGTAGACGCCTTAGAAGAGGCAATAATGCATATTGGGACTGAGTTACAGGCTTTAAAAGTGAAAATGGCTCTGTCTTGCCACGCTGATTACCGGTGGATATGCGTGACATCTTTAAAGGTAAACGAGACAGATTATGAATGGGAAAAAATCAAAAATCATATCTCAGGTGTTTGGAACAGCTCTGACATTGGCCTGGACTTAGGGAAACTTCATAATCAAATACAGACCCTGGAACACTCTCAACTGGCTTTTACCGCCGCTGGAGCAGCTAATGACGTTTTTCACACTTTCTCTAAATTCATTTCAGGAAAAAACATTCTGTCTAATATCCTTGGATACATCGCTGCTGGTGCTTTAATTTTGCTTCTCATAATCATTCTTCCTTGTATTGTCAGGATTCTTCGGCAGAACATTCAGAAGCTCGCGACTGAGCTGCATCTGGCTGTTTTAAGAAATAAAAAAGGGGGAGATGTGGGGAGCGAGCTCCGCCCGTGGCAAAGGTCATGA
>NW_011494701.1:15151-16397 GCF_000754665.1 Bison bison bison
CTTGGAGCTCACTGGGTGGACTAAAGGGAGTCAAGCCTCCTGAGGCGTTTGGAGAGAGGTCGCGAGGCTGGCCTCTAGGCCATGCAGGAGACGAAGGCCCTCATCTCGCGATGACGGGGGAGTCTCGGGGTTGTTCTCGAGCGGCGGCCCCAGGGTGCGGTTTCTCACGAGGTACGACGGCGAGGTCAGTGAGCCTCTCGTGGGGCGCCAGGGAAGTCGGGTCTCCATGCGAGTGGCGAGGGGGAGCGCGTCATTGCTCTCGAGTCATGGTAGGGGAATCTGGCCTCGAGACGTGTTGAAGAAGGTCTCTCGAGGTCTTTCTCGGGTTGAGGCAGGAAACCCTGGCTTCCCTCGACTTGTGCAGGTGACCTCAGGGGGCTTCTCATGGTGGCTCTGAGCAGTCAGGGAAACGAGGTGGGAGGGGCCTCTCGGGACTCCCCTGCGTTTGGTGCATTGGAAGAGGGCCTCATCTCCAGTTGAGGCAGGAACCTCAGGGTTCCTCTGATTTCAGACTCCGATCGCAGGGTCCCTGCAGACTTGGGACAGGAGAGTCAGGCCTCGTCTTGGGTTGAGGCATGGAACTCCGCTTGCCTCTCGAGGTGTCCCCGGGGAGAGAGGCCACTTGTCGAGCTGTATTTGGAACCTGGGGGTTTTTTCCGGACGATGCACGGGCGAGTCACTGCCCCTTCGTGTTGACTTCATTCACAGGGTGGAGTTCGGAGAGGTGTCCGGGCATCGGGTTCTTATCAAGAGGGGACCGGGAAATCGGGGTGCTTCGCAATGTGGAAGCACCCACGAGGCCACGTCTGGAATGTCGTGGTGAGACCGGCCTCATCCTGAGGTGCGACCGGAAGGTCGGGAACCCCTTCTAGACAAAGGTGGGGAGTCGACCCTCCTGTCCAGATCAGGAGAGTAGAAGGGCCTCAGAGGCAGTGGTGTCGGAAATTCTCGGGGTTCCTCTCGAGGGAGACCGGGATATCGGGGAAATTTGTGGGTCGCATCAAGGGTGCCAAGTACCGTTTCGACCTCCAGTTCCTAACGTGGGACTTCTCCTGAGACGCTGTAGCGGGACAGGGCTTCATCTTGCGATGACGGGGGAACCACGTGGTTTTTCTCGAGTTGCGGCGGGATTCTCGAGTTACGACGGGGAATTCAGGATGCCTCTTGTGTTGGCCCAGGGAAGTCCAATCTTCCATTCGAGTTGCGAAGGAAAGCTGGGGATTGCTCTCGAGTGACTGCAGGGCCA
>NW_011494701.1:16497-16968 GCF_000754665.1 Bison bison bison
TGGGTCCATTCCCCACCCAAGCTAAAAAGGTAGTGGCTTCTTATCCAGGATTGATAGCTACTTTGATATTAAAGGAAAAAAGTGGAACATTGAATTATTTGGTAAAGAGCCATCAGAAATTGTAATTCCATATAATAAGGAACAACTTGATGCTCTTCTAATGTTTGAAAATTGGCAGATTGCTATAGGAAACTATTTTGGTCAAAATTTTTGCATCATTTACCCTCACATGTTTTGTTGAATTTTATGTCCAAACATCCAGTTACTTTTCCAGTCAGATGCAAACAGTCTCCTATTCCAAATGCTCAGATAGCCTTTACTGATGGGTCAGCAAACGGTAAAGCCTCCATAGTTACTAAAGATCACCAAAAGGTTTTACAAACACAGGAAACTTCAGCTCAAAGAGCTGAAATAACAGCAGTCATAGAGGCTTTTGCTATGTTTGCAGATGAGGAATTTAACCTTTATTCT
>NW_011494701.1:17068-18573 GCF_000754665.1 Bison bison bison
ACGGGCGAGTCACTGCCCCTTCGTGTTGACTTCATTCACAGGGTGGATTTCGGAGAGGTGTCCGGGCATCGGGTTCTTATCAAGAGGGGACCAGGAAATCGGGGTGCTTCGCAGTGTGGAAGCACCCACGAGGCCACGTCTGGAATGTCGTGGTGAGACCGGCCTCATCCTGAGGTGGGACCGGAAGGTCGGGAACCCCTTCCAGACAAAGCAGGGGAGTCGACCCTCCTGTCCAGATCAGGAGGGTAGAAGTGGCTCAGAGGAAGTGGTGCCGGAAAACCTTGGTGTTTCTCTCGAGGGAGACCGGGATGTCGGGGAACTTTGTTGGTCGCAGCAAGGATGCCAAGTACCGATTCGACCTCCAATTCCTAACGTGGACTTCTCCTGACACGCTGTAGCAGGAAAGGGATTCATCTTGCGATGACTGGGTACCACGTGGTTTTTCTCGAGTTGCGGCAGTATTCTCGAGTTACGACGGGGAATTCAGGATGCCACTTGTGTTCGCCCAGGGAAGTCCAATCTTCCATTCGAGTTGCGAAGGAAAGCTGGGGATTGCTCTCGAGTGACTGCAGGGCAAATAGACCTCATCTAGGCTTGTGTCCAGAAGCCAATGTTCCACTTCAGGGGCGACAGGTATCTCGGGGTTATATTCCAGATGCACTGGGGAGACAGGCATGCATCTCGAGTGGAAGCAAAGAACCCCGCTCTGCTCTCGAGTCGCGACGGGTATCTCTTGGAGCTCACTGGGTGGACTAAAGGGAGTCAAGCCTCCTGAGGCGTTTGGAGAGAGGTGGCCAGATTGGTCTCTAGGCCATGCAGGAGACGAAGGCCCTCATCTCGCGATGATGGGGGAGACACGGTGTTGTTCTCGAGGGGCCGCCGCAGTGCGCGGTTTCTCACGAGGTACGACGGCGAGGTCAGTGAGCCTCTCGTGGGGCGCCAGGGAAGTCGGGTATCCATGCGAGTGGCGAGGGGGTGCGCGTCATTGCTCTCGAGTCATGGTAGGGGAATCTGGCCTCGAGACCTGTTGAAGAAGGTCTCTCGAGGTCTTTCTCGGGTTGAGGCAGGAAACCCTGGGTTCCCTCGACTTGTGCAGGTGACCTCAGGGGGCTTCTCATGGTGGCTCTGAGAAGTCAGGGAAACGAGGTGGGAGGGGCCTCTCGGGACTCCACTGGGATTGGTGCATTGGAAGAGGGCCTCATCTCCAGTTGAGGCAGGAACCTCAGGTTTCCTCTGATTTCAGACATCGATCGTAGGGTGCCTGCAGACTTGGGACAGGAGAGTCAGGCCTCGTCTTTGGTTGAGGCAGGAAACCCTGGGTTCCCTCGACTTGTGCAGGTGACCTCAGGGGGCTTCTCATGGTGGCTCTGAGAAGTCAGGGAAACTGGAGGTGGGAGGGGCCTCTCGGGACTCCACTGGGTTTGGTGCATTGGAAGAGGGCCTCATCTCCAGTTGAGGCAGGAACCTCAGGGTTCCTCTGATTTCAGACTCCGATCGCAGGGTCT
>NW_011494701.1:18673-22230 GCF_000754665.1 Bison bison bison
GTTGTTCTCGAGCGGCGGCCCTAGTGTGCGGTTTCTCACGAGGTAAGATGGCGAGGTCAGTGAGCCTCTCGTGGGACGCCAGGGAAGTCGGGTCTCCATGCATGTGGCGAGGGGAAGCGTGTCATGGCTCTCGAGTCATGGTAGGGGAATCTCGCCTCGAAACGTGTTAAAGAAGGTCTATCGAGGTCTTTCTCGTGTGGAGGCAGGAAACCCTGGGTTCCCTCGACTTGTGCAGGTGACCTCAGGGGGCTTCTCATGGTGGCTCTGAGAAGTCAGGGAAACTGGAGGTTTGGAGGGGCCTCTCGGTACTCCACTGGGTTTGGTGCATTGCAAGAGGGCCTCATCTCCAGTTGAGGCAGGAACCTCAGGGTTCGTCTGATTTTAGACTCCGATCGCAGGGTCCCTGCAGACTTGGGACAGGAGAGTCAGGCCTCGTCTTTGGTTGAGGCATGGAACTCCGCTTGCCTCTCGAGGTGTCCCCGGGGAGAGAGGCCACTTGTCGAGCTGTATTTGGAATCTGGGGGTTTATCCTGACGATGCACCGGCGAGTCACTCCCCTTCGCTTTGACTTCATTCACAGGGTGGAGTTCGAATAGGTGTCTGGGCATCGGGTTCTTATCAAGAGGGGACCGGGAAATCGGGGTCCTTCGCAATGTGGAAGCACCCACGAGGCCACGTCTGGAATGTCGTCGTGAGACCGGCCTCATCCTGAGGTGCGACCGGAAGGTCGGGAACACCTTCCAGACAAAGCAGGGGAGTCGACCCTCCTGTCCAGATCAGGAGGGTAGAAGGGGCTCAGAGGAAATGGTGCAAGAAAACATCGGTGTTCCTCTCGAGGGAGACCGGGATGTCGCGGAACTTTGTGGGTCGCATCAAGGGTGCCAAGTACGTTTCGACCTCCAATTCCTAACGTGGGACGTCTCCGGAGACGCTGTAGCAGGAAAGGGCTTCATCTTGCGATGACGGGGGAACCACGTGGTTTTCCTCGAGTTGCGGCGGGATTCTCGAGTTACGACGGGGAATTCAGGATGCCTCTTGTGTTGGGCCAGGGAGTTCCAATCTTCCATTCGAGTTGCGAAGGAAAGCTGGGGATTGCTCTCGAGTGACTGCAGGGCCAATAGACATAATCTAGGCTTGTGTCCAGAAGCCAATGTTCCTCTCCAGGGGCGACAGGAATCTCGGGGCTGCATTCAAGACGCACCCGGGGAGACAGGCATTCATCTCGAGTGGAAGCAAAGAACCCCGCTCTGCTCTCGAGTCGCGACGGGTATCTCTTGGAGCTCACTGGGTGGACTAAAGGGAGTCAAGCCTCCTGAGGCGTTTGGAGAGAGGTCGCGAGGCTGGCCTCTAGGCCATGCAGGAGATGAAGGCCCTCTCTCCGCGATGACGGGGGAGTCTCGGGGTGGTTCTCGAGCGGCGGCCCCAGGGTGCGGTTTCTCACGAGGTACGACGGCGAGGTCAGTGAGCCTCTCGTGGGGCGCCAGGGAAGTCGGGTCTCCATGCGAGTGGCGAGGGGGAGCGCGTCATTGCTCTCGAGTCATGGTAGGGGAATCTGGCCTCGAGACGTGTTGAAGAAGGTCTCTCGAGGTCTTTCTCGGGTTGAGGCAGGAAACCCTGGGTTCCCTCGACTTGTGCAGGTGACCTCAGGGGGCTTCTCATGGTGGCTCTGAGAAGTCAGGGAAACTGGTGGTGAGAGGGGCCTCTCAGGACTCCACTGGGTTTGGTGCGTTGGAAGAGGGCCTCATCTCCAGTTGAGACAGGAAACTCAGGTTTCCTCTGACTTCAGACATCGATCGTAGGGTCCCTGCAGACTTGGGACAGGACAGTCAGGCCTCGTCTTGGGTTGAGGCATGGAACTCCGCTTGCCTCTCGAGGTGTCCCCGGGGAGAGAGGCCATTTGTCGAGCTGTATTTGAAACCTGGGGGTTTTTCTGGACGATGCACGGGCGAGTCACTTCCCCTTCGCTTTGACTTCATTCACAGGGTGGTGTTCGGAGAGGTGTTCGGGCATCGGGTTCTTATCAAGAGGGGACCGGGAAATCGGGGTCCTTCGCAATGTGGAAGCACCCACGAGGCCACCTCTGGAATGTCGTCGTGAGACCGGCCTCATCCTGAGGTGCAACCGGAAGGTCGGGAACCCCTTCCAGACAATGCAGGGGAATCGACCCTCCTGTCCAGATCAGGAGGGTAGAAGGGGCTCAGAGGAAGTGGTGCCGGAAAACATCGGTTTTCCTCTCGAGGGAGACTGGGATGTCAGGGAACTTTATGGGTCGAATCAAGGGTGCCAAGTACCGTTTCGACCTCCAATTCCTAACGTGGGACTTCTCCTGAGACGCTGTAGCGGGAAAGGGCTTCATCTTGCGATGACGGGGGAACCACGTGGTTTCTCTCGAGTTGCGGCAGGATTCTCGAGTTACGACGGGGAAATCAGGATGCCTCTTGTGTTGGGCCAAGGAAGTCCAATCTTCCATTCGAGTTGCGAAGGAAAGCTGGGGATTGCTCTCGAGTGACTGCAGGGCCAATAGACCTCATCTAGGCTTGTGTCCAGAAGCCAATGTTCCTCTCCAGGGGCGACAGGGATCTCGGAGTTGCATTCCAGATGCACCTGCGGAGACAGGCATTCATCTCGAGTGGAAGCAAAAAACCTCGCTCTGCTCTCGAGTCGCGACGGGTATCTCTTGGAGCTCACTGGATGGACTACAGGGAGTCAAGCCTCCTGAGACGTTTGGAGAGAGGTCGCGAGATTGGTCTCTAGGATTTGCAGGAGACGAAGGCCCTCATCTTGCGATGACGGGGGTGTCTCGGGGTTGTTCTCGAGCGGTGGCCCTAGTGTGCGGTTTCTCACGAGGTAAGATAGCGAGGTCAGTGAGCCTCTCGTGGGACGCCAGGGACGTCGGGTCTCCATGCATGTGGCGAGGGGAAGCGTGTCATGGCTCTCGAGTCATGGTAGGGGAATCTCGCCTCGAAACGTGATAAAGAAGGTATATCGAGGTCTTTCTCGGGTGGAGGCAGGAAACCCTGGGTTCCCTCGACTTGTGCAGGTGACCTCAGGGGGCTTCTCATGGTGGCTCTGAGAAGTCAGGGAAACTGGAGGTTTGGAGGGGCCTCGGGACACCACTGGGTTTGGTGCATTGGAAGAGGGCCTCATCTCCAGTTGACACAGGAACCTCAGGTTTCCTCTAACTTAAGACATCGATCGTAGGGTGCCTGCAGAATTGGGACAGGAGAGTCAGGCCTCGTCTTTGGTTGAGGCATGGAACTCCGCTTGCCTCTTGAGGTGTCCCCGGGGAGAGAGGCCACTTGTCGAGCTGTATTTGGAACCTGGGGGTTTTTTCCGGACGATGCACGGGCGAGTCACTGCCCCTTCATGTTGACTTCATTCACGGGGTGGAGTTCGGAGAGGTGTCCGGGCATCGGGTTCTTATCAAGAGGGGACCGGGAAATCGGGGTGCTTCGCAGTGTGGAAGCACCCACGAGGCCACGTCTGGAATGTCGTGGTGAGACCGGCCTCATCCTGAAGTGCGACCGGAAGGTCGGGAACCCCTTCTAGACAAAGGT
>NW_011494701.1:22373-24040 GCF_000754665.1 Bison bison bison
TCGCGACGGGTATCTCTTGGAGCTCACTGGGTGGATTAAAGGGAGTCAAACCTCCTGAGGCGTTTGGAGAGAGGTCGCGAGATTGGTCTCTACGCCATGCAGAAGACGCTGGCCCTCATCTCGAGATGACGGGGGAGCCTCGGGGTTGTTCTTGAGCGGCGGCCCCAGTGTGCGGTTTCTCACGAGGTACGACGGCGAGGACAGTGAGCCTCTCGTGGGGCGCCAGGGAAGTCCTGTCTCCCTGCGACTACCGAGGGGAGCGCGTCATTGCTCTCGAGTCATGGTTCGGGAATCTGGCCTCGATACAGGTTGAAGAAGGTCTTTCGAGGTCTATCTCGGGTAGAGGCAGGAAACCCTGGGTTCCCTCGACTTGTGCAGGGGACCTCAGGGGGCTTCTCATGGTGGCTCTGAGAAGTCAGGGAAACTGGAGGTGGGAGGGGACTCTCGGGACTGCCCTGGGTTTGGTGCATTGGAAGAGGGCCTCATCTCCAATTGAGGCAGGAACCTCAGGGTTCCTCTGATTTCAGACTCCGAAGGCAGGGTCCCTGCAGACTTGGGACAGGAGAGT
The DNA here is from genome assembly GCF_000754665.1 of Bison bison bison. NCBI lineage: Eukaryota > Metazoa > Chordata > Mammalia > Artiodactyla > Bovidae > Bison > Bison bison. Next base: position 22,942 of record NW_011494701.1, read on the forward strand.
CAGGCCTGGTCTTGGGTTGAGGCATGGAACTCCGCTTGCCTCTCGAGGTGTTCACGGGGTGAGAGGCCACTTGTCGAGCTGTATTTGGAACCTGGAGGTTTTTCCGGACGATGCACGGGCGAGTCACTGCCCCTTCGTGTTGACTTCATTCACAGGGTGGAGTTCAAAGAGGTGTCCTGGCATCGGGTTCTTATCAAGAGGGGACCGGGAAATCGGGGTCCTTCGGAATGTGGAAGCACCCACGAGGCCACGTCTGGAATTTCGTCGTGAGACCGGCCTCATCCTGAGGTGCGACCGGAAGGTCGGGAACCCCTTCCAGACAAAGCAGGGGAGTCGACCCTCCTGTCCAGATCAGGAGGGTAGAAGGGGCTCAGAGGAAGTGGTGCCGGAAAACCTCGGTGTTCCTCTCGAGGGAGACCGGGATGTCGGGGAACTTTGTGGGTCGAATCAAGGGTGCCAAGTACCTTTTCGACCTCCAATTCCTAACGTGGGACTTCTCCTGAGACGCTGTAGCGGGAAAGGGCTTCATCTTGCGATGACGGGAGAACCACGTGGTTTTTCTCGAGTTGCGGTGGGATTCTCGAGTTACGTGGGGAATTCAGGATGCCTCTTGTGTTGGCCCAGGGAAGTCCAATCTTCCATTCGAGTTGCGAAGGAAAGCTGGGGATTGCTCTCGAGTGACTGCAGGGCAAATAGACCTCATCTAGGCTTGTGTCCAGAAGCCAATGTTCCTCTCCAGGGGCGACAGAGATCTCGGGGTTGCATTCCAGACGCACCCGGGGAGACAGGCATTCATCTCGAGTGGAAGCAAAGAACACCGCTGTGCTCTCGAGTCGCTACGGGTATCTCTTGGAGCTCATTGTTTGGACTAAAAGGAATCAAGCCTCCTGCGGCGTTTGGAGAGAGGTCGCGAGATATGTCTCTAGGCCATGCAGGAGACGAAGGCCCTCATCTCGAGAACACGGTGGAGCCTCGGTGTTGTTCTTGAGCGGCGGCCCCAGTGTGCGGTTTCTCACGAGGTACGACGGCGAGGTCAGTGAGCCTCTCCTGGGGCGCCAGGGAAGTCGGGTCTCCATGCAAGTGGCGAGGGGGAGCGCGT
>NW_011494701.1:24140-25317 GCF_000754665.1 Bison bison bison
CCAAGAGGGGACCGGGGAATCGGGGTGCTTCGCAATGTGGAAGCACCCACGAGGCCACGTCTGGAATGTCGTCGTGAGTCCGGCCTCAACCTGAGGTGCGACCGGAATGTCGGGAACACCTTCGAGACAAAGCAGGGGAGTCTACCCTCCTGTCGAGATCAAGAGGGTAGACAGGGCTCAGAGGAAGTGGTGCCGTAAAACCTCGGTGTTCCTCGCGAGGGAGACCAGGATGTCGGGGAACTTTGTGGGTCGCATCAAGGGTGCCAAGTACGTTTCGACCTCCAATTCCTAACGTGGGACGTCTCCGGAGACGCTGTAGTAGGAAAGGGCTTCATCTTGCGATGACGGGGGAACCACGTGGTTTTCCTCGAGTTGCGGCGGGAGTCTCCAGTTCCGACGTGGAATTCAGGATGCCTCTTGTGTTGGCGGAGGCAAGTCCAATCTTCCATTCGAGTTGCGAAGGAAAGCTGGGGATTGCTCTCGAGTGACTGCAAGGCCAATAGACCTCATCTAGGCTTCTGTCCAGAAGCCAATGTTCCTCTCCAGGGGCGACCGGGATCTCGGGGTTGCATTCCAGACGCACCCGGGGAGACAGGCATTCATCTCGAGTGGAAGCAAAGAACCCCGCTCTGCTCTCGATCGCGACGGGTATCTCTTGGAGCTCACTGGATGGACTAAAGGGAGTCAAGCCTCCTGAGGCGTTTGGAGAGAGGTCGCGAGGCTGGCCTCTAGGCCATGCAGGAGACGAAGGCCCTCATCTCCGCGATGACGGGGGAGTCTCGGGGTGGTTCTCGAGCGGCGGCCCCAGGGTGCGGTTTCTCACGAGGTAAGATGGCGAGGTCAGTGAGCCTCTCGTGGGGCGCCAGGGAAGTCGGGTCTCCATGCGAGTGGCGAGGGGAAGCGTGTCATGGCTCTCGAGTCATGGTAGGGGAATCTGGCCTCGAGACGTGTTGAAGAAGGTCTCTCGAGGTCCTTCTCGGGTTGAGGCAGGAAACCCTGGCTTCCCTCGACTTGTGCAGGTGACCTCAGGGGGCTTCTCATGGTGGCTCTGAGCAGTCAGGGAAACTGGAGGTGAGAGGGGCCTCTCGGGACACCACTGGGTTTGGTGCATTGGATGAGGGCCTCATCTCCAGTTGAGGCAGGAACCTCAGGGTTCCTCTGATTTCAGACTCCGATC
>NW_011494701.1:25417-27926 GCF_000754665.1 Bison bison bison
TCTGGAATATCGTCGTGAGACTGGCCTCATCCTGAGGTGCGACTGGAAGGTCGGGAACCCCTTCCAGACAAAGCAGGGAGTCGACCCTCCTGTCGAGATCAGGAGGGTAGAAGGGGCTCAGAGGAAGTGGTGCCGGAAACCCTCATTGTTTCTCTCGAGGGAGACCGGGATGTCGGGGAACTTTGTGTGTCGTATCAAGGGTGCCAAGTACCTTTTGGACCTCCAATTCCTAACGTGGGACTTCTCCTGAGACGCTGTAGCGGGAAAGGGCTTCATCTTGCGATGACGGGTGATCCATGTGGTTTTTCTCTTGTTGCGGTGGGATTCTCGAGTTACGTCGGGGAATTCAGGATGCCTCTTGTGTTGGCCCAGGGAAGTCCAATGTTCCATTCATGTTGCGAAGGAAAGCTGGGGATTGCTCTCGAGTGACTGCAGGGCAAATAAACCTCATCTAGGCTTGTGTCCAGAAGCCAATGTTCCTCTCCAGGGTCGACAGAGATCTCGGGGTTGCATTCCAGACTCACCCAGTGAGTCAGACCTCGTCGCGAGTGGAAGCAAAGACCTGCATTCTCCTCTGGAGTAGTGACGGGTATTTGTTGGAGCCCACAGAGTGGCCGAAAGGGAGCCACTCCTCCTGTGGAATTTGGAGAGAGGAATCGGGATTGCACTCTAGGCCTTGGGGGAAACGAAGGCCTTCATCTCACGATGACGGGGAGTCTCGGTGTTGTTCTCGAGAGGTGGCCGTAGTGTGGGGTTTCTCACTAGGCAAGACGGCGAGGTCAGTGAGCCTCTCGTGGTGCGCCAGGGAAGTCGGGTCTCCATGCGAGTGTCGAGGGGGAGCGCGTCATTGCTCTCGAGTCATGGTAGGGGAATCTGGCCTCGAAACGTGTTGAAGAAGGTCTCTCGAGGTCTTTCTCGGGTTGAGGCAGGAAACCCTGGGTTCCCTCGACTTGTGCAGGTGACCTCAGGGGGCTACTCATGGTGGCTTTGAGAAGTCAGGGAAACTGGAGGTGGGAGGGACCTCTCGGGACTCCACTGCATTTGGTGCATTGGAAGAGGGCCTCATCTCCAGTTGAGGCAGGAACCTCAGGGTTCCTCTGATTTCGGACTCCGATCGCAGGGTCCCTGCAGACTGGGGACAGGAGAGTCAGGCCTCGTCTTGGGTTGAGGCATGGAACTCCGCTTGCCTCTCGAGGTGTCCCCGGGGAGAGAGGCCACTTGTCGAGCTGTATTTGGAACCTGGGGCTTTTTCCGGACGATGCACGGGCGAGTCACTGCCCCTTCGTGTTGACTTCATTCACAGGGTGGAGTTTGAAGAGGTGTCCGGGCATCGGGTTCTTATCAAGAGGGGACCAGGACACCGGGGTCCTTCAGTATGTGGAATCACCCAGGTGGCCACGTCTGGAATGTTGTCGTGAGACTGGCCTCATTCTGAGGTGCGATCGGAATGTCGGGAACCCCTTCCAGACAAAGTAGGGAAGTCGACCCTCCTGTCGAGATCAGGAGGGTAGAAGGGGCTCAGAGGAAGTGGTGCCGGAAACCCTCGGTGTTCCTCTCCAGGGAGACCGGGATGTCCGGGAGCTTTGTGGGTCTCATCAAGGGTGCCAAGTACCGTTTCGACCTCCAATTCCTAACGTGGGATTTCTCCTGATACGCTGTAGCGGGAAAGGGCTTTATCTTGCGATGACATGGGTACCACGTGGTTTTTCTCGAGTTGCGGCGGGATTCTCGAGTTACGACGGGGAATTCAGGATGCCTCTTGTGTTGGCCCAGGGAAGTCCACTGCGGCCTTCAAGTTGCGAAGGAAAGCTGGGGATTGCTCTCGAGTGACTGCAGCGCAGATAGACCTCATCTAGGCTTGTGTCCAGAAGCCAATGTTCCTCTCCAGGGTTGACAGGGGTCTCGGGGTGGCATTCAAGACGCACCCGGGGAGACAGGCATTCATCTCGAGTGGAAGCAAAGAACCCCGCTCTGCTCTGGAGTCGCGACGGGTATCTCTTGGAGCTCACTGAATAGACTAAAGGGAGTCAAGCCTCCTGAGGCGTTTGGAGAGAGGTCGCGAGATTGGTCTCTAGGCCATTCAGGAGACGAAGGCCCTCATCCTGCGATGACGAGGGAGCCTCGGGGTTCTTCTCGAGCGGCGGCCCCAATGTGCGGTTTCTCACGAGGTACGCCTGCGAGGTCAGTGAGCCTCTCGTTTGGCGCCAGGGAAGTCATGTTTCCCATGCGAGTGGCGAGGGGGAGCGCGTCATTGCTCTCGAGTCACGGTAGGGGAATAGGGCCTCAAGACGTGTTGAAGAAGGGCTCTAGAGGTCTTTCTCGGTTTGAGGCAGCAAAACCTGTGGTTCCTCGACTTATGCGGGAGACCTCAGGGAGCTTCTCAGGGTGCCTCTAAGAAGTCAGGGATACTGTGGGGTTAGGAGGGGCCTTTTGGGACTCCACTTGGTTTGGTGCAAAGGAAGAGGGCCTCTCCTCCAGTTCAGGCAGGAACCTCAGGTTTCCTCTCCAT
>NW_011494701.1:28026-29594 GCF_000754665.1 Bison bison bison
TTCCGGACGATGCACGGGCGAGTCCCTGCCCCTTCCTGTTGACTTCATTCACAGGTTGGAGTTCAAAGAAGTGTCCAGGCATCGGGTTCTTATAAGAGGGGACCTGGAAATCGGTGTCCTTCGGAATGTGGAACCATCCACGATGCCACGACTGTAATTTCGTCGTGAGACGGGCCTCATCCTGAAGTACGACAGGAAGGTCGGTAAGCCATTCCAGACAAAGCAGGGGAGTCGACCCTCCTGTCGAGATTAGTAGGGTCGAAGGGGCTCAGAGGAAGTGGTGCCGGAAAACCTCGGTGTTCCTCTCGAGGGAGACCGGGATGTTGGGGAACTTTGTGGGTCGCATCAAGGGTGCCAAGTAACTTTTGGACCTCCAATTCTTACCGTGGGTCTTCTCCTGAGACGCTCTATCGGGAAAGGGCTTCATTTTGCGATGACGGGGGAACCACTGGGTTTTCTCGAGTTGAGGCGGGATTCTCGAGTTACGGCGGGGAATTCACGATGCCTCTTGTGTTGGCCCAGGGAAGTCCAATCTTCCATCCGAGTTGCGAAGGAAAGCTGGGGATTGCTCCCGAGTGACTGTAGGGCCAATAGACCTCATCTAGACTTGTGTCCAGAAGTCAATGTTTCTCTCCAGGGTCAACAGGGATCTCGGGGTTGCAATCCAGACGCACCCGGGGAGACAGGCATTCATCACGAGTGGAAGCAAAGAACTCCGCTCTGCTCTCGAGTCGCGAAGGGTATCTCTTGGAGCTCACTGGGTGGACTAAAGGGATTCAAGCCTCCTGAGGCGTTTGGAGAGAGGTCGCGAGATTGGTCTCTAGGCCATGCAGGAGACGAAGGCCCTCATCTCGCGATGACGGGGGAGTCTCGGGGTTGTTCTGGAGCGGCGGCCCTAGTGTGTGGTTTCTCACTAGGTACGACGGCGAGGTCAGTGAGCCTCTCGTGGGACGCCAGGGACGTCGGGTCTCCATGCGTGTGGCGAGGGGAAGCGTGTCATGGCTCTCGAGTCATGGCAGGGGAATCTCGCCTCGAAACGTGTTAAAGAAGGTCTATCGAGGTCTTTCTCGGGTTGAGGCAGGAAACCCTGGGTTCCCTCGACTTGTGCAGGTGACCTCAGGGGGCTTCTCATGGTGGCTCTGAGAAGTCAGGGAAACTGGAGGTGGGAGGGGCCTCTCGGGACTCCCCTGGGTTTGGCGCATTGGAAGAGGGCCTCATCTCCAGTTGAGGCAGGAACTTCCGGGTTCCTCTGATTTCAGACTCTGATCGCAGGGCCCCTGCAGACGTGGGACAGGAGAGTCAGGTCTCGTCTTGGGTTGAGGCATGGAACTCCGCTTGCCTCTCGAGGTGTTCCCGTGGAGAGTGGCCACATGTCGAGCTATATTTGGAACCTGGGGGTTTTTTCCGGACAATGCACGGGCGAGTCACTGCCCCTTCGTGTTGACGTCATTCACTGGGTGGAGCTCAAAGAGGTGTCCGGGCATCGGGTTCTTATCAAGAGGGGACCCGGAAATCGGGGTCCTTCGGAATGTGGAACCACCACGAGGCCACGCCTGGAATGTCGTCGT
>NW_011494701.1:29694-30055 GCF_000754665.1 Bison bison bison
GGCATTGTCCTGTCATGCTGACTACCGGTGGATATGTGTAACACCCCTGAAAGTAAATGAGACAGATTTTGAATGGGAAAAGATTAAAAACCATATTTTCAGGTATTTTGGAACAAGCTCTGACATTAGCTTAGACTTAGGGAAACTTCACAATCAAATAGCACCCCTGGAACACTCCCGATTAGATTTTACTGCCGCTGGAACAGCAAATGATTTCTTCCATACTTTCTCTAACTACATTTCAGGAAAAAATGTTCTGTCTACCTTCCTCGGCTATGCTACGTTGGCTGTTTTAATTTTATTTCTAATAATCATTCTTCCTTGTATTGTCAGGATTCTTCGGCAGAGCATTCAGAGGCTC
>NW_011494701.1:30155-31000 GCF_000754665.1 Bison bison bison
GCCTCTCGAGGTGTTCATGGGGGTGACAGGCCACGTGTCGAGCTGTATTTGGAACCTGCGCGTTTTTCAGGAAGATGCATGGGGGTGTCAGTGCCCCTTCGTGTTGGGACTTCATCCACAGGGTGGCATTCGAAGAGTTGTCCTGGCTTTGGGTTTGTTTCAAGAGTGGACCGTGAAATTGGGGTCCTTCGGAATGTGGCACCACCCACAAGTCTATGTCTCGAATTTCTTCGTGAGACATGCCTCAACCTGTGGTAGGACCGGAAGGTCGGGAACCCCTTCCAGACAAGCAAGGGAATGGACACTCCTGTGGAGATCAGGAGGGGATAAGGGGCTCAGAGGAAGTCTTGCCGGGAACCTCAGTGTTCCTCTCGAGGGAGACTGGTAAGTCAGGGAACTGTGTGAGTCCCATCAAGGCTGTCAAGTACCGTTTTGAACTTCAAGACGCCACGTGGACTTCTCTTGAGACGCCGTCGCCGGGAGGGCTTCATCTTGCGATGACAGGGGAACCACGTGGTTTTTCTCGAGTTCCGGCGTGATTTTCGAGTTACGACGGGGAATTCAGGATGCCTCTTTTGTTAGACCAGGAAGTCCAATCTTCCATTCGAGTTGCGTTGGATAGTTGGGGATTGCTTCCGAGTGACTGCAGGGCAAATAGACCTCATCTAGGCTTGTGTCCAGAAGCCAATGTTCCTCTCCAGGGTCGACAGAGATCTCGGGGTTGCATTCCAGACTCACCCAGTGAGTCAAACCTCGTCGCGAGTGGAAGCAAAGACCTTCATTCTCCTCTGGAGTAGTGACGGGTATTTATTGGAGCCCACAGAGTGGCCGAAATGGAGCCACTC
>NW_011494701.1:31100-32610 GCF_000754665.1 Bison bison bison
TTTGTGACCCCATGTACTCGTAGACCCAAGGCTCCTCTGTCCATGGGATTCCCCAGGCAAGAACACTGGAGTGAGTTGCCATTTCCTCCTCCAAGGGATCTTCTTCACCCAGGGATCGAACCTGCATCTCCTACACAATAGGCAGATTCTTTACCACTGAGCAACCTGTGAGCTTCCTCAAAGCCACCAGAGGAGTCCTCCTATTGTACACTCCTGTCCAGTCCATCTTCCTGCTGCTTCCTACTATGGTGAGGCTTTCTTTTTTGTGTGTAAATTATGTTTTATTAAAAGTATCTTTCATTCATTACAGATGCTTTCTGTGTTATGCCACGTGTTTTAACATCAAAGGTTAAATTATTTTTTACATGCAAGGAGTGGAAATAGTTTTCCCCACATGGGATTACTGATTATAAGATGATGACACATCACATGGGTTGTGTGTTTTTAAATTGAATAGCTAGCTAACTGTCTTAATTATATTTCCTCCCAAACCACGAACTGAGTAGTAACTGAACACATTCAAAGCTGAGAGGATAAAAAATGCAAAAACAAGTCCTCAGATCCAGTTACCAGAGCCCTGCTACATACTGGCTAATCAATACCAGGGAGATGGAAGACATTCTGATAACACCACTTGGAGCATTTATCTCAAGTAAGATAAGGCTTTTTTTTTTTTAGTAAATCATAATAATAAAGACCAGAACGTTGGTGCTTAGAAGAATAAAGACCAGAACTTTGATGCTGAGAAGGTCAAACTTAGATTAATTTTAAATGAGAACCATCTAATAAGCTCAATCTGTTTGTTACAGCAGCACCCACAGTGAACAGAGGAACACAAATAGACTGGAAAAAGATGCTACTGACCAGTGAGAGGAGTAGGTTGTCTCTACTATGGAGCAAATCAGCAATGCCCTGGAGTGACCCTACCCCTACTGTTAGTTCCTGTCTCTAGAGACCCAGGGAATGCATTTCAGCACCAACTTTAGTGATGGCACAGAGGATAGGAGAGAATTGCTGCCTCTGCCAGTACTCCTACCTCCCTAAATAGAGATGTACTACTTTTCTGGCTGGTCTTGACAATTAGGTCTGGCTCCACTTTCTTCACAAGTCCCTAGGCTAACCAGTATTGAATTTTTCCAACAACAGGTCCTGAAAAATTGACTATTGTGCATGCTCTGTACACATAACTATCGCTGTGTGCTATGTGTACCAGAAGACTGGAACTCACAGACTGGGTTCCCTCAGCCTCTGGCTGGTGGTTGGGTTTGGTCAACGGTAAGCAACTTCATGAATTCCAAGGATGGGGGAGGGGAGAGGCCAAAGTGTTTAATCCCTACCACAACCCTGAATTGTCATTATTGTCACCAGACCAAACTTGGGTCCATTCATCCACAGGCAGTCTGGCCAGAATACTAACACCAGGTTGTGGTGAAGGAAAATGCAGCATTTTTCCTAAAGGTTCCAATACAAGGATGACAAGTGCATCCTACTTTAAAACCCTGAATTCCCC
>NW_011494701.1:32710-33356 GCF_000754665.1 Bison bison bison
CGTCGTGAGACGGGCCTCATCCTGAGGTGCGACCGGAAGGTCGGGAACCCCTTCCAGACAAAGCAAGGGAGTCGACCCTCCTGTCGAGATCAGGAGGGTAGAAGCGGCTCAGAGTAAGTGGTGCCAGAAAACCTCGGTGTTCCTCTGGATGGAGACTTGTATGTCGGGGAACTTTGTGGGTCGCATCTAGGGTGCCAAGTACCATATCAACCTCCAATTCTTAACGTGGGACTTCTCCTGGGATGCTGTAGCGGGAAAGGTCTTCATCTTGCGATGACGGGGGAACCACGTGGTTTTTCTCGAGTTGCGGCGGGATTCTCGAGTTACGACGGGGAATTCAGGATGCCTCTTGTGTTGGCCCAGGGAAGTCCAATGTTCCATTCGAGTTGGGAAGGACAGCTGGGGATTGCTCTCGAGTGACTGCAGGGCAAATAGACTTCATCTAGGCTTGTGTCCAGAAGCCAATGTTCCTCTTCAGGGGCGACAGGAATCTCGGGGTTGCATTCCAGACTCACCCAGGGAGTCAGGCCTCGTCGCGAGTGGAAGCAAAGAACTCCATTCTCCTCTGGAGTAGTGACGGGTATTTGTTGGAGCCCACAGAGTGGCCTAAAGGGAGCCACTCCTCCTGTGGAGTTTGGAGAGAGGA
>NW_011494701.1:33456-34025 GCF_000754665.1 Bison bison bison
GCATTCCAGACTCACCTGGGGAGTCAGGCCTCATCTTGAGTGGAAGCAAAGAACTCCGCTCTCCTCCCGAGTCGCGACGGCTATTTTTTTGGAGCCCCTGAGTGGCCTAAAGTGAATCAAGCCTCCTGTGGAGTTTGCGGAGAAGCCTAGGGGTGGCTCTTCAGGCCATGCAGGAAACGAAAGCCCTCTTTTGCGATGATGGGGTTGTCTCGTGGTTTTTCTCGGGCTGCGGCGCCAGTGTGGGGTTTTTCACGAGGTATGACGGCGAGCTCAGGGAGCCTCTCGTGTGGCGCCAGGGAAGTCATGTTTCCCATGCGAGTGACGAGGGGGAGCGCGTCATTGCTCTGGAGTCACAGGAGCGGAATAGGGCCACAAGACGTGTTGAAGAAGGACTCTAGAGGTCTTTCTCGTGTTGAGGCAGGAAAGCCTGGGGTTCCTCGACTTGTGCCGGAGACCTCAGGGAGCTTCTCAGGGTGCCTCTACGAAGTCAGGGATACTGTGGGGTTAGGAGGAGCCTTTTGGGACTCCACTGGGTTTGGTGCGTTGGAAGAGGGCCTCATCTCCAGTTG
>NW_011494701.1:34125-35461 GCF_000754665.1 Bison bison bison
AGGCGTTTGGAGAGAGGTCGCGAGGTTGGCCTCTAGGCCATGCAGGAGACGAAGGCCCTCATCTCCGCGATGACGGGGGAGTCTCGGGGTGGTTCTCGAGCGGCGGCCCCAGGGTGCGGTTTCTCACGAGGTACGACGGCGAGGTCAGTGAGCCTCTCGTGGGGCGCCAGGGAAGTCGGGTCTCCATGCGAGTGGCGAGGGGGAGCGCGTCATTGCTCTCGAGTCATGGTAGGGGAACCTGGCCTCGAGACGTGTTGAAGAAGGTCTCTCGAGGTCTTTCTCGGGTTGAGGCAGGAAACCCTGGGTTCCCTCGACTTGTGCAGGTGACCTCAGGGGGCTTCTCATGGTGGCTCTGAGAAGTCAGGGAAACTGGAGGTGGGGGGGGCCTCTCGGGACTCCACTGGGTTTGGTGCATTGGAAGAGGGCCTCATCTCCAGTTGAGGCGGGAACCTCAGGTTTCCTCTGATTTCAGACTCCGATCCCAGGGTCCCTGCAGACTTGGGACAGGAGAGTCAGTCCTCGTCTTGGGTTGAGGCATGGAACTCCACTTGCCTCTCGAGGTGTTCACGGGGTGACAGGCCACGTGTCGAGCTGTATTTGGAACCTGCGCGTTTTTCAGGAAGATGCATGGGGGTGTCAGTGCCCCTTCGTGTTGGGACTTCATCCACAGGGTGGCATTCGAAGAGGTGTCCTGGCTTCGGGTTCTTTTCAAGAGGGGACAGTGAAATCGGGGTCCTTTGGAATATTGCACCACTCACAAGTCCACGTCTCGAATTTCTTCGTGAGACACGCCTAAACGTGAGGTGGGACCGGATGGTCGGGAACCCCTTCCAGACAAAGCAGGGGAGTGGACACTTCTGTGGAGATCAGGAGGGGATAAGGGGCTCAGAGGAAGTCATGCCGGGAACCTCAGTGTTCCTCTTGAGGGAGACCCGTAATTCAGGGAACTTTGTGAGTCGCATCAAGGCTGTCAAGTAACGTTTTGAACTTCAAGACTACACGTGGGACTTCTCTTGAGAAGCCGTCGCCGGGAGGGCTTCATCTTGGGATGACGGGGGAACCACGTGGTTTTTCTCGAGTTGCGGCGGGATTCTCGAGTTACGACGGGGAATTCAGGATGCCTCTTGTGTTGGCCCAGGGAAGTCCAATGTTCCATTCGAGTTGGGAAGGACAGCTGGGGATTGCTCTCGAGTGACTGCAGGGCCAATAGACCTCATCTAGGCTTGTGTCCAGAAGCCAATGTTCCTCTCCAGGAGCGACAGGGACCTCGGGGTGGCATTCCAACGCACCCGGGGAGACAGGCATTCATCTCGAGTGCTAAGCAAGAACCCCGCTC
>NW_011494701.1:35561-36814 GCF_000754665.1 Bison bison bison
CTCGTCCTGTGGAGTTTGAAGAGAGGAATCGGGATTGCTCTCTAGGCCATGGGGGAATCGAAGGCACTCATCTCGCGATGACGGGGGAGTCTCGGGGTTTTTCTTGAGCGGCGGCCCCAGTGTGGGGTTTCTCACGAGGTACGACAGGGAGGCAGTGAGCCTCTCGTGGGGCGCCAGGGACGTCGGGTCTCCATGCGAGTGGTGAGGGGGAGCGCGTCATTGCTCTCAAGTCATGGTAGGGGAATCGGGCCACGAGACGCATTGAAGAAGGACTCTTGAGGTCTTTCTCGGGTGGCGGCAGGAAACCCTGTGTTCCCTCGACTTGTGCAGGTGACCTCAGGGAGCTTCTCACGGTGCCTCTGAGAAGTCAGGGAAACCGTGGAGGTCGGAGGGCCCTCCTGGGACTCCACTGGGTTTGGTGCATTGAAAGAGTGCCTCATCTCCAGTTGAGGCAGGAACCTCAGGGTTCCTCTGATTTCAGACTCCGAACGCAGGGTCCTTGCAGACTTGGGACAGGGGAGTCAGGCCTCGTCTTGGGTTGAGGCATGGAACTCCGCTTGCCTCTCGAGGTGTTCACGGGGTGAGAGGCCACTTGTCGAGCTGTATTTGGAACCTGGGGGTTTTTCCGGACGATGCACGGGCGAGTCACTGCCCCTTCGTGTTGACTTCATTCACAGGGTGGAGTTCGAATAGGTGTCCGGCCATTGGTTTCTTATCAAGAGGGGACCGGGAAATCGGGGTCTTTCGGAATGTGGAACCACCCACGAGTCCACGTCTGGAATGTCGTCGTGAAACCGGCCTCATCCTGAGGTGCGACCGGAAGGTCGGGAACCCTTTCCAGACAAAGCAGGGGAGTCGACCCTCCTGTCGAGATCAGGAGGCTAGAAGGGGCTCAGAGGAAGTGGTGCCGGCAAACTTCGGTGTTCCTCTCGAGGGAGATCGGGATGTCGGGGAACTTTGTGGGTCTCATCAAGGGTGCCAAGTACCCTTACGACCTTCAAGACGGAACGTGGGACTTCTCCTTAGACTCTGTAGCAGGAACGGGTTTCATCTTGCGATGACGGGGGAACCACGTGGTTTTCTTCAAGTTGCGATGGGATTCTCGAATTACGCTGGGGATTCAGGATGCCTCTTGTGTTGACCCAGGGAAGTCCATCTTCCATTCGAGTTGTGAAGGTAAGCTCGGGATTGCTCTCGAGTGACTGCAGGGCAAATAGACCTCATCTAGGCTTGTGTCCAGAAGCCAATGTTCC
>NW_011494701.1:36914-37599 GCF_000754665.1 Bison bison bison
ACCTCCTTACTGGAGAGTGTAAAAGGCCAGATGTGTTGCTAACTTGTGGGAGAGGGTATGCTTATATATTTTTACAGAATGCAGATTCTCCGATTTGGATCTCAGAAAAAATTCGTCATGTCACATTCCCCAAAGACCAGGTTCGCGGCGCGTGCACTCGCTCGCTCCCCCTCCCCCAGCCAGCTCTCTCCTCCGCGCCGCCAGCGGCGCCCCGCACCCTCCTTGCTGCACCCCGCGACCTAGAGCAAGGAAGTCTGTGCGGCGAGTGAGGGCCAGAGAGGAAAGCGCGCCCGAGGAATGCAGTCCAGACCAGCGCGCTCCCGCCGGCGACAGGAAAACGCCCGGAGCCCAAGCGGCGGCGGCTAGCCCGAGTCCGCGAACCCCGCCCCTCCGCCCGCCGTAGACGCCGCGGCCCACAGCCTGCCGTTTGCGTTCTGCCTCCTGATGCTGCGGACACTGCTCCGCCGAGCCGATGCCTACAGCTGCTCCTTGTTTCATCTTGTTTAAATCCTCAATATAATGTTTGCTCCTTTGTGGTGTTGTTGTGAACAAATGTATGCTCTCATCTTGTTTAAATCCTCAATATAATGTTTGCTCCTTTGTAATGTTACAACGTCCACCTTATCTTATGATGTAACCACTTATTGAATTATGCTCTTGCTGTATTACAACAACTGCAGGATTT
>NW_011494701.1:37699-38740 GCF_000754665.1 Bison bison bison
CCCAGCATCAGAGTCTTTTCCAGTAAGTCAACTCTTCGCATGAGGTGACCAAAGTATTGGAGTTTCAGCTTTAGCATCAGTCCTTCCAATGAACACCCAGGACTGATCTCCTTTAGGATGGACTGGTTGGATCTCCTTGCAGTCCAAGGACTCTCAAGAGTCTTCTCCAACACCACAGTTCAAAAGCATCAATTCTTCAGTGCTCAGCTTTCTTCACAGTCCAACTCTCACATCCATACATGACCACTGGAAAAAACCATAGCCTTGACTAGACGGACCTTTGTTGGCAAAGTAATGTCTCTGCTTTTCAATATGCTATCTAGGTTGGACATAACTTTTCTTTCAAGGAGTAACCGTCTTTTAATTTTATGGCTGCAATCACCATCTGCAGTGATTTTGGAGCCCAAAAAATAAAGTCTGACACTGTTTCCACTGTTTCCCCATTTATGTCCCATGAAGTAATGGGACCAGATGCCATGATCTTAGTTTTCTGAATGTTGAGCTTTAAGCCAACTTTTTCACTCTCCTCTTTCACTTTCATCAAGAGGCTTTTTAGTTCAAATTTAAAAAGATCAAAAAACAAAACAACAAAAAATAATATGCTTAGCACAGGAGGCTAGAGTTCATAGTGTATAATTCCATTTATGTGAAACAGAATAACAAATCTATAATAGCAAAAACAAATGTAGAATGACAGAAAACAGATCAAGGGTGGACTGGGCATGAAGAGAAGGCGTTGTCTGTAGAAAGGAACTTTCTGCTGTGATGGAAATATTCGGTATCTTGATTGTGGCAATAGCTACACAGGGGAATGAATACTTTTAACAGAACTCATCAAAATGTGTTCTTATTAGCACTGCATTTCATTGTATGTTAATTATGCCTCAAACACAGGAAAAGGTGGAAGTAGGGACTCCATCAGGACCCTGGGGCTTAAGGAAAGGCCTGGCAGTGAACTCCCTGGGTGTTATTTTGCCTCTCACATATCCCCAAAAGGGCACTGGAGGAGCCTGCAATCCAGAACCATCAACAAAGAAAAGC